>NC_084736.1:25643159-25760659 GCF_033978785.1 Entelurus aequoreus | reverse complement strand
GCTGGAGGTGTCACGTACATCACAGCTCTCATCCAAAGTTAGCGAAAAACAGTCAATGTCTCCGGGCATTATCAGCGCAACAAAGTCCAATAAGCACTCCTTAATAAACTCTCAGTCAGAAAACGCCTTACTTTTTCTGGCGCTTTTGTGAGAAATGACGAAACTTGTCCTGACGGCTGCATCTCTGGGGGTGTGAAATATGGCAAAAAGTCCTTGTTGGGTTTGCAGTTTTACCATCAACGCATCAGCCTCCCTTGCGCGCGCTTCATCAGACACATTCCGGTATTTTCCCTCGTGTTTCTTCGTGTAGTGGCGATTAAAATGATATTCTTTAAACACAGCAAGCTGTGTACCACAAATTAAGCACACGGCTTTACCATTAATTTATGTAAAGAAATACTTGCCAGTCCAAAACACGCCATTCGTCATAAACTTTTCTTTTTTAGCGTCTCATCACTTGTCGCTGTGCACCTGCACTCACAGGTTCCCCCCGGACATATGGCATGAATAACACATTTCAAAATAAAAGCAGCACAGTTGTATTGCGCGCACGACATAGATGTTTTTTAAACTTTATTTTGTAATTTGTTATTGCGCCGTTCAATTCACTCACAATCGCACACGCGCATACGTCCACACGGAAGTAATACAAATAACGCTTTTCAAAACAAAAGCAGCACCGTTGTATGGCACACTCGACATAGATACTTTTTGAAATTTATTTTGAAATTTTTGATTGGCCTCACGCGGGCCGGACAGGGATGCGCAAAGGGCCGGATGCGGCCCGCGGGCCGTACAATGCCCAGGTCTGACTTGGGGTATACAGTTATAAAAATCGCACAAAAAATAGCTTGCCGATGCTAGCATGCTAACTGTTAGCATATGTCAAGTACCTAGTTATATGACTGGAGGTATACAGTTGCAAAATTAGCAAAAAATTAATAGCTTGCTAATGTTATTTTAGCATGCTAACAGTTAGCTATTACCATGTACCAAGTTATATGACTCGGGGATATACAGTTGCAAAACTCGCACAAAAAATAGCTTGTTGATGCTAGCATGCTAACTATTAGCATATGTCAAGTACCTAGTTCTATGACTGGGGTATACAGTTGCAAAATTAGCCAAAGAAATAGCTTATTGTTGTTATTTTAGCATTCTAACATTTAACAATTGCCATGTACCAAATTATATGACTTGGGGTATAAAGTTATAAAATTCGCACAAAAAATAGCATGACAATGCTAGCATGCTAACTGTTAGCATATGTCAAGTACCTAGTTATATGACTGGGGGTATACAGTTGCAAAATTTGCAAAAAATAAATAGCTTGCTAATGTTATTTTAGCATGCTAACAGTTAGCAATTACCAAGTACCAAGTTATATGACTCGGGGATATACAGTTGCAAAACTCGCACAAAAAATAGCTTGCCGATGCTAGCATGCTAACTGTTAGCATATGTCAAGTACCTAGTTATATGACTGGGGGTATACAGTTGCAAAATTAGCAACAAAAAAAAGCTTACTGTTGTTATTTTAGCATTCTAACAGTTAGCAATTGCCATGTACCAAATTATATAACTTGGGGTATACAGTTATAAAACTCGCACAAAAAATAGTTTGCCGATGCTAGCATGCTAACAGTTAGCGGTCGTTATGTACCAACTTTTATGACTCTTGGATGAACGGCTGAGAAATTAGTTTCAAAATCCAACCATTCCAAGACATGCTGTTTAGAAATGAAATCCCAACTTTGTTGATACGAGGCGGCGTGCTCCCATGATGCTTTGCTGCAAAGTGCGCTAATCCTTTAATCGGGCCAAGAATGACAGCGAGGTTCCGATGCGAGGACAGAAAAGAGCGTTTGACCGTCATGAGAATTTACAGTCGACTTGTTGCAGGGAATCTTAATCGCTTTGTTCTGCATGGGGGGGGGGGGGGGGGGGGAGAACAGACTGCATGCTGGGAACGGCTGCGGGGGGCGAGGGGTCTTGGGTGTGTTACCATTTCCTGCCACACGAGGCAGTGTCGCCTAATATTGATGTCCACTGGCATGATTTGAAGTTTGCGTGTGCCGCAGGAGAAGAAGAGAAAGGAGGAGAGCGCGAGGACGTGTTCACCGTGCACGTCAACAGAGGACCTCACGGTCTCGGCCTGGCGCTGGTAGACGGGACGGTACGACTCCACGCCGCTTCCGACCAATCCAACGTCTCCCTGCGTGTGACGTCACACGCCTCCGTTTTTTTGTCTGTTGAGCAGAAGACGCCGCTGGGGATGAGCGGGATCTACGTCAAGTCCCTGGTCCCCGAGTCTCCCGCGGCGTTGTGTCGGCGACTCCAGACCGGGGATCGGATTCTGGCGGTGAACGGCGTCAGCCTGGTGGGTCTGGACTACAGCGTGTGAGTACGCCCCTCCTTCCCGGTGTGCCGTGCCTCGTACTCACCTTTGTCATCTTTTTGGTCCGCAGCGGCCGAGAGCTGATTCGCTCCTCGGGGGACTCGCTGAGACTCCTGGTGGCCAAGATGGACGCCGGCAAGGACTCGCAGGTCACCAAATGCTGAACAGGAAGTCAAGCCTACTTCCTGCTTCCTCGCACGTCCTGTTTCTCTTTCTCTCTCCCACACACACACACACACATACACACATGCAGGAAACCAAAAGTGATTAAAAAAAGTTTTGTATGGTTGAAATGTTTTTACTGCTTTGTATTTATAAAGTTGTTTTCACACCTTGTAATATTTATACACGCCTTCTTCTGCATCAAAATAAATCTTTTTTTTGTCTCCGACTTCCTGTGTCCATGTGGCAGCTGGCGACTGCGGGTCATCAGGAATGTGGGCGGAGTGCCCGGGTGTGTCCACACGCCACCAGACTTTTTTTTCCCCACTGCACACATAACATATATATATATATCTTGATGTATATATAGACTGTGGCTTTTGACCACGAGAGTGTGTGTGTGTGTGTGTGTGTGTGTGTGTGTGTGTGTGTGTGTGTGTGTGTGTGTGTGTGTGTGTGTGTGTGTGTGTGTGTGTGTGTGTGTGTGTGCGCAATGTACGTTTGTACAAGTTTAACAACATGAAAAAAACAAAATCTTAAATTTAACGTGAAATATTGACTTTCTAAACAAGTGGTTCTTAACCTGGGTTCGATCCAACCCTAAGGGTTCGGTGAGTCGGGCTCAGGAGTTCGGCGGAGGTCAAGACACACCCGACTCATCGTGTAAATAAAAACTTCTCCCTATCGGCGTATTATGGATACGGCAACAGCAGAAGTCACACTGATTTGCAGGTGTGTAATTTGTTGTGAGTTTATGCACTGTGTTGGTTTTGTTCTTTGAACAAGGTGATGTTCATGCACGGTTCATTTTGTGCACCGGTAAAAAAAACATGGTAACACTTTAGTATGGGGAACATATTCACCATTAATTAGTTGCTTATTAACATGCAAATTAGTAACATTTTGGCTCTTAACTAGTCATTACTAAGTACTTATTAATGCCTTATTCGGCCTGGCCTTATTATAACCCTAACCCTCTAACCCTGGCCCTAACCCTCTAACCCTAACCCTAACCAAATAACACTAAATTAAGTCTTTGTTACTTAGAATATGTTCCCCATACTAAAGTGTTCCCAAAAACATATAACTTTGTCTTGAATTAAAAATAAAAACATTTTATTTTTTACTAAAGAAGGGTTCGGTGAATGCGCATATGAAACTGGTGTGGTTCGGTACCGCCAACAAGGTTAAGAACCACTGATCTAAACAAAGCAGTCGACTAAAATAATAATAGTAAATAATATTCGAAACATGGCTCACCAATAAACTTGAAGTGTTTGGGCGCCCTCTTGTGGTTGAGTGCAGTACTGCATGCATCTTGGTTTAAATTTCCTCCTGAATTACCCATTTTACCCTTGATTTTAATCCTATTCAATAATTATATCCAACCTACTTACATTTTAACAACATACACTTTGTCAATTGATATGAAAGCCGGTGTTAATCACAAAGCCTTAAAGGCCTACTGAAACCCACTACTACCGACCACGCAGTCTGATAGTTTATATACAGTGTTGGGACTAACGCGTTACAAAGTAAACTGTAACGCCGTTAGTTTCGGCGGTAACTAGTAATCTAACACGTTATTTTTTATATTCAGTAACTCAGTTACCGTTACTACATGATGCGTTACTGCGTTATTTTACGTTATTTTTTATGTAGTATCGGCTAGAAACTGAAGATCTGAGTGTGTTTTGTGGCAGCGCTGATGGAAAAGAAAGGGCGTACATGCTTTCTGTGGGTGGGGGCGGGGGGGGGACTCCCATACCGTAGTTGAGGAGCGCAGGGGAGACGTTCCTTCGGGGCTAACAACCTTCACTTTACCCGGAAGTGGTCTTTACAGCTAAGGGTGAATGACGAGGCCGGCGGTTTGTTGCAACTTTGTGACTTTATTGGACGCAGCCATCAACCAAGCTAGAGAGAGCACCTGCAAGCACTCACTGTTGCCGCTCCCTCACTTCTCTCGCCCACCCACTCACTGACGTCCCTCACCCACATGCTGTCATATCTTAAAGGGCCACACACACACGCACACACATAAACGCTACTATCATAACAACTAACAAGACATCAAGGCGAAGCCAAGAGTCGATTTTTTTTTAACAAGGAGAAATTCTCAATACTTTTCTTTTGTCGAGCACAAAGAAAATAACATTTTAGTTAAATGTAAGTTGTGTCTTGGATCAAATATCCTATATACTTCAAGTTCAAGTTAAAGTGCCATTATGTTGCAGCTATTTAAAATAGTTTTGTCAATTTGTTCTGGCCTGAAATAAATTGGCCTTTGAAACATATCTTTGTCTTTGTGTGTTGTATGTAGACCACATTGTTTGTGTGTTGTATGTAGACCACATTGTTTGTGTGTTGTATGTAGACCACATTGTTTGTGTGTTGTATGTAGACCACATTGTTTGTGTGTTGTATGTAGACCACATTGTTTGTGTGTTGTATGTAGACCACATTGCTTAGCAGAGTTCAGTGATGCAAATGCATGTCAAGTTGATCAACACATTGTATTATTCTGCAGTGCAATAACAGTACGGAAATATAGGCTAAAGGGCATTAATGGGAGCTTTTAAAAAAGAAAAGAAAAAAAGAAGTAACTAAATAGTCACTTTTCAAAGTAACACATTACTTTTTGGTGTAAGTAACTGAGTTAGTAACTGAGTTACTTTTGAAATGAAGTAACTAGTAACTATAACTCATTACTGGTTTTCAGTAACTAACCCAACACTGTTTATATATCAATGATGAAATCTTAACATTGCAACACATGCCAATACGGCCGGGTTAACTTATAAAGTGCAATTTTAAATTTCCCGCTAAACTTCCGGTTGAAAACGTCTACGTATGATGACGTATGCGCGTGACATCAATCGTTGAAACGGAAGTATTCGGACTCCATTGAATCCAATACAAAAAGCTCTGTTTTCATCTCAAAATTCCACAGTTTCCTGGACATCTGTGTTGGTGAATCTTTTGCAATTTGTTTGATGAACAATGAAGACTGCAAAGAAGAAAGTTGTAGGTGGGATCGGTGTATTAGCGGCTGGCTGCAGCAACACAACCAGGAGGACTTTGACTTGGATAGCAGACGCGCTATCCGATGCTAGCCGCCGACCGCACGGATGATTGGGTGAAGTCCTTCGTCGCACCGTCGATCGCTGGAACGCAGGTGAGCACGGGTGTTGAGCAGATGAGGGCTGGCTGGCGTAGGTGGATAGCTAATGTTTTTAGCATAGCTCTGTGAGGTCCCGTTGCTAAGTTAGCTTCAATGGCGTCGTTAGCAACAGCATTGCTAAGCTTCGCCAGGCTGGAAAGCATTAACCGTGTATTTACAGGTCCATGGTTTAATAGTATTGTTGATTTTCTGTCTATCCTTCCAGTCAGGGGCTTATTTCTTTTGTTTCTATATGCAGTTAAGCCCGATGCTATCACGTTAGCTCCGTAGCTAAAGTGTTTCGCCGATGTATTGTCGTGGAGATAAAAGTCACTGTGAATGTCCATTTCGCGTTCTCGACTCTCATTTTCAAGAGGATATAGTATCCGAGGTGGTTTAAAATACAAATCCGTGATCCACAATAGAAAAAGGAGAGTGTGTGGAATCCAATGAGCCAGCTTGTACCTAAGTTACGGTCAGAGCGAAAAAAGATGTGTCCTGCACTGCACTCTAGTCCTTCACTCTCACGTTCCTCATCCACGAATCTTTCATCCTGGCTCAAATTAATGGGGTAATCGTCGCTTTCTCGGTCCGAATCGCTCTCGCTGCTGGTGTAAACAATGGGGAAATGTGAGGAGCCCTTCAACCTGTGACATCACGCTACTTCCGGTACAGGCAAGACTTTTTTTTATCAGCGACCAAAAGTTGCGAACTTTATCGTCGATGTTCTCTACTAGGGATGGCGTGGCGAAGTTGGTAGAGTGGCCGTGTCAGCAATCGGAGTGTTGCTGGTTACTGGGGTTCAATCCCCACCTTCTACCATCCTAGTCACGTCCGTTGTGTCCTTGGGCAAGACACTTCACCCTTGCTCCTGATGGCTGCTGGTTAGCGCCTTGCATGGCAGCTTCCGCCATCAGTGTGTGAATGGGTGAATGTGGAAATACTGTCAAAGCGCTTTGAGTACCTTGAAGGTAGAAAAGCGCTATACAAGT
Source organism: Entelurus aequoreus (assembly GCF_033978785.1). Classification (NCBI taxonomy): domain Eukaryota; kingdom Metazoa; phylum Chordata; class Actinopteri; order Syngnathiformes; family Syngnathidae; genus Entelurus; species Entelurus aequoreus. The sequence continues at coordinate 25,753,947 of NC_084736.1, read as the reverse complement.
ATAACCCATTCATTATTTATTTACTAAATCCTTTCAGCAAAAATATGGCAATATCGCAAAATGATCAAGTATGACACATAGAATGGATCTGCTATCCCCGTTTAAATAAAAAAAATTCATTTCAGTAGGCCTTTAAATCAGGCTGATTATAAGAATAAATACTATTCAGATATACTGCGAAAAGTAAGGACTCTTATAATTACACAACGCTGAAATAAATGCATTCTGACTAAAGTAATAATGAATATGTTTCTTAACTAAACTGTCAATAAAATTAACGCGCAAATGAAAATACAGCTTCACTTTCGTCATCATTTTTGCGCTTAAGAAACTTCTCTATTACTTCAGCTCCACTCTTCTTGTTTGTCTGATATTGTCATTACTGCCACAAGTGGTGGAAACGTGTATTACAACCGAGTAGCTGAGAAAACACTCTTTTTGCTGGCCCTTTTTGTGCCCAACAATGGGTCCCGGCCCTATGGTTAGAAAACACTGGTTTAAAATACAACATAAAAGCGGACGCAGTAAATAGTGAAACTTGTCATTTATTTCAAAATACATTAAACAGGATTTAAATAAAATAAATATTACTTAGACATTAGAAAAACATTTTCCGATCATCAACATCGCTGTGAATGCCGCCATTGCAGGTTGTCCAAGTGGCTTCCAGGTCCTGACTCGGTCCAGCACAGGTAAGACTTGTCACCTGACAAAAACCAAAGTCAAATCATTGTATTAAAGTTAAATGTGTATATACATACATAAATACACACACATGTTTGTATACATATATAAATGTATATATACATACATATATTTACCTACATATATATATACATACATGCATAAACATACATACATATATACCTACATATAAACATATATATACCTACATATAAACATATATATACCTACATATACATATAAGTGTAAAGGTATCAAAATCTCACAGTATATTAACACAGTGTTAAGGCCACGGTACGATATTATTGTGGTAAATGTCACAAAAAAAGGTTTAAAAAAGTTATAGTGTGTAAAATGGAGTGGCAGGAATGTTTATGACAAACACTTACTGTAATTGAACACAAATATAATTCTCAAATGTTCTAATATTTATTACTACGTACAATTTTTAGTGCAAAGAGTTGTGCAAGGACATCTACTGTTATAAAATATTAAAAAACTTAGTTTGGTGTTTTTAAAGTAACAATGCAAACATTCAGTGTAACACAATAATGTTCACTTTAGTGTCTTTTTAACTTTTACTTTATAAGAAGCAGTGTCCTCCACAGTGGACATATTTATATCAGTCTGGAATATGCGGTTTCCTAGAAAAATGTACCAACAATTTAACTTTAAATAAAGTAAATAGCTCACAAACTGATGTTTGGCTTTAAATATCTTTTGTGTGACACTTTATGAGGAGGCGACTTGTCCAGGGTGGACGCTGCCTTCCGCCCGAGTGCAGCTGGACAGGCTTTTTAAGTAGTTTTTCAGATTCCTCGTACTTTCTGTGTTTAACTTTTTTTGGGGTGATTACCTGCGTGCGGTGCGACATGACCAGCTGGCTCTGTGTCGCCTTGGAAACGTTCAAAACGATAGTGGGACGCTTTGCTTTGCAGAATGCAGACTTTCTTACCTCCGCCAAATAAGTTATGTTTTCACCAAGGTTTGTTTGTCTGTTTGTTAGCAACATAACTCAAACAGTTATGGATAGATTATGATGATTTTTTTAGGAAATGTCCCAAAAACAATTCCTCTCATCTTCTACGAATACACTACCTGCTTAGGGCGTTCCACGTCCCCACCTGGGAGCTGATATTCATTTTTAGACCCGGCCAACGCTAAAGCGGCACAAAAAAATGACACACCAAGTTTTTCTTTGATACAGTCAGGTGTCACGGTATTATTGTGAATACTTTGAAATCGAAATACCGGTACACTCCTAATAAATAAATAAATAAATAAATATTAAGGCTGCAACAACTAATCGATTAAATCAATTAAAATCGATTATAAAAATAGTTGGCGATTAATTTAGTCATCGATTCGTTGGATCTATGCTATGCGCATGCGCTGTGGCTACGTTTTTTTTTGTAACCTTTATTTATAAACTGCAACATTTACAAACAGCTGAGAAACAATAATCGAAATAATAGGGGTGTAACGGTACGTGTATTTGTATCGAACCGTTTCGGTTCGGTGCGGAGGTGTACCGAACGAGTTTCCACACGGACATATTAAGTAGCGTACTGCACGTTGTGTAAACAATACTCAAAATGCCGGACATTTGACGCATTTATGAAACTCCGCCCTGACAGCTCCGCAAAAGAGGACATGTCCGGTGAAAAGAGGACGTATGGTCAGTCTATCCTAGCCCGTTAGCTGCTAGCATGCTAGCAAAAGAGGACATGTCTGGTGAAACCGGGCTAGGTCCTGACCATATGTCCTCTTTTCACCGGACATGTCCTCTTTTGCGGGGCTGTCGGGCGGTGTTTCTTAAATGCCTCAAATGTCCGGCATTTTGACTTAGGGTTGCGTGTATTTTCAATGTATGTTCAGGGTTAAGAAGGTTAAAAACACAACAAATTGTGCGCGCAGCATTGGTGAAGGAGGGGGAGAGACGGAGATCGAGAGAGTTGTGACAAACGCGCATGTGTCGTCAGGCTCTGCTTTTTATCGATAGATTTATCAGATTAAATTTTTTATTATCTATAGCAGGGGTGTCTAAAGTGTGCATTTTTGTAACATTTTCCTTGTTTTATTTGGCAAGTTGAAAGAACATGGCGCCAGTATGCTGTTTTTTTTTCAATAAAATACTGGAAAGGATAGAAATGTAGTTTGTCTCTTTTATCCAATTATTAATCGATCAATCGAAGTAATAATCGCCAAATTAATCGATTATCAAATTAATCGTTACTTGCAGCCCTAATATATATATATATACATATATATACATACATATACATACATACACACACACACACACACACATGTACATATATATATACACACACACACATACATATATATAGAAATATATACATTCACACACACACATATTATATATATATTTCACATATATATTAATATAAATGTATAAATATATATTAATGTAAATTTATACATACATACAGTATATAGATATACACACACACACATATATATATAGATATACAGACACATATATATATATATATACACTGTATATATATATATATTAGGGGTGTGGGAAAAAATCGATTCGAATTCGAATCGCGATTCTCACGTTGTGCGATTCAGAATCGATTCTCATTTTTAAAAAATCGATTTTTTAAATGTTTATTTATTCTAATTTTTTTTTTTTAATTAATCAATCCAACAAAACAATACACAGCAATACCATAACAATGCAATCCAATTCCAAAACCGACCCAGCAACACTCAGAACTGCAATAAACCGAGCAATTGAGAGGAGAAACAAACACGACACAGAACAAACCAAAAGTAGTGAAACAAAAATGAATATTATCAACAACAGTATCAATATTAGTTACAATTTCAACATAGCAGTGATTAAAAATCCCTCATTGACATTATCATTAGACATTTATAAAAAAAAAAAAAAAGAACAATAGTGTCACAGTGGCTTACACTTGCATCGCATCTCATAAGCTTGACAACACACTGTGTCCAATATTTTCACAAAGATAAAATAAGTCATATTTTTGGAAAAAAAAAATCGATTTTGAATCGAATCGTGACCCCAAGAATCGATATTGAATCGAATCGTGGGACACCCAAAGATTCACAGCCCTAATATATATATATATATTATATATATACACTACCGTTCAAAAGTTTGGGGTCACCCAAACAATTTTGTGGAATAGCCTTCATTTCTAAGAACAAGAATAGACTGTCGAGTTTCAGATGAAAGTTCTCTTTTTCTGGCCATTTTGAGCGTTTAATTGACCCCACAAATGTGATGCTCCAGAAACTCAATCTGCTCAAAGGAAGGTCAGTTTTGTAGCTTCTGTAACGAGCTAAACTGTTTTCAGATGTGTGAACATGATTGCACAAGGGTTTTCTAATCATCAATTAGCCTTCTGAGCCAATGAGCTAACACATTGTACCATTAGAACACTGGGGTGATAGTTGCTGGAAATGGGCCTCTATACACCTATGTAGATATTGCACCAAAAACCAGACATTTGCAGCTAGAATAGTCATTTACCACATTAGCAATGTATCGAGTGTATTTCTTTAAAGTTAAGACTAGTTTAAAGTTATCTTCATTGAAAAGTACAGTGCTTCAAAAATAAGGACATTTCAATGTGACCCCAAACTTTTGAACTGTAGTGTATATACATACAGTATATATATATATATATATATATATATATATATATATATATATATATACATACATACATACATACATACATACATACACACACACATACATACATGTATTTTACATATATATTAATATAAATATATATATTAGTGTAAATATACAGTACAGGCTAAAAGTTTGGACACACCTCATTCAATGCATTTTCTTTATTTTCATGACTATTTACATTGTAGATTGTCACTGAAGGCATCAAAACTATGAATGAACACATGTGGAGTTATGTACTTAACAAAAAAAGGTGAAATAACTGAAAACATGTTTTATATTCGAGTTTCTTCAAAAGAGCCACCCTTGGTTCTGATTACTGTTTTGCAAACTCTTGGCATCCTCTCGATGTGCTTCAAGAGGTAGTCACCTTAAAGGGTTTTCACTTCACAGGTGTCATAATTTTGATGCCTTCAGTGACAGTCTACAATGTAAATAGTCGTGAAAATAAAGAAAACGCATTGAAATGAGAAGGTGTGTCCAAACCTTTGGCCTGTACTGTATGTATGTGTACACACACACACACATAAATCAAATCAAATCAACTTTATTTATAAAGCACATTTAAAATTTACCACAGGGGTAGCCAAAGTGCTGTACAACGGGCAGGTTAAAAGATAATACGAGAACCGAGCAAACACAACACAACACAACACAAACAGAACACGATAAAAAATAAATAAATAAAATAAATAAAACATAAAAACAGGTTCACAGCAGGTGTATTATGGGGCGCCATTGCAGGATGGATATCACTCAGTGTTAAAAGCCATGGAATAAAAGTATGTTTTTAAGAGAAATTTAAAAACAGGAAGAGGAGGCTTGTCTAACACTAAGAGGTAGGTCGTTCCAGAGCTTAGGAGCAGCAGCGGCGAAAGCTCTGTCACCTCTAAGCTTCAGCCTTGTGTCTGGGACCGTTAGTAGCAGCTGATCGGCTGATCTTAGGGATCGGGTGGGGCAGTAAGGCTGAAGGAGGTCGGAGAGATATGTTGGCGCGAGGTTGTTTAGACATTTAAAAACAAATAAAAGGAGTTTAAAATTGATTCGGTAACGCACAGGGAGCCAGTGAAGGGACGCTAATATAGGGGTGATGTGCTCACGTCTGCGGGTCTGTGTTAGCAGACGAGCAGCAGAGTTCTGCACGAGCTGCAGGCGGGCGAGGGAGGCCTGGCTAATGCCTACATACAGGGCATTGCAGTAGTCAAGACGAGTCGAGATAAAGGCGTGGATTAATTTCTGGAGATCATGTCCTGATAGAAGCGGTTTCACTTTCGCTATTTGGCGTAATTGATAAAAGCTTTTTTAAACGACGCGGCTGATTTGTTTTTCGAATTTAAAATCTGAGTCGAACTTTACCCCCAGGTTTGTGACACAGTCACTGAGATACGGGGTCAGAGTGCCGAGGTCAACGTTGGGGGAGGGAGAGCGACTTGGACCGAACAACATAACTTCTGTTTTGTCTTCATTTAGGCTCAGGAAGTTAGCTGAAAGCCAGGCTTTGATGTCGTGCAGGCAGTCAATAAGAAGTTGAACCGTGTTATTTTGTGCCATGGGAAAATAAATCTGGCAATCATCGGCATAAAAATGAAATGCAATATCATACTTCCTAAAAATAGAACCAAGGGGGAGAAGGTAAAGCGCAAATAAGATTGGGGCAAGGATTGAGCCCTGGGGAACCCCATGTGGTAAAGGAGCTGTGGAAGACATAAAACTGTCTATTTTTACACAAAAACTCCTGTCGGTTAGGTACGACCGGAACCAGTTGAGGGCGGCGCCCTTAATGCCCACACAGTTCTCAAGACGAGTGATTAAGGTGGCGTGGTCGACGGTGTCGAACGCAGCACATACATACATATACGTGTGTGTGTCTTTTTGTGTAAAAATATTACCAGACAGTTTGTCTTGAGCTCACATGCACACGCACGTGCACGCCGCTTTCCATGACATCACAAAGCAGAAGGCGTGGTCAGAAAAGCTCCGTCGCCCCAGAGGAGAGCTGTGGAAAGTTCTGAATGAAAGAAATACCGAAAGGTGAAACATCTCCACTTAACCAATCTTAAATTACTGCAGTAATCTGATTACTTTTGTGCACCGTAGTTGCAATCACTCCTGCGCCATGTGACCCTCAAGATAGAGGGGCATCCTACGGCGTGGTCACCTGACATGTCGCCGCGTCGCTCGCCACAACTCACTCTGTTGCAGACAACACTTAAGGTCAAAGGTTGTGACAGGAAATAGGAAAATAACTAACCTTTATGTGTCTTTGATGTTGGTAATGCTGCGTCATGTGATGCTGGCGACATCTCATGGAGAAGTTGTCCTCGTTTAGAACGCAACCTGAACACACACACATGCTGGTTAAACACACACACACACACACGCTCAGACGCACAGACAGTACCTGTGTGGCGTGCACAGGTGTAGTGATAACTTTGCGTGCAACCTTTCTGGGAACATCCCATAATAGCTCCAGGTCGCTGGCACAAGGAGCACACCTGAAACAAGAAGAAGAGTTGAGTCACGGCATGATGTCATCGCAAGCGGACGCCCTTTGACCCCGGACCGACCGTGTGGCGTGTGGCGCTCGCCGCCTCCTCCAGGCCGTACAGCTTCCCTCTGACCAGGAAGACGCCGGCGCTCCAGGCGCCGCAGTCCTCATGGATCCAACGCTCCTCTTCCCCACCCTGGCTGGTCCGGGGGACGTGGTCAGGATAGTAGGGTCCGTGGAGGTCGCCGAGGCCTCGGGCGTTAGTCACGTGACCACAGAGGTAGCACAGCGGCGTCACTGGACTTGCGCCGGCGGCGACGTGTCGAGCCAGACGGAAACAGGAAGTCTTGGGTAGGAAGCCGGAAGACGTGGCAGTGGACGTTTGGTCTTTCAGGCGTCCGTCCTGCTGGTCTTCCTTGTGGTTGACCACCGTGCAAAGATGGTCCTGCACACGCACAAACGGACAAAATATGTCTGAACTCCTCCTCTTCTGTTTGGAATCTCGGACTTTGATCGGCGCCGGTGGCGGCGAGAAACGGGCCAACACCGCTCGCTGTCTCGTCAAAGCCGCCGCCCTCTTGCCGGCTCCTTTGCCCCTCCCACTCCGCTTTGCCGTGACCTCCCTCGGTTTTGTCGGTGTGCGTCTGCGGGCGGCGAGCGGGATCTGGCAGTCGCGCTGAGGCTCCGCCTTTGTCTTGGATGGGGTAGGAGCCACAGCGCACTGGGCGGCGGCAGGGGGACGAGCCTCGTCGGAGCTGGACGAGCGCAGCGCGTACGTCATCACGTCGCCAGAGTCGCAACTTTCGTAATAAATTCCCACTGCGTCCTTTTTCGCGCGCCTCGTCAAGCGGTGGCGAGGGAGGCGAGAAAAAACGGGGCACTTGCTGATCCTGCCGCTGCGTTTGCCCTCTGTGGGCGGAGCTTCAATCTGCTCGGCATTCTCCAAATTCCTCCTTTGACGGGAAATATTTTGTCTTTTTAGTGTCACCTTGGTAACGGGAACTTCCACCACATCGCTGTCATCGCTGGAGGCATCCACGCGGGAGTAGGCGGAGTCAGCATAGACGGAGCTCAGGTCTGACAGGAGGACCACGGGTCTGGCGTGATGCGGGGGGATGTCGCCCGAGCTGTCGGACGACTCCTCCGAGGACGAGCTGTCTCGGCTCGGCGAGCTCGGGAGCGCCGTGCCTTGGCGACAGAAGCCTGGCGAGGACGCCGCGGCCGACTCCACCACGTGTCGCACGCCGTCCCCGACAAAGGGGGCGCACAAGAGTGGCTGCTTGGACGTGGACAGCAGGACAATGACGTCAGAGCTGCTGGCGCTGTCTTCCTCGCCCTCGCCGCTGCTGTCCATGTCATCGGCCCCGTAGAAGCCGGAACACCAAAGGTCGCCATGAACGCCGTCGCGGTAAAGGCCGGGGCTGAGGCTAGCGTTCGAGTAGCTGCCCGGCTCCACGCCGGCGCCCGCATCGGGCCGCAACGTGGCTCTGGTCCTGCACGGGGCATCGAGGTGAGGGCTGGCCGGGCGTCTGTGGTACCACTCTGGCTTCTTGGCGAGGTCCTGGACGGGGGCGTGGCTTCTGGGCACTACAGAGAAGCTCTTAGACAGGTCCATCATGGCCGCCTGGCTCCGCCTCCATCACTGAAAACAATCAGTAGCACAGTAATACACAATATAAAAGGAGCAATTAAAACACTTTTCACTTGTGCCTCTACAACGAAAATCAGTATTAACAAGGAGCTAATTAAATAGTTTTTAACGTTTTTGTTACAACATTAACACGTAATTTATATTGATGTTTGTAACATTAACATCGATGCTTTCTGTCATGAAAGACATGGTTACACAAAGACTCGTCGTTTGCTACTTAATATCTAAACGTTATTCAAGAGGTTTTGTACAACGTGACACAATGACAAAAACAACTAATAAGTACTTAAGGGTAGATTTGTTGGTTTTTACCAGAGGTTTGAAGTTAGACTCTTTCTTCCCCATCGCTCAGCTCGGTCACCGGCTTTTAGCTTAGCATATGTTAGCTTAGCAGGCCTAGCACAGCGTGCTAACGGCTTAGCTGGCATAGCACGCACACGACACCATTAAAAATGAGCAACGTGCTTGTACGCGTGACGAGCAGCCACGTAGAATATACACTTTTTAAACTCTAGGCAGACACAAATAGGCGTGTTTTGCTCTCATGTAGCGATGATGTAGCACTTAGCTAATGTTAGCTAACCGACTGCACGCAGCAGCTGTTATCTTGGCGAAGTCAAGTATCCATCACGCACAAAGGTCCTAACCGGAAATTGATGCATGGCGTTCGAAGTAAACGCCAACGTATAGCTAAAACTAATAAAATAGCTGTGTTGGGAGGTTTTAAAAATGTTTTTTTATACGGCTAAAATACATATCCCATTTACCTAACTTGAAGTTTGCGTTTAAGGGCCTTCACATACTTTTTATTTGTATTTTATACTTTTGTTTTGAAATATCTGCCTGGAAAATACCAATTCTCAAACAAACCAACTTGATGGTATTCACACAATTAGTGATGTGCAATACCACTCATTTTCTTTCCGATCCGAAACCGAGTAAATTTCAGGCTGGTTGATTGATTGATTGAAACTTTTATTAGTCGATTGCACAGTACAGTACATATTCCGTACAATTAAACACTAAATGGTAACACCCGAATACGTTTTTCAACTTGTTTAAGTCGGGGTCCACGTTAATCAATTCATGGATTCGGCGATACTGATCCAATACCAATACTTTTTGCAACTACACAGTATGTGTCTGCTAAAATTTAAAACGTTGAGGTTTTAAATAATAATTTATCTAAAAGAGCAAAAAAACGGAATGTAATGAGAAAAAGCACCTATAACACAACGTTTTGTCCTTAAATACATATATCCGTTTTTAGCGTTTTGTTTGAAGTATCAAAATGATCCCTATTTGACTTTTAAGATTGCAGCCCTTGGAGGAAAACGTTTTTTAAAAATATATAAAATAAGCTCTCAAAATTTTTATGAAATATACTTAAAATATACAATTTTTTTAGTCAGTTAACTAAAAAAAATGCTAATGAATGAATTATTTAAAAAATTACAATGATAAACACTGTATTAGGTAACCAAACATTACTATTTTCATACAGGCAGAATTTTTTGACACAGTAGGTTACGCACTTACACAATCATATTATCATTATTTTCCATTCTATTCTTCCATGGAGAAACAGTTAAAATGTAAGAAAAAAAAGAAAACAATTAGAATGTAATGAGAAAAAGCTGAAATCTTCGAACTAATTAAAAAATAATATACTTAGTCACCTATAGTCCATAGTCTACGTTAAGTGTAAGTTTTTGTTCTTTAGCCAGTTTTGTGTCTCCGCCTTGAGCGCGCCTTTTGTTTACTTTTTAGAGTAATAATTAAACATGTATTTACCTTCACGCCATGACCGGTCCAATTCTTATGCATCTTGGGAAAACAATCCACGCAGGAAACTGCACGATAGTCCAAGTCGTGAGTTTTAAACATTTAAAAAAAATAAAAATGGCCCCCGCAAACTTTTGACTTTTCAGTTTGCAGCCCTTAGTGGAAAAAGTTTGGAAACTCCTGAAGCAAAGTGTGAAAAGTATTTTTCATTTGAGAATTGATATTAGAGTGTAAAGGTCTGGTATCAACAGTATCAATATTTCAGTATCGATCCACACGTCAGTCATGGCAAAGTTATCTTGATGCAACTTTCAAATCAAACTGCTGACATGTTTCACTTTTTTGTCTTTATTAACGCACACAAGTAAACACGTCACACACTAGTAAATATCCATAAAAGAGGCTTACAACCAATATTTACAAGCAACATTCACACAAAAAGTACTTTAAATGATTTTCCAGTTCATTAAGACCTCCCTGGACATTTTGGATATTGTGAATTTGCCCGCAAACATGAAAAGGTGTGAGCCCAGCATTGACTTCCTGCTTCATCCTGGTACTTCCGGTGCCGTCGGCGGGTCACCTTTGACCCGCTGCGTGGCGTGAAGTTTTTGCCGCAGCAAGCTGAGCTGCTGCCTCACGCTCCTCAGCTCGCACTCCTTCACGCGCAGCAGCAGCTGAAAAGGAGAGCGTCGGTCGCCATGACGACACAACCGGACTTGGGTGACTTCCGCCCACTCACCTCCAACTTGGAAACGATGACGTCGTGCGCCGGCGCAAGTGCCTCCCTTTCCGCCGGCGAGCGGCGAGTGATGTTGGACGTCAGTTGAGCGCTCAGCTCCTGTTCACCGACACAAAATCAAGTTGCTTCTGGAAAGTTCTCAACGTCTCTCCCGGCTGGACACCTCACCTGGTTCAGAGCCATCAGGTCCCGGTTCTCCTGCTGACGCTGACTCAGCGTCTTCCTCTCCGCGTCCAGCACCTGGAGCAGGTGGTTGTTTTCGAGACACTTCCGAGAGAACTCACAGGACAAATCTTCCAGCTCCCGCTGAGAGGACGCTAGGTCCTCACTACACACACACACACACACACACACACACACACACACACACACACACACACACACACACACACACACACACACACACACACACACACACACACACACACACACACACACACACACACGCCTTAGAATTGGCCTTGGTTCTACTCGAAGATAAGCACAATTAACGGGCCTTCTGTCTTTTCCGATGCCCTGAACCACCACCAAAAATTTCCGGACCCCAAAATATGAACTTTTTCGCCATACCTGATGCACCAGCAAATTGTGGGGACTTTTCAAGCATGTTAAGGGGCCTCAAAAAGGTGTTCAAACGTATAGAAGAAAAAACAGTAGGGCCCTTGCGGTGCTTAGCTGCACATAAAATAAAATAAAAAAATTAAATTAAATTTAAAAAATTAAATACAAATAAAAATTAAATTAAATAAAGGTCAAGGTAAGTCAAGTCAAGTCAATTCAGGTCAAGTCAAGTAAAGTACAGTACAATAATAATAAATAAGAAAATACATAAATAAAGCCCCTTCAGACTGTGGGCAGCACGGTGGAACTGGGGTTAGTACGTGTGCCTCACAATATGAAGGTCCTAGGTTCGAGCCTGGATCTTTCTGTGTGGAGTTTGCATGTTCTCCCCGTGACTTTGGGTTCCCTCCGGTACTCTGGCTTCCTGCCACCTCCAAACACATCACATGCACCTGGGGATAGGTTGATTGGCAACCCTAAATTGGCCCTAGTGTGTGAATGTTGTCTGTCTATCTGTGTTGGCCCTGCGATGAGGTGGCGACTTGTCCAGGGTGTAGCCCGCCTTCCGCCCGAGTGCAGCTGAGATAGGCTCCAGCACCCCACGCAACCCCGTAAGGGACAAGCGGTAGAAAATGGATGGATGGCACGTCAGACTGTCATCATTATTTGTAGCAAATAGGATCGAGACCTGGACTTGTGAACCCGAATTCTTAACGTTTTGTGGCGAGCCATCAGATCAAAGTTTGGCGCCATGCCACACCCACATCCTGTCATTTGCAAAAACATTTTTTGTAATCCGATTGCCTAAAGTGCAGAAATGAGTTCGAATGGCGATATTGTGGGGCAGTTTTTGCCGCTCGGGTCCGCCCACTACGAGTTAATATAAACAGGTGCTGACCCTCTTTCAAATGTTCTTGTAATCAGCCCATATTTTTCGGTATATTGGATAGAATCTTTACCTGACATGTTTCGACTGTCATCTGCAGTCTTCTCCAGAGGGGTCACCTGACCACTGTGACGTGTTGCCTTTCAGCTGCTCTTGTAGGCGTGGCTAACCAGGCAGACCTGTCAAGTATACCTGGTTGGCTACCCCCTCAGATCATTGCAGAATAAATAACCACTTCATGGACTGGGGCAACAGCAAAATCATCGGGACAGAAAGTAACAAATTCAAATGATGGATTAAGGAGGCGATCGAACTAAGGAAGCGGCCCAAGGAAACCATCAATCGGGATGAGGGAACGTTCATGCTCTCACATACCTGGGACTCCCTCATCCATTAACCACGCCTATAAGAGCAGCTGAAAGGCAACACGTCAGTGGTCAGGTGACCCTTCTGAAGAAGACTGCAGATGAGTCGAAACATGCCCAGTAAAGATTCCATCTAATAAACCGAAAAATATGGTCTGATTACAAGAACATTTGAAAGAGTATGTGCTGACCCATTGGGCACTTTAGGGTGTCACCATCATCATTTCTACCAAATGAGATCGAGATCTGAATTTGTGGAGCTGAGGTATTACCGTTGTGTTTTGTGGCGAATCATCGGAGCAAAGTCAGGCGCTGTGCCACGCCCACATCTTATGGTGTAGGGAAAATTTGTCCGCAATTTATCATCAAGTATCTGCCATTTTAACGGCGACTCATTTGGTCAAAGTCCCTAGGATGAGTTCTTTAAAAGTATGACCACTTGTCTTCACTCAAAAATGGCCAAAAAGCATGGCAGCAAAGTTGGTGCCATACCACCTCCACATTTTACGGCCTAATAATTTTTTCCCCCACAGTTTATTATCGGCTATGTCATATGTCAAGTATCTGTAATTTTAACCGCGACTCACTTGGTCAAAGTCCTGAGGAGAAGTTAGCTAAAGTACGACCCAGTTTTTCCGCCAAACAAATGGAGGCCGAAAACCAAGATGGCCGACTTCCTGTTCGTTTTTAGGTACGTGTTTCTAGACTTTTATGTGCGTCCCGTCATGATAGACGTCTCTTGCGATTTTCGTGTCCGCACGTGAAATTGGTATTTTTTTCTAATTTTAAAGGTGGCGCTACAGAGGCAATTTTTTAAATAGAATTTTCGGGACCCACAAAATATATATATTTTTGTCATACCTGACGTACCTGCAAAATATGGGGACTTTTCGTGCATGTTAAGGACCTCAAAAAGGCGTCCAAAAGTATATAAGAAGAAACACAGGGTTCATTCATTAGGGCCCTTGCAGGGCTTGCATCGCTGCTCGGGCCCTAATGAATGCACCCTGTGTTTTATTTTTTTTATCCACATTCTTATTAATGGTGTCATGAAATACCAGCCTAGAGAGAGAGTGAAGGAGTGTGCTAGGCTCACGCGCCTAGTTAACTTTCAGTTTCGATACCCGTCAAGGCAAAACAACCAAGTAGGACAAAAGCATGAGAGACGGGCAGCCTTGAGATCGCTTGATCTCTCACAGTGCTGGTGTTTCTATTGTTCTGTAGAACAAATTGTTCAACTTCAGTCTAAAAAAGGATGGCCTTAATTAGCGCTACATGCTATTAGAGGTTAGCAGCACCTGTGTTGTTTGTGCATGTGCTCCACGAGAGCGCCGCCTGTCGCGCCGATGACTCGGCGCCTTTTCTGCACCTCCTTGTCCAGCTCCAGGCGGTGGGCTCGCTCGATGGCCTCCATAGCTGAGGGGGACAACACAAGAGGTCACAATGTTGCGAGGGCACGCACCAGCGCGAGCGTCTCACCAGTTGCCGTGGCGGCGGTCTCCTCCTCCAGCAGTCTGTCCGTATTCTCAAGCAGGCGGTCGACTTCCAGGAGGTGGCGTCGCTGGAGCTCCTCGGACACCTTCAAGTGGGACTCTTCCATGGCGGCAAGGCTCCTCTCGCACGCCGCCTGATGGCGTCACACGCATTGTGTCGGCTATCTTGGTAGGCGCTGGCATGCTAACTACTAGCTTGTTAGCATTTGAAATAGTGCGTGTGTTCATGGAATGATGTAAAATCAGCAACGATGTGTGTAATCTCATTTGTCGTACATAATGTAACCCAGGCTTGAAAACTACGCACCTGTTTCCTCTATTACTAGTTCGTAACTAGGGTTACAATAGCATGCTAACAGCTAGCTCAAAGTTAGCTAAGAGTTGACTTTCTGAGTTTGGCGCCCCCTACCTTCTGCTTTTCCATGTCCTTGTCGTGTCGCCTCTGAGCCGACGTCAGGTTTTGGCTTGTGATTGACAGCTTCTCCTCCAGCTCCGCCACACGTGCCGCCAGTATGATCACCTGATGCTGCGGCGTGACCTTGGCTGCGCGGCGCTCGGCGCTACAAAGTCTTTCCCCGAGTCGCCGATTCTCTTCCGTCAGCCGGAGGCAGCGGTTGCAGGGTTGGGCGGAGCCGGGCGTCTCCCACTGGTAGGTGGAGCATAGCCTGGTCACATGGCAGCAGTACGCCACCTGAGTGGCCGCCAGGTAAAAGAGCACGGACCACGGAGGTTTGGCGACGCGAAAGAGTCGCTCGGCCATCAGTCCCACTTCGTCTAGCGCGCGGGCGGGGGAGGGCGGGGTCATGTGAGCAACCCTTCCGGAACGCTCCACAACACTTTGCTTGCACAACTGCTTCAGAGGGTTCTCCTGGCCCCGCTTCCCACCACCTAAGCGGGACTCGTCTCCTGTGATGTTCTCTTCAGGAATCATCTGTGAGGTTGCCCCGCCGAGAAGCTCCGCCTCCTGCTCCGCCTCTGGGCACCACTTCCGCTGACAGGCGGTGGCGACTGCTTGCCCCTCCTCCTCGCTGCTTGTCCACATCCACGTCTTGCCCACGTAAAACCTGGCAACGTCCTCCAGTAACTTTTCCAGAAGGTTCCACCTCAGCGCCATCGTCCCCTCCGCCTCCCTGCTCAGCATCCGGGCGTCTCTTTGGAGGCAAAGGTTCTGCGCTTCCTTCAGGGTGGCGTTCTCCGCCTGGAGCTTCCTGCAGCTGAGCTGCGACTGGCGGAGCTTCTCCTCCAGCTCGCTCAGTTTGGCCTCGGTGGCTTCAAAGCATCTCAGAAGGTAACTTTCCCTGTTTCTCAGCCGTTCTTCCTGTCCCCCGCCTCTCTGGGCGTCTCTCAGACTGTCCTCCAACGAGGTGATCAGCGTCTGAGCCTCCAGGAGCTTCTGGTTCTTCTCCAGCAGCTCTCGCTCCAGACCCTGCGTCTTTTTGGGATCCGTCCTGCGGAGCTCCTCCTTCAGACGCTCGATGTGGACGTCGGCCTCCATCAGCTGGTTCAGCATCTCCTGGTTCCGTTGGTCCAGAGCGCGGTTCCGCCTGGTCAGCAGCTCCACTTCCTGGCTGACCCGAGCGAGACCTTCCACCGAGTCTCCACCCGCTTCGGCCAGCGTGTCCAGCATGGCGCAGCCGGCACTCGGACGCAGGAGAGAAACACGATGCTCGCTGGTGAAGACGTGCGGTGCACAGCGAGTGCTGTCGCGGTCTGAGGCAGCTGAGGACAAACAGACAGGAAGTAAATCCCGGTCTGCGTCACGGCTGCACCTTGTGGGCGGGGCTTCTGGACTTGCGCTTCCTGCGCAGCCGCTCAGTGGACCTTCGTCTCCATCACGTCCTTGTGGAGGGTCCAACTTTGGGAAAGACCAGAGTGAGACGACTGGTGCTTCTTCGTTTTTCAGAAGACAGGAAGTGGCTTACCTGACAGGAAGCACTCGGCTGACATTGACACTCCAGTCTGCTGCGCTCGGAATCTTCCAGCTCAAACTTCAAGCAAACACAAAACAACAGTGTTACTGTTCAAACTGTGTGTAATGTTACAGTGGCCTAAAACATTAAGTATACATGTTAAATCAAACCTCTGCCTTGTTTTTAATGAATAATTATGCCTACTACGCTACTGTATGTTAATGTTGGTCATTATGGTGGAGCCAAGCTTGAGAAAAAGGTATGACAACCACAGCAAAATACATTTATTATATTGCTATTTATTTATTTGTTTAATTAATTTATGCTCGTCAAAGGTCCTGTGCTCGTCAAAGGTCCTTTCTGTGACAGGAGCACTCTGCTACTTTAAAAACAACTTAAAAGATCTTCTGTAAAAGAGGTCTGTTCTTTTTTTTAAAGACCTCCTGTAAAATTTTCAACTAGTTAACCAACTCTGTGTGACGTAGCTGAAGAAGCTCTGTGCCCGCTAGCGCTTGTTGCTACATGCTAGCAGCCTCTGCAAATTTTTTAGGTTTTAGTTCTGGCTTCTCTAATGCCGATTCTATCGCGACCTTAAGGAGGAACTGCACTTTTTTAAAAAAATGTTTGCCTATAATTCACAATGTTTTCTTTTTATTTATGCGATCTAACTGGTAAATAAACACTAGCAAGAGGTGGCTAAATGGAGTCAATGAGATTTTATCCATTCCGCCTATAAAGCACTTAAAAAAAACATTCAATAAGACTTGTTGGAAGCCATATCCGTATTTAAGTGTTACTTCTTTCTAAAAACTCCTATAGTCATATTTACATCAGCTAATGTCTCGTGTGGTACAAAGTGCTTGGATTCGAGTGTCCTTGGTTAGAGTCAGAGCGCTGTCTTTGTTGAGACTGCCATTACATTCCTGAGATACGGAGCACAGCTAGACTGGGGAAACAGCAGGTGGGGGGGACAGGAGAAGGAGGAGGTAGACAGGAGTGCCGGGGTTTTGGTAGACCGATCTGGACCGGGCTGGGGAACGCTTGGGTGCTGGGTTGGTCTCATTATTGCCAAAGCTTTGACAATAAACAACGAAATACCAACTACTGCTTTTGGTGGTCAATTTAACATCAGCTTATTTGCCATTAAAAGAACTTGGGAGTGGACAGCAGACTTCGACTTCCTTGGGAGGAAGAGCTGTCGACGCAACAGCCTCCATCAAAGTTGTATATACACGCTGTAAGTACGTATATATGTAATGTAGTAATATTCATAGTAACATTTAATGTTTACGTATTTTGCTCATTTTAAGAATATGGCGGTGTATTAATATAACAGACGCATCACAACATTCACTTCCTCCTTCAACAAAAACAACACAACTAATCATGGCAGACATTATGAGAGACAACACAGACTGCTTTCGGTGATCCAGAAACGTATATTTTTGAGCCTGAATACAAGGAGGATAATCGAAAAGTTTTAGAAGCTGTGTGCTAAACAGTTACAGTTTTAGTGACGCAAATAAGCATCATTTAGCAGTATTGCTAAGTGCAAAACAAGACTATGAGTTAATAAAACAATCACTCATTGTACAATTTCTGCTCTCACTGGGATGATGACCAACTGGATATTTATATCTTCCCGTTTAGATGCAGAATGAATCATCATTTTCACAAAGTGTTAAAAAAAACCCGTCTTTTCCTGTCTTTCTCGCCATCTTCGGGTCTAAGTTGGATGACAAAGTTGACCAACTCCTGGGTTTATGTCCACAACCTTCTACTAGCCAGGTGAGAGGCATGATTTATAATCTAGAATTAACTTTCACCAACTCAGAGGTGATGCAACAGCTCAATGTGTCAATATAGCAGCATAAGCTAGTTAGCTCTCTGTGATCACAGCACCTATAAGGGACGGCGTGGCGAAGTTGGTAGAGTGGCTGTGCCAGCAATCGGAGTGTTGCTGGTTACTGGGGTTCAATTCCCACCTTCTACCTTCCTAGTCACGTCCGTTGTGTCCTTGGGCAAGACACTTCACCCTTTGCCTCTGCTGGCTGCTGGTTAGCGCCTTGCATGGCAGCTCCCGCCATCAGTGTGTGAATGGATGAATGTGGAAATACTGTCAAAGCGCTTTGAGTACCTTCAAGGTAGAAAAGCGCTATACAAGTATAACCCATTTATAATAATATCGCAAATTCTGATATTCAGGTCATGAGATGTAAATAGTGTATTTTTTGTGCTTTTTAGGATGTTTTTAGAGGGCTTTATGAGCAAAATAGTGTACAGGCATTAGCTTCATTGTTAGCCAGCGTTTATAAAGGTTTCCCTTTCAATATAACATTTACAAAATTGTTATTATCTTCAAAAATTTTTTTGAGTCTGGATTTCTTAGGTAGAACTTGGAGTTGGCAGTCATGAGCTTGCTCACTTTTACTCAAGTTCTTTGTCCTGTACTAGATCACTTGTTGACTTGTTAGCCCATTATCTTCCGGTAATTAAACAGCAACAGTCTGTTACTGCGGCAGGAACTAATCAAGTTCATCATCCCATACTCGATCACTTGTTGACTCGTAAGCCCATTATCTTCCGGTAATTAAACAGCAACAGTCTGTTACTGCGGCTGGAACTAATCAAGTTCATCATCCTGTACTCGATCACTTGTTGACTCGTTAGCCCATTATCTTCCGGTAATTAAACGGCAACAGAGTGTTACTGCGGCTGGAACTAATCAAGTTCTTCATCCTGTACTAGATCACTTGTTGACCATTTAGCCCATTATCTTCCGGTAATTAAACAGCAACACAGTGTTACTGCGGCTGGAACTATTACATTTTTTTTATCTTTAGAAGAATTGAAGTGCAAATTGATGTTGAGCATACTGACTACCTTCTTGTAGTCGTCCATTATGATCAAAGGGGCGTGGTCTGTCAAGTGCCTGAAGGTGGTCTTCTCCACCTGCTTCCAGCACGCCTCCATCTCCTCCTCCAGCAGCGTCCTCGGGTTAGCGGCGGCAGCGTCGCCCATCACCTCGCGACCTGGAGACACGCCCAGGATGTTCTCGTACCGCCTCCTCCTCATGTCTCTCCTGTGGCTCTGCTCCAGGTCGCCGGACTGAAGGGAGGGCGGAGCTTCGCCGCTGTGGAGGTCGGCGTCTGCCGGCGGTTTGCTCTGAGGCTTCAGCTCCGTCCAGTCACAGGTTTTGTAGCGACCGTCACGCCTTCGCTCCAGAACCGTCCTGGTGCGTCGGTCCCGCTCTGAAGAGTCTCGGGTCACGTCTGGTTGACTGCAGGGGGTGGAGCCATGTAAAGTGTGACATGGAGGATATTAAAGGTGTCAACAAGTTACCTGGTGACATCAGAGGCCGTGTGCACGTTCTTCATCAGAGCCTGGATCCATTTCCTTCGTATTCCTGCCGTCATGGCCGACAACGTGCAGACGCCAGTAGGCGTCTGGAGGACGTCAACGTTTAACTTCATGTTGGTGACGCTAACAAGCCAACGAGCTAACAAGGTGTCTCACGTGGATCTGGATGCCGTAGTTCTTTTGGACGTCGCACTCGCACACGTTGACGCACTTGCTCAGGTCCACTTCTCCTTCCTGCTCCGACGCCTGAGGGGACAAGGAGACGAAGCTCAGACGCGACACGAGAGGAATAAAGTACAGAAGACGAACAAGATGAAGGTCAACAAACCTCCTCGGCCTTGGAGTGCTTGTAGAAACGCAGATTGTCAGCAGACAACACGCACCAGTACTTCCTCCACTAGGGGCAGCAAATACAAGGTGTAAGAGACCGCACATGTATGAGGGGCCGTATGTATGAGTGTTTCAGCACTGTAACGCTCTCATACACACTACTGAAACTGAGAGCGTTTTATTCCTGTGTGTGAGAGATTCATTTTTCAGTTGTTTATGTTAAAGTTTTTCAGTAGTGTGTAAGAGAATGTTTCAGTAGTGTGTGTGAGAGCATTTCAGTAGCGTGTATGAGATTGTTTCAGTAGTGTGTGTAAGAGCAGTTCAGTAGTGTGTATGAGAGCATTTCAGTAGTGTGTGAGAGCGTTTTAGTAGTGTGTGCGAGAGCGTTTCAGTAGTGTGTATTACAGCGTTTCAGTAGTGTGTATTAGAGTGTTTCAGTAGTGTGTATAAAAGCGTTTCAGTAGAGTGTAGGAGAGTGTTTCAGTAGTGTGTATTAGTGTCAGTAGTGTGTATTAGAGTGTTTCAGTAGTGTGTAAGAGAATGTTTCAGTAGTGTGTGAGAGAATTTCAGTAGTGTGTATGGGTGTTTCAGTAGTGTGTGTGAGAGTTTCAGTAGTGTGTATGAGAGTGTTTCAGTAGTGTGTGAGAGCATTTCAGTAGTGTGTGCGAGAGCGTTTCAGTAGTGTGTGTGAGAGCGTTTCAGTAGTGTATGAGAGCATTTCAGTAGTGTGTATTAGAGTATTTTAGTAGTGTGTATGAGAGCGTTTCAGTAGTGTGTATCATAGTGTTTCAGTAGTGTGTGAGAGCGTTTCAGTAGTGTGTGTGAGAAAAAAAAATCAGGTTGTGTGAGAGCGTTTCAGTAGTATGTATGAGAGTGTTTCAGTCGCGTGTGTGAGGGAAATAATTTTCAATCAATTTTCAATCGGTGTATATGAGAGCGTTTCAGTAGTGATAAGTGTTTCAGTAGTGTGCGTGATAGAACAAAAAATCAGTTGTTCGTGTGAGAGTGTTTCAGTAGTGTGTATGAAAGTGTTTCAGTAATGTGTGAGAGAGAAAAAAAATGGTGCAAGAGTGTTTTAGTAGTATGTATGAGAGTGATTCAGTAGTGTGTATGAGTGTTTCAGTAGTGTGAGAGAAAATAAATTCAGTTGTTTGTGTGACAGCGTTTCAGTAGTGTATGAGAGCGTTTTAGTAGTGTGTGAGTGTTTCAGTAGTGTGTGACAAAAAAATCAGTTTGTGTGAGAGCATTACGGTAGTATGTATGAGAGTCATGTGAGGGAAATAGTTTTCAATCTAGTATATGAGGGCGTTTTTAATAGTGTGTATGAGTGTTTCAGTAGTGTGTGTGATAGAAACAAAAGTCAGTTGTTTGTGTGAGTGTTTTAGTGTGTATGAGAGCATTTTAGTAGTATGCGTGAGAGAAAAAATTCAGTTGTTTGTGTGAGTATTTCAGAAGTGTTTATCAGAGTGTTTCAGTAGTGTCGGACAGCATTTTAGTAGTGTGTGAGAAAATGTTCAGTTGTTTGTGTGAGTGTTTCAGAGGTGTTTATGAGAGCGTTTCAGTAGTGTGTGATAGAAAAAAATTCTGTGGTGTTGAGAGAGTTTCAGTAGTGTGTGATACAAAAAAATTCAGTTGTGTGAGCATTTCAGTTGTGTTTAGTTGAGTGTTTCAGTCGTGTTTATGAGAGCGTTTTAGTAGTGTGCGTGAAATAAACATTTCAGTTGTTTGTTTGAGATTGTTTCAGTAGTGTGTGAGAGGAAAAAAAAAACTTCTTTGTGTGAGATCGTTTCAGTAGTGTTTAGGAGAGTGTTTCACTGGTGTGCATGAGAGTGTTTCAGTAATCTCTGACAAAAAAAAATTCAGTTGTGTGAGTGAGAGCGTTTCACGTTTCAGTAGTGTGTGAGAGAAAAAAAAATCAGTGGTTTGTGTGACAGCGTTTTCAGTAGTGTATGTAAGAGGTATTCTGAATAATGTCCCTAGCACTCATACACACGCACGCACATACGCACACAAAAACACACACGCACACACACACACGCACAAACAAACGCAAACACCCACACACACAGTAGGGATGGAACAGTTTATTAAAAAGAACTAAACCATCGGGTTGACATGACAGTTGCGCGCGTTGTCACTTGAATCATATTTTTGTCTTCACGTTACTAACCAGATTGTACGAGTAGTTCCGACTGGCAGACAAAATCCCAGAATTGGCCAATAAAAATTCTACCTTCAAACAAGCAAAATACATTAGTGTGACGCAGGGCCACCCCTCCCCCGTTTTTGCTTGAAGAAGTGCATGCACAATGTCAATAAATGAATGACAGAGCACTTCATATGACATTTTACCACACAATTATTACCAGCTCCTTGCGGCTCTGTCACTGATAAGGAATATTATGACAAATGATGTGCCATTGTTCCACATGGCGCGCAGTGTGAGTGCTGGGATCAGTTCGGGATCAAACATGTGTCAGGAACATAAGCAAATACATGTTTTAAAATAGTTGTTTTGCACTGAAAAAAGCATATTTGAATGATTTATTTCCCACAAATTCATTTTAATACAAAACATGCATCAAATTTAAAAAAGTATAAAATCGTTTCACATATATAACTATGAATACTATTTTAAATACGGGCTTCAAATAAAAATCATGCAGTTATTTTTATCTTATATAAATTATTTTTTGCATTTGTTCTAATTTTGTATCTATTACTACCAATATAGATCTTTTAAAATTTGTTTTATTGTCATTTTATGTGGCTGATCCGAAAGGGTGGGGGGACCAAAAAGCAGAATGAAATCCTTTGAAACATGGATTTTATGAAGCGCTCCAGCAATAAATCATTGTCGTCAAAACGTTGAGCTGGAGTCTATCCCAGCTGACTTTGCACTCGCAGCACATTTCCTACAAACAACTTTTTATGGAGAATTTAGACCAATAAACAATTTTACCTGAGCATCCTGGCACTGCTTCACCATCCAACCTTTTTTGAAGTTCAGTAAATCTGGCTGTCAAAAAACAAAAAAAACATTTGTTTAAATTCAAGTCTGAATTGTCCATCTGTTACTATGGCAACCATGTGTGCTTCCATCATAGCCATCATCTCTCTGGCTCTTGTTGAAGGCGAACCCCTCCCTCTCCCCTATCTCCCCTGCTTGCTTCTTTCATCTTCTCTTAACTTTCTTGGTGCCTTTTTTTGAACTCCAAAATCTAAACAATGGAATTGATCAACTGGTCCCTCAACGAAATTGACAAGATCTTCTCGACAGAGCGGTTGTTGCTGGACTTCTTGGGAGAAGTGGAGGGTTATGTGCCTGTCGACCCTCAAGGACAATGCTAACAGGACATCTGCTGAGCAGAGCTCTGGGCACTCAGACTTGAGTGGTTTTGGACTAAAATCCGAAACTGAACAACATCTTGGAGAAGCTGTCTCCTCTGCAATGCAAACTTGAGGACCAGAAAATGGACAACTAGAGTGAAAGGTTTAAATTAAACATTCTAATCTGGATGTCGTCTTCCCTGGCTGCAATGGCGTGGCAGGGTCGTTGCGTCGAGACTCCCCCAGAGGACAGCGCGGCGAAGAAGCTCCAAAGTCCTTCCTGTCTTCCATTGGACATACATTTGTTGTTTGCTGACTTTTGTTGGACGGACTGGCTGTGATATCGCTATAACACTCTGCGAGCACCGAGGTCGAGGAACAACTTTGTTGCTTCGCTCCCCGTGGTATGATGGAAAACGGAGCAGCGCACCTGGTCCTCTAATTTGTATGTCGTAAAATGTAAATGTGCTTTGCTCTAGGTTTTTTCCTGGTCTCAAACTGAGCCTCCCTCCCCATTTTGACTTTTTCCTGCCTTTTTGCCAGGGTGCCGCCCTTGTGGCAACCCTTTAGTCTTTTCTTTCTGTCCACTCTGTAAAACTGTATGTCTGTTCTTGGACGGGTTTGTACTTTTTAAGTGCAATGACAGTAAAGTTCCATCCCATCCCATGTGACCTGAGCAGTTAGTCCGAACCAAAGATCTTTGACAGCTGGCAGGATTAGAGTGATGTGAAACACAGCAGGGGGGGCTATTAGCGCCACAGATTAATCCGATGGTTTTGTTCAGGGTTTGAAACTGAGGCGTTACCTCCACAAAGCACACGAGCATGCTGCACCACTTTGACTTTTTGCACCAGTAAAAGAACCATGGCGGAAGGTTCGAGCAGACAGGAAGTATCTAACATGGAACCCACCTCTCGCTCGGGGGGTCGATGGTCACTCAGGACCTGCTTGGGCGTGACTGGCGGGTCCCTGCCTGCTTCGGTCCAGACTGGCGTGGTCTTAGGCGGTTGCTCCTCCCCCAGAGGGGCGTCGGTCACCACTGTCGCCGTCGTCATGGCGGGGCAGGTGGCGGCCATTTTGGCTGGAGTAGGTTCCTGAGGTGGAGTGTGACATTAAAGGTGAGGAGGTCAAACCGGGCGTCACCAAGTTCTACCTGGCCGCTGACAGCTTCGACTTTGCGCTTTTTCTTCGGCTTCTGTCTGCTGCTGCTCAGGTAGACCAACAGCTGCTCGCTCCACCTGGCGGGAACAAGCAGACATGCGTCATCACGTCACCTCTACCCAACCAAACGCTCGTCTTAATTGGCACACTTGCATACTTATACTTTGAGTGCGCTATGAGTGCATAAGTGTTGACTTTTGTGCTTACACTTTAAGTGTTGCACTCTTGTACGTACACTTTGAGTGTTACAATTGTGTACTTACACTTTGAGTGCACAATGAGTGCATAAGTGTTATACTTTTGTACTTACACTTTAAGTATTACACTCTTGTACGTACACTTTGAGTGCATGAGTGTATTACTACACTAGTGTACTTACACTTTGAGTGCACTACGAGTAAATAGGTATGTTACACTTGTGTACTTGCACTTTGAGTGCATGAGTGTGTTATACTTACGTACTTACAATTTAAGTGCATGAGTGTTACACTTGTGTACTTGCACTTTGACTGCATAAGTGTGATACACTTGTGTACTTACACTTAATATTTAAGTTATACTTGTGTACCTACACTCAGTCTTTGTACTTTCACTTAGTCTTTTGAGCACATAAGTGTTACATTTGCATATTTACACTTACAGTACATAAGCGCGTTACACTAGAGTACTTTCAATTTGAGTATTTTAAGTAGGACACTTATTTTAGGTAGGACACTTCACTTATATGCACTAAAAGACTAAGTAGGACACTTCACTTAGTCTTTGAGTGCATATAAGTGTGTTACACTTGTGTACCTATCATTAATATTTTACAATTGTGTACAAACACTAAGTTATATACATATACTTACTGCATAAGTACACTTGTGTACCTACACTGAGTGTATAAGTGTGACACTTGTGTACTTACTTTTAGTATTTTCAATGCATACATGTGTAACACTTGTGTACTCATATTTTCAGGGTATGAGTGTTTTACACTTGCGTACTTACTTAGTATTTTAAGTGTATACGTGTCACATTTGTGTACTTACACTTAGTATTTGCAGTGTGTAAGTGTGTTACATTTGTGTACTTAGACTCAGTATTTTTAGTGCACAAGTGTGTACTTACACTTAGTCTTTTGAGTGCATAGGTGTGTTACACTTGTGTACTTACACTTAGCCTTTTGACTTTTGAGTGCATAAGTGTTACACATGTGTACTTACACTTAGTCTTTGGAGTACATAGGTGTGTCACATTCCTGTACTTACACTTAGTATTTTCAGTGTGTAAGTGTGTTACATTTGTGTACTTAGACTCAGTATTTTAATGCACAAGTGTGTGTACTTAGACTTAGTCTTTTGAGGGTTACACTTGTGTACTTATACTTAGTCTTTTGAGTGCATAAGCGTGTTACACATGTGTACTTACACTTAGTCTTTGGAGTACATAGGTGTGTTACACTTGTGTACTTACACTTAAGTGTTTTGAGTGCATAGGTGTGTACACTTGTGTACTTACACTTAGTCTTTTGAGTGCATAAGTGTTTGAGTGCTAGGTGTGTTACACCTGTGTACTTACACTTAGTTTTTGGAGTGCATAGGTGTGTTAGACATGAAAAAGCAGTACACTCTCAGTCCATGGATGTTGTACTCAAAACAAACAAACAAAACAAAATGGTGAGTGTGCAGTGATGGACACTGACCACCCTCAATAGTCGCCATCTTGGACAGGAAATGGAGGGATTAACTTAAAAAATGGCGGGTTAAAATTAACAAATCATGCACAGAAGAAAAAGGTAAATATTGGGGTTATTTTAGGTAAGTGTACAAAGACACCTTTGACTCCTTTGTCAACCTTCACACACTCAGTAAGTATACAGTATACTTATTAAGTGTGCTGATGCAAGTATTACCCGTTGATGACGTCCTTGCTGTCGGCCCGGACGAACACTTCCTGTTCTGCTGTGATGATGCACAGCGTGTTCCTCTGGCCCGTTCGCGTCTCCGCGTCCAAGATGTCCGTGCACAGACTCATGTTGACCGTGCCCTGAGGCAACGTGCCCGGCTGGAGGAGGCGAACGAGCGTTACTATGGCGATGGCGTGAGGATGAATGACAGCTGAACAAGTGTAGATTTAAGGGGCAAAGGGGGGCGGGGCTAATCCCAAATCCCCTGTGAACATCTGGCAACAACATGGCGCCCTCACCAGCTCATCCAGCGCGTAGGTCAGGCTGCCGTGCTCGTGGAGGAGGAAGAAGCGCCGCCGCCATTTCTACAGGAGGGGGGCGGAGACAAGGACACCGTTAGCCCTGTCGGCGCACGTGTCACCTGAGTCACATGACCTACCCGTGGCCTCAGCGTCGGGTTCCCAAAGTCGCTCCCCTCGGGCGCCAAACACAGCCAGCCGCCGTAGACGGTGTTCCCCTGGAGGTCACATGACCGCAATTAGCAGTCACTTTATTAGGTACACCTGCCCCACCAACAGTGTGCCTAATGTTGTGGCCAGTGACACCCAAATAGACCAATTGTAGGGGCGTAGTCAGACAATGACAACATGACCGTGACAACATTGGAAGAGTTGTCTTTGTGATGAAACCACAATAATCAAACATGATATTAATATTAATAGATGACATAGTGTTGCTACTATGATGTCACATGTTTACTTTATTATAATTCGGTAAATAATATACTTCTGTATGAACATATTACAATCTATATAAATATGTATTTCACTATGAACATATTACAATCTATAAAAAATATAATTCAGTGTGACTATATTACAACCTATAAAAATATATAATTCAATAATATATTTTAATCTATAAAAATATAAATCAATGTGAATATATTACAATCTATGAAATATATAAATCAGTATGAATATATTACAATCCATAAACGTATATAATTAAACAATATATTACAATCTACAAAAATATAATTCAATATGAATATTTTGCAATCTGTTAAAATATAATTCAATATGAATATATTAA
This sequence comes from Entelurus aequoreus, assembly GCF_033978785.1. NCBI lineage: Eukaryota > Metazoa > Chordata > Actinopteri > Syngnathiformes > Syngnathidae > Entelurus > Entelurus aequoreus. The sequence goes on along the minus strand of NC_084736.1, from coordinate 25,726,515 downwards.
AATCTATAAAAATCTATAATTTTACATGCATTACAATCAATAAAAAATATATATTTTACAATGAATATATTACAATGTATGAAAATATATGCTTCAATATCAATATATTGCAATAGATAAATATATATATAGTTATATATTAATCTATTGCAATCTATACAATTTATTATGAATATATTACAATCTATAAAAATAGAATTCAATATGAATACATTCATTAAAAACCTGTAATTCAATATGAATATATCAAATTTAAAAATGTATAATTCAATATATATATATATGTATACATACTGTACATATATATACATACTGTACATATATATATATATATATATATATATATATATATATATATACATATATAAATATATATATGTATATATATATATATATATATATATATATATATATATATATACATATATATATATATATATATATATATATATATATATATATATATACACAAGCAATAAAACAAATTAATTAAATACAAACATATTACAATTTACAAATATTTATAATGCTATAAAATCTATAAAAATATACAATTCAATATGAGTATATATTAAATTAAATAAAAAGTTATAATTAAATGTTATATTACAATCTTTAAAAAATATATAATTCAATATGACTATATTACAATGTATAATGCCATTTTTTCTAAAGAAAATATTTATATTAAACCATTCTAGTACTTTCTTTTAATTGTATAATATATACATTTATGTTTCTGTACTATCATATTTAATATTAAATAAGTGACTGATGCTACGAAGAAGGTGAGTGTTGGTGGTCTTACCTGCTCCACGAGGGGGTCGCCGAGCAGGTGCAGCTCCCGTGACTTGAAGCAGTTCTGACATTTGCTGTGGTTGAACACGTTGGCTTGAAATTTCTCACACGGCCCGCTGCTTGTGTCGGCTGACATCTCGCCCGCTGCTTGGCGCGCTCGCTGGCCGAGTGAAGGCGCGCTCATCCGCCGCCGGCGTCTCATGGCGCATGACGTCACGCTCGTGACGTCCCGGTACGAGGCTTCCGCTCAGGGCTTACAAAATAAAAGTCCCTCTGTGAAGTCAAGCGTAGGTAAGACATCATAATAAAGGAACTAAAGTTCAGATGTATAATATTGCATGTGTGCATAAAAGTTGTGTCTTCACAAAAATCACGCAACGTGACAGGAAATAGCAACTTCTATTATTTAAGGAGAACTTGAAGTTAAAAAAAGGATTCCGACACATCACTATGACTATTTTATTTTTTAAATCTGCATTCAGGTAAAATATTATTCAGAATAAACATCACACACAATAAATATGTGTTTCCAAGGAGGAATATCATACTAAATGTTGTTGATTTGTTCTCCTCGCTACTGACAAAAAGCTCACATGTTGATTATAGCACCTCCTACTGGTTGGTCTCGGAACTTATTTCAAGACCGACACGACAAACTTTGAACGGATGAGAAAAAGAAGAGGTCATAACTAATACATGACTAATCATACACGATTGTTTAAGTTGCAATGAATGAATGAATCACTGAGTGACGCTAGGGTGCGCTCCATACAGTGAAGGAAATGAAAACTGTGCGGCCACATAGTTTATTTATTAATAAACACTAAACGCAAGAAAAAATATTCTACTCATTTTCACATACACTTCAAGAAAAATATATTATTAGGCCCCTAAGAACTTTTAATTATTTCTTCAAAATTCTGCGACATTTGCAACATTCAAAACATTCTTGATAGTAAAAATTCTTCAATGACGTGAAATAATTTTGGGACATTTTCAAATGTAAATACAATTTTTTTTTGTCGTAATGAAAGATTTGTTGAAAAGTGATGAAGGGAATATAATATTAAGTGTATAATAATAAATATAATATTAATAATAAGTACATTATATATATATAATATGTAATATTATATTATATATTATATAATATTATATATAAATATATATATATATATATAATATATAGATTATTATAATATATTAATATCAATATAATATAATATAAAAACTTAATCAGAAATCCAAAATATATTGATATATTTCTGATTTCTGATTAAGTTATTATTCATGTTTGAAGCATGTGTGAACAATGAAGATTATGTTTCTCTTGATTGGAAGAAACTTGTTCTAAAACGGGTTCTTAACCTTTTTTTTTTTTTTTACCTCGGGGCCCAACTTTTCCACTACAGAAGGGCCCGGGCCCCACTCAAATATTAACACTGAATTATAATCTTACTCCTTATTTGAATCACATTCGATAATTATATCTAAAATACCTACAATTTAACAAGATAAACACAGAGACTTTCATCAAGACTTAAGTCAGACTGATTACAAAAATGAATATTACTCAAGTATACTGCAAAAGAAGGGACTCATAAAAACTGATGAAAAATACATTTACATAGAAACTGTGTGTGATATCATTTGCGATACAAGCAGTTCTGCAGCGTGATAACTTGTGTGTGATATCATTTGCGATACAAGCAGTTCTGCAGCGTGATAACTTGTGTGTGATATCATGTGCGATACCAGCAGTCCTGCGGCGTTGTTACTTGTGTGTGATATCATGTGCCATACAAGCAGTCCTGCAGCGTGTTGGCAGTGTTGTAGCTACTTAAATCACTAATCCTCGCCTCCATGACGACAAATAAAGTAAGTCTCTTACATGTATCTTTATCACTGCAGGACGAGGAATAGTTAAACATGCTTCACTACACACCGTAGCTCAGTGGTCCCCAACCACCGGGCCGCGGGTACCGGTCCGTGGATCGATTGGTACCGGGCCGCACTAGAAATAAAATAAATAAATAAATAAAATCAACATAAAAAACACAAGATACACTTACAATTAGTGCACCAACCCAAAAAAAACTCCCTCCCCCATTTACAGTCATTGACACTAATTCGCACAAAAGGGTTGTTTCTTTCTGTTATTAATATTTCAGGTTCCTACATTATATATCAGGGGTCAGGAACCCACGGCTCCGGAGCCGCATGCAGCTCTTTGATCACTCTGATGCAGCTCAGCTGCATACTTGCTGATCCTCCCGATTTAACCGGAACACTTTTGTATTTCAGTGCCTCTCCCGAAAACCGTGAGGGCTCCTTTAGCGTCCAATTTTGTACTAATTGTGTGCCAGCCCACTCACATGTTGGATGCGGGTCTGCCCTACACACTTAAGTGACTGCAAGGCATACTTAGTCAACAGCCATACAGTTCACACTGAGGGTGGCCGTATAAAACAACTTTAACACTCTTACTAATATGCGCCACACTGTGAACCCACACCAAACAACAATGACAAACACATTTCGGGAGAACATCCGCACCGTAACACAACATAAACACAACAGAACAAATACCCAGAATCCCATGCATTCCTAACTCTTCCGGTCTACATTATACGGGCTACCACCATCCCCGGGCGGGGATGGGGGGGGGGTTTAAAATAAAATACCCCCCCCAAATCGGTCTGTGGGACAAATTTGCAAGCGTTGACCTGTCCGCAGCTACAAAAAGGTTGGGGACCACTGCCGTAGCTCACCGGCATCAAAATGTAAACAAACGCAATTGGTGGATCTACACCTAACATCCACTGTAATGATACCAAGTACAGGAGCGTATCTAGTCGATACTACTATGATTATGTCGATATTTTTTGGCATCACATCTTTCGGATTTTAAAAATTCATATTATGTTTATAAACTCAGGAAATATGTCCCTGGACACATGAGGACTTTGAGTATGACCAATGTATGATCCTGTAACTACTTGGTATCAGATTGATACCCAAATTTGTGGTATCATCCAAAACTAATGTAAAAAATCCAAACAACAGAAGAATAAGTGATTATTACATTTTAACAGAAGTGTAGATAGAACATGTTAGAACAGAAAGTAAGCAGATATTAACAGTAAATGAACAAGTTGAATAATAATTTATTTTCTAGCACTTGTCCTTAATAATTTTGACAAAATAATAGAATGATAAATGACACAATATGTTACTGCATATGTCAGCAGACTAATTAGGAGCCTTTGTTTGCTTACTTACTAATAAAAGACAAGTTGTCTTGTATGTTCACTATTCTATTTAAGGACAAACTTGCAATACCCTGTACCCTAAGATTTGTTGTTAAAATAAAGCCAATAATGCAATTTTTTGTGGTCCCCTTTATTTAGAAAAGTATCGAAAAGTATCAAAATAATTTTAGTACCGGTACCGGTACCAAAATATTGGTATTGGGACAACACTACTATGAAAATGTGTGTTGTGTGTACACCTCACATGTAATATGCACATATATGTATAGGGACATGCATTATATCTTCTGTTATTTACATGCCACCTTGTTTATGTACATGTTTTCATATTTGCTATAATGTACAGTAAGTCCTGCTACTATTCTGCTAATGACTATAGAGCAAGGTGAGTATTGAGTGTCATGCGAAACATAACATGCTGACAACATGGCAGCTGTGCTGCTATTAAAAGACAAGTATGGCAGCAACAAAGCAGCTCTCAGGATTGTGATCACTGAGCTGAGTCGTTCATGCTGAGGCTACACAAGCTGCACAGGCCGCACACGCAGTAAGTACTCGCAGTAATAGATACTACACTGAGTAATGGTAAGTAGGCACAGGAAGTACGTGCAGTAATAGTTACTACACAGAGTGTCTTACACTTGTGTACTTACACTGAGTATTTTAAGTGCATAAGTGTCTTACACTTGTGTATTTACACTTAGTATTTTAGGTGTCTTAAACTTGTGTACTTACACTGAGTATTTTAAGTGCATAAGTGTCTTACACTTGTATACTTACACTTAGTCTTTTAGATGTCTTAAACTTGTGTACTTACACTTAATCTTTTAAGTGCATAAGTGTCTTACACTTGTGGATTAAGTGCATAAGTGTCTTACACTTGTGGACTTACACTTAGTCTTTTGAGTAAAGAAGTGTGTTACACTTGTTTACTTACACTTAATATTTGTTACACCTGTGTACTTGAGTGCATTAGTGTCTTACACTTGTGTACTTACTCTAAGTATTTTTAGTAAATAAGTGTTACACTTGTGTACTTACTCTAAGTATTTTGAGTAAATAAGTGTTACACTTGTATACTTACACTTAATCTTTATGTTACACTTGTGTACTTACAGTTAGTCTTTGAGTGCGTTAGTGTGTTACACTTGTGTTCTCACACTTAGTATTTTCAAGTGAATAAGTGTGTTACACTTGCATACTTACACTTAGCCTTTAAGTGCTTACGTGTATTACACTTGTGTACTTGAGTGAATTAGTGTGTTACACTTGTGTACTTACACTGAGTCTTGAGTAAATAAGTGTGTTACACTTGCATACTTACACTTCGTCTTTAAGTGCGTGCGTGTGTTACACTTACACTTAATCTTTATGTTACACTTGTGTAGTTACACTTCGTCTTTGAGTGTGTTACACTTGTGTTCTTACACTTAATATTTACACTTGCGTACTTACACTTCGTCTTTAAGTGCATGCGTTTGTTACACTTGTGCATTTACACTTAGTCCGCATAAGTGTGTTAAATTTACTTACACTTTAGTCTTTATGTTATACTTGTGTACTTACACTTAGTTTTTTTTTAGTAAAAATGTGTTTTACACTTGCATACTTACACTTAGTATTTTTAAGTGCATGAGTGTTACACTTGTGTACTTACACTTAGTTTTTTTTTAGTAAAAATGTGCTTTAGACTTGCATACTTACACTTAGTATTTTTAAGTGCATGAGTGTTACACGTGTGTACTTACACTTAGACTGTAAGTTCATAAGTGTGTTACACTTGCATACTTACTTGGTCTTTCGAGTGCACCAAAAGGGACAAGCGGTAGAAAATGGATGGATGGAAGGAAGTGTGTTACACTTGCATATAGTCCTCAAGTACATAAGTGTGTTACACTTAGTATTTTAAATGAATCAGAATCAGAATCAGAATCAGAATAGTTTTATTGCCATTGTTTGAGAACGGGTTCACAAACTAGGAATTTTTCTTGGTGCAAACGTGCGACATAAAACACATATAACACATATTTGGTAATAAAAAGAGCTGTGACTGAGCTATCAGATAGACTTAGAAGGGATTCAAGGAATTCAAGGAGCTGCTGTTAGGAGTTATTGTTCATTTGCCTGATGGCCGAGGGGAAAAAACTGTTCAGGTGGCGGGAGGTGTGGGTCTGGATGGAGCGTAGTCTCCTGCCTGAGGGGAGAGGGGAGAATAGTGTGTGTCCAGGGTGAGAAGAGTCAGCTGTGATCCGACCCACACGCCTCCTGGTCCTGGAGGAGAACAAGTCCTGGAGGGATGGGAGCTTGCAGCCAATCACATTCTCAGCAGCACGTACGATGCGCTGCAGTCTATTCTTATCCTGGACTGTGGCGCCGGGGAACCACACTGTGATGGAGGAGGTCAGGATGGACTCTGATGGCTGAGTAAAACTGCACCAGCATCTCGGTCGGCACCTTAAGTTTCCTCAGCTGCCGCAGGAAGTACATCCTCTGCTGGGCCTTCTTGATGAGGGAGCTGATGGTCATCTCCCACTTGAGGTCCTGGGTGATGGTGGTGCCCAAGAAACGGAAGGAGTCCACAATGGGGACGGGGGTGGGAGAGTCAATCAGGGTGAGGGGGGATGGTGGGGCTGTGACTTTCCTGAAGTCCATGATCATCTCCACTGTTTTCTGGGCGTTCAGCTCCAGGTTGTTGAGGCTGCACCAGGACGTCAGCCGGTCCACCTCTCTCCTGTAGGCGGACTCATCGCCATTCGAGATGAGCCCGATGAGGGTGGTGTCATCCGCAAACTTGAGCAGTTTTACGGATTGGTGACTGGAGGTGCAGCAGTTTGTATACAGGGAGAAGAGCCAGGGGGAGAGTACACAGCCCTGAGGAGTACCAGTGTTTGTGGTTCGACTGTCCGAGACAATCTTCCCCAGCCGTACGTGCTGTCTTCGGTCTGTCAGGAAGTCATTAATCCAACTGCAGAAGGAGTCGAGCACGCTGAGCTGGTAGAGCTTGTCTCGTAGCAGTCCAGGGAGGATGGTGTTGAAGGCAGAGCTGAAGTCCACAAACAGGATTCTAGCGTAGGTTCCTGGGGAGTCCAGATGCTCCAGGATGAAGTGGAGGGCCAGGTTCACTGCATCATCCACAGACCTGTTGGCTCTGTAGGCGAACTGCAGTGGGTCCAGGAGGGGGGCGGTGATGTCCTTGAGGTGGGGCAGGACCAAGCGCTCAAAGGACTTCATGACCACAGACGTCAGCGCGACCGGCCTGTAGTCATTTAGTCCTGTGATCCGTGCTTTCTTGGGGACAGGGACAATGGTAGAGGTCTTAAAGCAGGACGGCACGCGGCATAGCTCCAGAGAGGTGTTAAAAATGTCAGTGAAGACAGGAGCCAGCTGGTCCGCACAGTGTCTGAGAGTGGAGGGGGAGACACCATCCGGCCCGGGGGCCTTCCGCGTATTCAGCTTCAAGAACTGCCGGCGTACATCCTCTTCTTTGATGGAGAGGGTCTTTACAGTCTTATGATGTTTTTGGAGTCCTGTGATGTCATTGGAGTCCTTTGAGTCCTTTAACTCCTTTAATGAAGTGCTGGCATTGGGGGGGGGGGGGTGATGATGGTGGGGGGAGCATGGCTTTGATGAGCTGAAGGCCGTTCATGACGACAGTAATGTGTGTTGAGGCCCTGAGCGAGAGTCCGGTCATTCAGGGCCTGGGGGGTTTTGGGCTTATAGTTCGTAAGGGCCCTTAGACCTCTCCAAACTGCCGCAGAATCATTGGAGCGGAACTGTTCCTGTAGACGGTTGGAGTACACAGATTTAGCTTTCTCCACTTACCTGGTGAAGTGGTACTTCGCTTCTCTGTATGTACTTCGGTACATACAGAGAAGCATACGCATTGGCTTCTCCACGCAGCCAATGCATACGCGTGTTACACTTGCATACTTACACTGAGTCTTTAACCTCATAAGTATGTTACATAACTTACAATTTACATTTACACTTAGTCTGCATAAGTGTGTTACATTTACTTACGCTTCAGTCTTTGTTACACTTGTGTACTTACACTTAGTTTTTTTGTAAAAATTTGTGTTACACTTGCATACTTACAGTTTGTATTTTCAAGTGCATGAGTGTTACACTTGTGTACTTACAGTCAGAGGTGGGTAGAGTAGCCAGAAATTGTACTCAAGTAAGAGTACTGTTACTTTAGAGATTTATTACTCAAGTAAAAGTAAGGAGTAGTCACCCAAATATTTACTTGAGTAAAAGTAAAAAGTATGTTGTGAAAAAACTACTCAAGTACTGAGTAACTGATGAGTAACCTGTTCGTTTAATGATGACGGCAACAAATAATGCACAAAAACATAAAAATAGCGATGAGCAAATTCAGAGCCAGGAATATCTCTTAAGCAACTAAAACAATAATATATATTAAATAAATGTAAATAAAAATTAAGGCAAATTGAGCCACAATAACTTAACAGCACCATAGGCTCAGTAGGCATTCATTGATTGATTGATTGAAACTTGTATTAGTAGATTGCACAGTACAGTACATATTCCGTACAATTGTAACACCCCAAAAAGTTTTTCAACGTTAATCAATTACTTAAGAAATGAACAAGTCGAGGTGATCTACCTCATATATACATACACACACATATCATATATATATATATATATATATATATATATATATATATATATATATATATATATATATATATATATATATATATATATATATATATATATATATATATATATATATATATATATATATATATATATATATATATATATATATATATATATATATGTGTATATATATATATATATATATATATATATATATATATACATACATTTATATATACATATATATACATATATTTATATATATATACATACATTTATATATACATATATATATACATATATATATATATACATATATATATATATATATATATATATATATATATATATATATATATATATATATATATACATATACATATATATATACATATATATATACATACATTTATATGTACAGTATGTAATTTATATTTATTTATTTTGCCATTTTTGTTCACGTGTTAAAGGTGTTTTAATGAATATACATGCATGTTTAACATATAGATTCCTTTCTTTCATGAAGACAAGAATATAAGTTGGTGTATTACCTGATTCTGATGACTTGCATTGATTGGAATCAGACAGTAGTGCTGATAACGTCCACGTTTTCAAATGGAGGAGAAATAAAGTTCCTCCTTTCTGTCTAATACCACATGAAAGTTGTTGGTTTTTGGCATCTTATTTGTCCAGCTTCCATATTCGTTTTTATACACTTTACAAGAAATACACTGGCGGCAAACTCCGTAGCTTGCTAGCTTGTTTGCGCTGGCTTTCGGAGACTCTTATTTTGTTACCGCAGGCGCGATGGAGCAGCACTTTTATAGTGAAGACAGGAACTGTGCGGTCAGTCTTTAGGCTTTTGAGAGAGGTACGGTTAAAATAAATAAAAAATTTTTTTCCTTCACTCTTTTGATTGATTGATTGAAACTTTTATTAGTAGATTGCACAGTACAGTACATATTCCGTACAATTGACCACTAAATGGTAACACCCGAATAAGTTTTTCAACTTGTTTAAGTCGGGGTCCACGTGTGATGGTCTTGTGACCGCCTGGCTCTGATTGGTGAAACGGAGTCCAACGCCACCAGTGACTGCATCTGATTGGTGAAACGGAGTCAAACGCCACCAGTGACTGCATCTGATTGGTGAAACGGAGTCAAACGCCACCAGTGACTGCATCTGATTGGTGAAACGGAGTCAAACGCCACCAGTGACTGCATCTGATTGGTGAAACGCAGGCATGCATAGATCCTACATTGAAGGTCTGTCTGAGAAACCAAAACAAACAAAGCGTGCATTAACAGATCGATAAAAATCAGTAGCGAGTAGCGAGCTGAATGTATGGAACGGAGTAAAAGTAGCGTTTCTTTTCTATAAATATACTCAAGAAAAAGTAAAATTATGTTGCATTAAAACTACTCTTAGAAGTACAATTTATCCCAAAAGTTACTCAAGTAGATGTAACGGAGTAAATGTAGCGCGTTACTACCCACCTCTGCTTACAGTTCGACTTTAAGTGCATAAATGTGTTGCACTTGCATACTTACACTTGCTCTTTTGAGTGCATAACTGTGTTGCACTTGCATACGTACACTTGCTCTTTTGAGTGCATAAGTGTGTTACCCTTACATACTTACATATAGTCTTTAAGTTACACTTGTGGACTTACACTTAGTATTTTAAATGCATAAGTGTGTTACACTTGCATGCTTACTGAGTATTTAACCTCCTAAGTGTGTTACATAACTTATACTTGTACATTTACACTTAGTCTGCATAAGTGTGTTACTTGCACTTTTGTCTTTATGTTACACGTGTACTTACACTTAATCTGTTGAGTAAATAAGTGTGTTACACTTGTATACGTACACTTAGTATTTCTATGTGCATTACACTTGTGTACTTACACTTAGTTTTTTAAGTGCATAAGTGTGTTATACCTGCATACTTATACTTAGTCTTTAAGTGCATAAGCGTGTTACACTTGTATACTAACTTTTGAGTGAATAAGTGTGTTACACTTTTGTGCTTACATTTAGTCCTTAAGTGCATACATGTGTGACACCTGCATATTTACACTTATTCTTTAGTGAAGTGAAGTGAATTACATTTATATAGCGCTTTTTCTCAAGTGACTCAAAGCGCTTTACATAGTGAAACCCAATATCTAAGTTACATTCAAACCAGTGTGGGTGGCACTGGGAGCAGGTGGGTAAAGTGTCTTGCCCAAGGACACAACGGCAGTGACTAGGATGGCGGAAGCGGGGATCGAACCTGCAACCCTCAAGTTGCTGGCACGGCCGCTCTACCAACCGAGCTATACCGCCCTTTAAGTGCATAAGTGTGTAACACTCGCATATTTACACTTAGTCTTTAAATGCATAAGTGTGTAACTCCCTCAAACGTTGCCATCTTTGTTACATGGCGGAAGGCGAGGGACTAACTGCAGTGGGTATAATTCCACGTTAAAAGGAGAGAAGAACGAGAAGAAGAAGTGGGAAATACAGCAATTTGTCATTTCTGGTAAAATTGGCACACTTTCAGTACAGTGTGTACACAGTATACTTATTGCAGTGGCGTGCCGTCACTAGAGGCAGGGGAGGCACGGCCTCACCTGCCATCATGGAAAGAAAAAAAAAAGTAAAAAGAAAAAAAAACAACAAAATTGTTATATGTATCCAGTGATTATACTAAAGTTATTTTCCATTTAAGTTCACCAGTTTTAGATTATTTAAATTTTTATTTTCACATTTGCCGTTCAAATACTGAGAAGAGACGGTGCGGTGATCAGCAGCCAGTTGAGGCACGTCACTGCGTTGTGCCTCAACATGGATTGTGCGCAATGACTTGGCTAACTGCTGGCCTGCTGTGCAGTGAGACCGTATTGCTATATGAATTATATTATACATTTCCATAGTTTAGTTAGCTGAGGTATATAATGTACAGTGTATTTTGTCAACAACTGTATGTGTGTAATGTATTTTTAGTGCTGAGCATTCATAAAACTCTGCTGCGAAGACACACTGTGTGAGGCTCGTCTCATAACCCCGCCTCCTGGTGCCAAGCATCTCCGCCGCAGAATGCACCGCCCGACGGGAGCGCCACACCAACCAAAGTCCATACCCAAACCCTCCACGTGCAAGACCGAATCCATCCAAAAAAAGTCACTTAACAAGAAGCCAAAAAGTGCAAAAACAACAATGCTCGCGCTGCAGGAGCCGCGAACGACCGCAGGGACACAACATTAGGTACACCTGCACTGCAGGTTCATATGTTTGTAAATCTGACTGTGATGATGCAGTCGTCCCTCACCAGACATTAACCTCACCGCACGCCACTGACTTATTGAAGTGTACTGATGGAAATATTCACTTTGAGACACAGTCGTTCTACAAACGTAATATTATTGTTTGTTCAGTGTGTCCTATTTTGGGACAAAATGAAAATAATGTTTATACATATCTTTGTAAATATTTATATATACATACAAATATTAATCTTCTGTTGTATACTATCTTTTTATTAAAAATATCTGAGTACCAAGATTAAAAAATTGGCCTACAAACTCATGCAGTAATCAGTTTTGAATTTTAGGCAAATTCACTTATTGTACAGCAGAGGGCGCCATTGTAAACACGCCGCTAATGTCAAATCACTTCCTGAGCCAGGCGTAAAATAAGCCAATCAGAAAATAGACATTCTCGACATCAAAGATGAAATTTTTAGACCAATTAGAATAAGCTAAAAAAGACTGCACATAAATGCAGATATTTAAGTCGATATGGCGGGGGACACTTGCCCATTTAAGGCAATGACTTATGTTGTATTTTTGAAACTACAGTTGTACCTCAAGTTAAGAGTTTTGTGATAAGAGCTGTCTCCTAGCTAATTGTTATGCTTTGAGTTGCAAGTAAATATTTGTGTTATGAACCTCCTTATGTCACAGTGAACCCCATAAGGTCCGACCAAAACATCCGATCTTACTCGCTAGCATTAGCTTAGAGCTAGCGATGGACATAACTTAGCTTTTCCAAGCATGGTTGTGAAAAAAGTGAGCGTGAAGGACAGTGCTGAGAAGAAAAAGTGGATGATATTCATTGAATTAAAGAAAGAAATCACTGACAAAGTGTGTAGTGGGCTAACTTGGTGACGCAGTTGGAGCCCAGCACTGCTAGTCTGCACCATACTGACGCACAATGAGTCCATAGCGGATATGGAAATGTTTGGATATCATAAAATGATATCCAAACATTTATCCATGAAAATATAGCGAAGCTGCTGATGGTGTGTTTGATGGAGAAGCAGCAAGAATGAGATACCGTAGAAGTCCACTCTCCAAGATAAACATTACTTCATAAATCTACTGTAATTGTTTTGGCTATGTTCTACTGTATTGATTTTTTCAAACAACTTTACTATCTAAAAGTTTTTCTTTTTAAAAGGTGGGTTACATGTTAAATGTGTGCTGTTTTGTGGGCCGAGCATTGGTTTGAAATCATTTCAGTGCACACCAAAACATGTTGGGTTAAAAAATAACCCAATTTTAACCCAACTGCTGATTCAGAAAAGGACAAACCCCTTATTTGAGTTATTTTAACTCAACATTTTGGGTTATTTTTTTCAACCCAACTTCTGCGTTGAATTATTTAACCCAAAAGTTGAGTTATGCTAACTCAATGTTGGTTGATTCATAACCCAACTAACGGGTTGAATTTATTTAACACAAAGCCTGAGTTATGCTCGCTACAATGTTGGGTTATTCCAAACCCAACAATTGGGTTGCGCAATTTAGCGTTCCTTGACCCAATAGTTGGTTAAAAATTATCAATTGTACTGCTGGATTGTCCTACTCCTTCCCAACTACTGATCAAAATAATTTTTATTCCGTTAAAATATTCTCAAAAGTAAGATATGAGTGAAATTTTTTTAACAAGAATTGCCGTGTATGGTCTCCCAGGATGCAGACGGGACTTCGGAGGCAAGGTGCAGGTAAGGAAATGATTTATTGTCTATAAATCATGCGGAATAAAAACGAAAGAGCACCGGCGTGCCGATAGCACGGGAAGCTAACGGAATAGCGAACAAGAAAAGCTTAGCATGTAAACAGGCAAACAAAAAGGCAAAGTTTAGCTCAGGATTTAAATTAGTAGCTGTCATAACTGTTGCGTGGAAGCATATAGGAAAGCCAGACTGAGTGTGGTGAAAAGCAGGGAATAAGTAGCTCTCTGATTAGTGCCCAGAAGCAGGTGAGCGTCCTGAACACTAATCAGAGGCAGGTGAAAATAATCTTGGTCATGGCAACTAAAACACAAACCAAGGGGTGCTCAAAATAGGAACTGAGGGAGTCAAAAACTAAACAAACATGATCCGGGCAGCGGATCATGACAATAATCTAATACAGCATGCTTAAATATTTGCATGTACATAAGATGTGTGATTGTAAATAATGTTAATGAGATTAATCCTTAAAAAAATTCCCTTCAAGAAAAAAGTACCTTTTTAAAAAAAAATTGTTACTACTATAACCCAAAAATGGTTCATAGTTTTGAAAACCCAGCAGTTGAGTTAAAATAATACCCTTACAACCCAAAAAATGGATTGCTCTTCATAAAAGTAACTCAAAAATTTAACCCAACACTCGCAACTCATAAATTGGGTTATCAAAATAACCCAGCATTTTTTAGTGTGTGGTGTTTTGAGTCAAGTTAAAGTACCACTGATAGTCACACACACAGTAGGTGTGGTGAAATTAACCTCTGCATTTGACTCATCCCCTAGTTCACACCCTGGGAGGTGAGGGGAGCAGTGAGCAGCAGCGGAGGCCGCGCTCGGGAATAATTTTAGTGATTTAAAGGCCTACTGAAACCCACTACTACCGACCACGCTGTCTGATAGTTTATACATCAATGATGAAATCTTAACATTGCATCACATGCCAATTAACTTATAAAGTGCAATTTTAAATTTCCCGCGAAACTTCCGGTTGAAAACGTCTATGTATGATGACGTTTGCGCGTGACGTCAATGGTTGAAACGGAAGTATTCGGACACATTGTATCTCAATACAAAAAGCTCTGTTTTCATCGCAAAAATCCACAGTATTCTGGACATCTGTGTTGGTGAATCTTTTGCAATTTGTTTAATGAACAATGGAGACTGCAAAGAAGAAAGCTGTAGGTGAGATCGGTGTATTAGCGGCTGGCTGCAGCAACACAACCAGGAGGACTTTGAGCTGGATAGCAGATGCGCTATCCGACTCTAGCCGCCGACCGCATCGATGATCGGGTGAAGTCCTTCGTTGCGCCGTCGATCGCTGGAACGCAGGTGAGCACGGGTGTTGATGAGCAGATGAGGGCTGGCGTAGGTGGAGCTAATGTTTTTATCATAGCTCTAACGAGGTCCCGTAGCTAAGTTAGCTTCAATGGCGTCATTAGCAACAGCATTGCTAGACTTCGACAGGCGGCACAGCATTAACCGTGTAGTTACAGGTTCAGTGTTTGGTTCGGTGTCTCCTGATAGTAGTATTGTTGATCTTCTGTCTATCCTTCCAGTCAAGGGCTTATTTCTTTTGTTTCTATCTGCATTTAAGCACGATGCTATCACGTTAGCTCCGTAGCTAAAGTGCTTCACCGATGTATTGTCGTGGAGATAAAAGTCACCGTGAATGTACATTTTGTGTTCTCGACTCTCATTTTCAAGAGGATATAGTATCCGAGGTGGTTTAAAATACAAATCCGTTATCCACAATAGAAAAAGGAGAAAGTGTGGAATCCAATGAGCCCTTTTACCTAAGTTACGGTCAGAAAAAAGATACGTCCTGCACTGCACTCAAGTCCTTCACTCTGACGTTCCTCATCCACGAATCTTTCATCCTGGCTCAAATTAATGGGGTAATCGTCGCTTCCTCGGTCCGAATCGCTCTCGCTGCTGGTGTAAACAATGGGGAAATGTGAGGAGCCCTTCAACCTGCGACGTCACGCTACTTCCGGTACAGGCAAGACTTTTTTTTATCAGCGACCAAAAGTTGCGAACTTTATCGTCGATGTTTTCTACTAAATCCTTTCAGCAAAAATATGGCAATATCGCAAAATGATCAAGTATGACACATAGAATGGATCTGCTATCCCCGTTTAAATAAATAAAAATCATTTCAGTAGGCCTTTAACCCCCAATTCCACCCTTGTTGCTGAGTGCCAAGCAGGGAGGTAATGGGTCCCATTTTTATAGTCTTTGGTTTGAACTCACGACCTACCGATCTCAGGGCGGACACTCTAACCACAAGCCCACTGAGCTCCGTCACAGAACCTGTTAAACTCATAAGTTGAGGTACTACTGTAAATCATAACTTGTTTATTTCTCAATGGATTGTATTAACCAATCAGCTACTTTGTCCCTCACCTTCTCACCTATCTTGTCAAAACTGTTTAGAGACCCTGCTTGGTGGTCTTTTACATGTCATCGCTAGCTGTTACAAGCTAACAATTAGCATGTCCACGCAAACTTATCTTCATACAAATGTCCGCTTTCCAAGTCCGTCCTGCTGGAGATGGACTCCACGTGGACCAGCCCGGTTCTCCTGGTGCCCTGCATGGTGGTTCTCACGGCCGGAATGTTCTACGTCTACACGCTGGTGCTGAGTCTGCTGTCTACGCGCTGCGTGCGCAACAAGGTGGTGCTTGTCAGCGACGCTCTGTCCGCACTCGGGAGAGGTAACGTCCTCCATCGTTTTTGTCTGCACTTCCTGCGCTCACCGCGTCCTCCTTGCTCGGTCCATAGAATGTTCCAGGGTTTTGCACAAAGAAGGCGCCAGGTTGATTCTGTGTGGGAACAGCTGGGAGAAACTTCAGCAGCTTTCAGACGACTTGGTGGACGCCTCCGACCCCAGTGTGGTGAGGACGTTGTTTTTTCTGCTGGGTCAGCATCACAGGTCCTTCTGTCCCTTAGACGTTCCCTCCCAAGATGGTGCTGCTGGACTTCGGGGACATGGAGAACCTCCCTGAGGCCATGGACCAGATCCTGGAGTGTTACGGCTGCATGGACGTCATTATCCTCAACAGCAACATGAAGTTCAAAGCTCCAGCGCACTCTTTGTCTCTGGAGATGGACAAGCTGCTGATGGACAACAACTACTTTGGACCCGTCACGCTGGCTAAAGGTAACCATGGCAACGAGCACTCAATAAAAGGCTCCTTTGATTGCATCACATGTGTTTTGCAGGTGTGCTGCCCTCCATGATGTCTCGCAGGTGTGGTCACCTGCTGCTGATCAACAGCATCCAAGGAAAACTGACTGTGCCTTTTCGCACCTCCTGTGAGTCTCAGCTGCGGGATCCTCCTCAAGATGCAGGGATTATGTTTGATTCTTGTTGTGATCATGTTGTGATCATGTTATGATCTTGTTGTGATCATGTTGTGACCATTTTGTGATTTTGTTGTGATCATGTTGTGATCTTGTCAGGATCATGTTGGGATTAAATGGGATCATGTTGTGATCATGTTGCGATCATGTTGTGATCTTGTTGGGACCATGCTGCGATCTTGTTGTGATCTTGTCGGGGTCACATTGTGATCATGTTGTGATCTTGTTGTGATCACATTGTGATCATGTTGTGATCACATTGTGGTCACATTGTGATCATGTTGTGATCACATTGTGATCATGTTGTGATCTTGTTGGGGTCACATTGTGAGCATGTTGTGATCTTGTTGTGATCACATTGTGATCATGTTGTGATCACATTGTGATCATGTTGTGATCATGTTGTGATCTTGTTGGGGTCACGTTGTGATCATGTTGTGATCACATTGTGATCATGTTAGGATCACATTGTGATCATGTTGTGATCTTGTTGGGATCACATTATGACCATATTATGATCTTGTCGGGATCATGTTGGGATTAATTGGAATCATTTTGTGGTCATGTTATGAACTTGTCGGGATCATGTTGGGATTTAACGGAATCATCTTGTGATCATGTTGTGATCATGGTGGGATTTTGTTGGGATCACACTGTGATCATGTTGTGATCTTGTCTGGATCATGTTGGGATTAAATGGAATCATCTTGTGGTCATGTTGTGATCTTGTTGGGATCATATTGCAATTATATAGCAATCATGTTGTGATCTTGTTGTGATCATGTTGGGATTTTTAGGGACAATATTGTGATCATGTTGGGGCATGCTGTGGTCTTTTTGTGCTCTTGTTATGATCATGTTGTGATCATATTTTGACCTTATTGGATGATGTTGTGATCTTGTTGTAATCATGTTAGATCCTGTTGTGATCTTGTTGTATCATATTGTGATCATGTTGGAAGCATGTTGCGATCATGTTTTGATCATGTTGGCGACATGTTGTAATTATGTTGTGGTCATGTTTTGATCTTGTTGGATGATGTTGTGATCATGTTATATCATGTTGCGATCTTGTTAGATCATATTGTGATCCTGTTGGAATCGCGTTGGGAGCATGTTGTAATCTTGTTGGATCATGTTGTGATAGTGTTGCAATCTTGTTGTGATCACGTTAGAATCATGTTGGCAGCATTTTAGAATCATGCTGGGAGCATGTTGTGATCATCTTTTGTGATGTTGTTGGATCATGTTGTGACCTTGTCACGATCTTGTTGTGATCTTGTTATGACCATGTTAGGATCATGTTGGCATCATATTGTGATCATGTTAGAATTATGTTGGGAGCATGTTGTGATCTTGTTGGATCATTTTGTGACCATGTCACGATCTTGTTGTGATCTTGTTATGGCCATGTTAGGATCATGTTCGCATCATGTTAGAATCATGTTGGGAGCATATTGTGTTCATCTTATAATCTTGTTGAATCATGTTGTAACCTTGTTGCGATCTTGTTGCGATTATGTTGTGATCATGTTGTGATCATGTTGTGATCATGTTTTGACTTTGTTGGATGTTGCTGTGATCATATGTTATCATGATAGATAATGTTGGGATCAGTATTGTGATAATATTGGAAGCATGTTGCGATCATGTTGCAATGATGTTGTGGTCATGTTTTGATCTTGTTGGATGATGTGATCATGTTGTAATCATGTTGGGAGCATGTTGTGATATTCTTGCATCATCTTGTGATCATGTTAGGATCATGTTGTGATTAAGTTAGAATCATGTGGGAGCATGTTGTGATCATCTTGTGATCTTGTTGGATCATGTTGTGATATTGTTGCAATCTTTTTGTGATCATGTTAGGATCATATTGGCAGTATGTTGTGATCATGTTAGAAACATGTTAGGAGCATGTTGTGATCATCTTGTGATCTTGTTGGATCATGTTGTGACATTGTTGCGTTCTTGTTGTGAGCATGTTAGAATCATGTTGGGAGCATGTTGGGATCATCTTGTGATCTTGTTGGATCATGTTGTGACCTTGTTGCGATCTTTTTTTGATCTTGTTATGATCATGTTAGATTCATGTTGGCATCATGTTGTGATCATGTTAGAATTAGGTTGTGAGCATATTGTGATCATCTTGTGATCTTGTTGGATCATTTTGTGATCTTGTTGCAGTTTTGTTGTGATCATGTTAGGATCATTTTGGCAACATGTTGTGATCATGTTGTGACCATGTTGTGATTTTGTTGTGATTATAAAATAGAATAGAAAGTACTTTATTGATCCCTGGGGGAAATTCAGCACCACAGTTCACTCACAATAGACAATAAATACTGTACAGCATTATTTACATGTGAATAATATAAATATATTCATATTCTACATTTAAGTGCAGTCAAGAAGGATTATGTTAGGATTGTGTTGGCAGCATGTTGTGATCATGTTAGAATCATGTTGGGAGCATATTGTGATCATGTTGTGATCTTGTTGGATCATTTCGTGATCTTGTTGGATAATTTTGTGATCTTCTTGCAATTTTGTTGTGGTCATGTTAGGATCATGTTGGCAGCATGTTGTGATCATGTTGTGATATTGCTGGGGTCTTTTTGTGATCATGTTAGGGTCATGTTCGCAGCATGTTGCGACCATGTTGTGATCATGTTGGGATCTTGCAGATGCCGCCTCCAAGCACGCCGTCCAGGCCTTCTTTGACTGCCTGCGTGCGGAGGTGGAGGAGTTTGGCATCTCTGTCAGCACCATAAACGTCACCTTCATCAGCGGACGTGCGTGTGGACAGCAGACCACCTCGTCCAAGTCCCTCTGGTCACGTGAGCATCTTGAAAACAAAACAACTAAAAGGGATGCGCTGTACTTAACCATGATCTTCTTCTCTTTCATCGGACAGTTTTGTATACAAAGAAGCCGCAGGGCGTTTCTCCACAAGAGGCCGCCAGCGAGGTGGTCAAGACTTTGACCAACAAGAGGAAAGAAGTACTGATGGCGCCCTCACTCCCAAAAGCGGCCATCTACGCCAGGCCCTTCTTTCCCAACGCCTTCTTCGCCGTCATGTCAGCAGGCGTGAAGGACGCCGCTGTCAAAATGTATAAGTGATTTATTTGGAAAATTAAGAAGAACATCTTTAATTTCTATAAATGTGAGGCTGACAGGGGAAATATTTCTGCTCTTAATTTCAGGTTTTCTTTATAATGTGGCCATTATACCAAACACCACAAATATATAAATATACTATTGTCAAATTATCATGTGAGTTTTATGAATAAAAGTGAGGGAATGTGACCTACATTTACGACAAATAAACGATACGTGACAAACTCCAATGCAAAATTGCAATTATATAAAGTGAAATTACTGCCCACACTCCACAAAACACACAACAATGTTTTTACTCGAACCTAACCATTTCCAGGTAAAAAAATGTTGCGATCATGTTGGAATCTTGTTGTGGTCTTTTTGGGATCATATTGTGATCATGTTGGGAGCATGTTAGGGCATGTTGGGGGCATGTTGGGGTCTATTTGCGCTCATGTTGTGATCATGTTGGGGCATGTTGGGGTCTTGTTGTGATCATGTTGTGATCATGTTTTGACCTTGTTGGATGATGTTGTGATCTTGTTGTAATCATGATCGATCCTGTTGTGATCTTGTTGGAACATATTGTGATAATGTTGGAATCATGTCGGAGGCATGTTGGCGACAGGTTGTAATTATGTTGTGGTCATGTTTTGATCTTGTTGGATGATGTTGTGATCTTCTTAGATCATATTGTGATCACGTTGGAATCATGTTGGGAGCATGTTGTGATCATCTTGTGATCTTGTTGGATCATTTTGTGATCCTGTTGCAATTTTGTTGTGGTAAGATCATGTTGGCAACATGTTGTGATCATGTTGTGACCATGTTGGGATCTTGTTGTGATATTGTTGCGATCTTGTTGTGATATTGTTGCGATCTTGTTGTGATCATGTTGGGATCGTGTTAGAATCATGTTAGTATTATGTTGGGAGCATGTTCTGATCATATTGTGATCTTGTTGGATCATTTTGTGATCCTGTTGCAATTTTGTTGTGGTCATGTTAAGATCATGTTGGCAACATGTTGTGATCATGTTGTGACCATGTCGGGATCTTGTTGTGATATTGTTGCGATCTTGTTGTGATCATGTTGTGATCGTGTTGGCAGCATGTTGTGATCGTGTTAGAATCATGTTAGAATCATGTTGTGATCATCTTGAGCTAACAATTTCCAAGTACAACAACTAATTTCTTCAATTAAAAAAAAAAAAGATTTGCCAGAAAAAAAACAACAAAAACTACTTTCTGCAATTAAAAAAACGAATCGCAAGTATACAAACAATTTCCTTGGATGCAATATTTCACCTTATGTAGTAAAATCAAATTGGCCCTGCAATGAGGTGGCGACTTGTCCAGGGTGTGTACCCCGCCTTCCGCCCGAATGCAGCTGAGATAGACTCCAGCACCCCCCGTGACCCCGAAAGGGACACGCTGTAGAAAATGGAAAATGGAGTAAAATTACTGCCAAAACTCCACAAACACACACAAATGTTTTTACTCATGGCCAACTATTTGCAAGTAAAACAAACAACTATTTTCTGCAAGTAAAGAAAGGATTGACATGTATAAAAATCTCCAGAATCTTTTTTTTATTTGCAGAAAATGGGTTATATTGGTTGCTTAGTTGGGTCTGCTCCTGTCTCTGGCCATGCTCCCCCCACCCCAGCAGACGATGGCGTGGAACACCGCAGAAGCCACCACAGTGTATATGTTTTTTGTATTTGTATTTTCATTAATTAATTATTTCATTTATTTTTTTGTATGTAGAAATGGCTGGTTGCATCAGCTATGTTCTTTTAATGTCTTTAATGTCCTTTGTGTACTTTGATGTTTCCCTCTTACACACATGTTTATGTGTGTTATGGCTATGAGTTTTTTTCCCTTGGCCTCAGTCTGGACCCTCTCTCCAGGGGCCCAGGCTTAGACTGATTCCACCCCCCCCAGCGTTTATCTGTTTCTTACCTTTTTTGTAAGAGGTGCCGGAAGTTGGCAGACCCGTCAGCGATCCTGTTCTGTCTCCCTGTAATGTTTGTCTGATTTTGAAAGGGATTGTGCTGAAAATCATAATTTCCCCTGGGGATTATTAAAGTATTTCTGATTCTAATTCTGAATCTGATATACTTGGGAATCGTTGGGTTTGAGTAAAACATGTTTGTGGAGTTTTGGCAATAACTTCACTCCATAAAATAATGTGATGTATTGTAATGTAATGTTATATAATGTAGGTATTTTTATTTATTTTTTATTTATTTTTTTGTCATAAAGAAATACAATCATGTGTGCTTACGGACTGTATCCCTGCAGACTGTATTGATCTATATTGATATATAATGTATATATTGTGTTTTTTATGTTGATTTTATAAAAAATAAAAACACTATTACGCGGCCCGGTGGTTGGGCACCACTGATGTAATGTATATATTTATGTAACGTTGAAGGTTTCAGGCAGTTGGCGTCCTCTTGTGGCCATTCTTCAGAAGTACACGTCCTTGCTCGCCGGTGTGTGTTGTTAGGCATAAATTAAATGGCTCTTCAAATATTGTCCAGATTCTCAAAGATAATACCCGTCGGGTCGAGGTTTCATCCGACGACATTCCGACTTCAAACCAGCGGCGGGTTTAAGGTGGAACACGACCGACGGAACCGGCGCTTCACCGTGTCTCCGAGCAGCGGCACAGGTAAACACTGTTGTCGCGTTTGGCGCTCCTTTGTGCGGCTAGCTCATCAACGCGAGCCCTGTGTCGAGCTGCGGCCTACTACACTGAACTAACTCATTTCACTAAACATCGATTTGATTTAGATTTGATACTTTGAGTTATCAAAAAATTCTAATATTTTTATGTGCAGTAAAATACTACGAACAACTATTTTAGATGTCGACATAAAATTTTCTAAAGTTTTCCAAGTTTTAAAAAACATTTTTTTTGTAGTTTTTCCGATAGTTTAAAGAAGAATTGACCGTCTTTGTGTTGAAGTGACACAGATTAGTAGTTTAATAGTAGTTGTTATATTTGATCAGATCAGGGTTGTACGGTATACCGGTATTGGTATAGTACCGCAATACTAATGAATCATATTCTGTACTATACCGCCTCCAAAAAGTACCAGTCCGCCATTATCGTCACGTCGTGTCATTGCTGGTTTTACGAGCCGACGAGCATGTTCGGCAGAGCACAATCGCTGAGTACATACAAACTGACAAGGTGTGTAGACAGAAAAGGGAGAACGAACGCATTTTGGCTTAAAAACTAACCATAAAGGTGAAGCTATAACACTGAAAAGCCCACCGGAAGAGGTGCTTTAAGACATGGCTAGCTAGCTAGTGGCTAAAGTCCATCCGCAGTCTGCCGTGTTGTAGCTACTTCTAAATCACTGATCCTCGCCTCCAAGGCAACAAATAAAGTACGTTTCTTACAAGTATCATCCCTGCAGGACGAGGAATAGCTAAACATGCTTCACTACACACAGTAGCTCACCCACGTAGAATGTAAACAAAGGCCATTGGTGGATCTACACCTAGCATCCACTGTAATGATACCAAGTACAGGAGCATATCTAGTCGATACTACTATGATTACGTCAATATTTTTTGGCATCACAACATCTTCTTTCGTTTAAAAAAAATGTATATTATGTTTATAAACTCAGGAAATATATCCCTGGACACATGAGGACTTTGAATATGACCAATGTATGATTCTGTTACAACTTGGTATCGGATTGATACCCAAATTTGTGGTATAATCCAAAACTAATGTAAAGTATCAAACAAGAGAAGAATGATTATTACATTTTAACAGAAGTGTAGACAGAACATGTTAAAAGAGAAAATAAGCAGCTATTAACAGTAAATAAACAAGTAGATTAGTAATTCATTTTCTACAACTTGTCCTTAATAATTTTGACAAAATAATAGAATGATAAATGACACAATGTGTTACTGCATACGTGAGCAGCTAAATTAGGAGCCTTTGTTTGCTTACTTACTAATAAAAGACAAGTTGTCTTGTATGTACACTATTTTATTTAAGGACAAACTTGCAATAAGAAACATATGTTTAATGTACCGTAAGATATTTTGTTAAAATAAAGCCAACAATGCCATTTTTAGTTGTCCCCTTTATTAAGAAAAGTACCAAAAAATATCTAAATAATTTTGGTGCCGGTACCGGTACCAAAATATTGGTATCGGGACAACGCTAGATCAGATGCAATTTTATTGATACCTGGGCACGTAAACACAAGGAAATTAAGGAATTTAATGACAATTTCTTGTATTTATGCTTCAAATTGTCCTTTAGGAGCAAATGAGACTGCAACACTTCTCTACAGATTCACAGAAACCAAGCAGGTGGAACTCATGTCCACCTTTGTCCCCGAGTCTCACAGGGGGCAAGGTGTGGCCGCTGTGCTCTCAAAGGTCAGCCTGTCGGCTCAGGTTAGACTCCTGTAGGCCAAAGTAGGCTCATGCTCTGCTTGTTTTCAGGCTGCCATTGACTTCCTGCTTGAGGAGAAGCTGAAGGCTCGAGTGTCCTGCTGGTACATCAAGAAATACATTGAAGAACATCCCCGTCAGGACTATAAAGATGTTATCATCAGCTGAGACCATTATCAGGTTTATCCTGGCTGAAAACACACATGCACAAACACAACATAGACCATATGCTGAATAGTAACTGATGCATTTAATTTGCACAATTGAAATGGACATTCAGTATTTAATAATTGTAAATACAGTATCTTAGAAGATAAACATGTTAATTGTGATTGTATTGTTTGATTTTTACATTGCTTCTCTTATCCAAATAATTCCTCGCAAAAAAGGTATTTTTGTAGACAGGTAAAAGAGCAACACGCTTATGAGACACATTCTCGCTAACATTGTTAGCTGCTGCCAGAAAACACAAGTTAGTGACATTGTAAGAACACAAAATATTTAAGTGTTGCCTTCAGGGGCCCAGCGTCACCTTATTTACAAAGTGGTCGCTAGAAAATATTGCTAGAATTGAAAAATATTAATAGAAAGGTAGTTTTGAGCTGATACTTAACCTGCCTTTGGTATCGGTACGATTGATATTTGATCAGAAGGTCGGACGGATCTTATTGTCGTTGGACAAGTACAACAACATTTCATTTTTAGCAGAAACTGGTTCGAGAGCAGACACACATTGTACAGGGTAACTGAACAGGATTGCTGATGGGTCGCCACTTAGGGGGTCCCGTAAAAAGTGGGAAAAATGTAGACGCGTGGGGAGAATGAGTAAGTATAACCCATTTATCATTTATAAAAAAAAAGTTGATCTCAGACTGAGCTTCTATGGGGGGAGCTTCGTCTATGCTTCAATGGCCGATGCTCATATCCATTTGTTGAAACAGAAACCACAATACTTGCAACAGGAGGCGAGCAAAGCTGCTAGCCGCAAGGAGTGGTGCTCCGTTTTCCTTGATACCAAATGGGGTGAAACGTCGAAGGCGTGGGATGGGGGGTTGGAGTGAGAGACAGAGGAGTTTGTTGCGTCTTCACTGCACTATCCTCTGGGAGAGTCTCGAAGTAACAACCTTGCCACGTCGCTTGCAGCCAGTAGAAATAACCCAGATTAGAATGTTTGTGTTTAAGCGAGCGAAAAAACAAATTTAAACTTTTCACTCTAAATGTCTATGTGGGGACCTCAAATGTATCATACTTCGCAATGCAGAGCAGATGGTGTCTCCAAGATGTCGTCAAGTTTGCACATTAGTCCAAAATCTCAAATGTCATAAAGCCAGGCAGTCTAATATTTGGATCTATCCACCCAGAAGGGACATCTGGTTGGCTAAAAGTTGTAGCATAAATAGAGTGGATGAAAACATCTCAAATTAGGGTATTTGGAGCAGTGTGTGTGTGTGTGTTTGCCGGGTGGATGGAGGCACCGCATGGTCACATGGGCATGAGGAAGTATTTTAAGGACATGTATTCACGTGTCAGTTGAGGAAACAGGAGGCATGTTTGAGATGCCATCATTTTTGTTTACCACTTAATTATGTGCCATAGCGCTTTATTATATGCTTTGTTTCACTTCATACCACTCGACTTCACGCCGCAAAAAGTCAATATTCCTTTGCATCTTTTCACAGACAGGGAATACAGAGGAACCTCGATTTACGAACGCCTTGATTTGCAACTTTTTTGGTTTAGGAGTGTTTACATCGCGCAAAATATGCCTGTGTGAGAACCATGTCTCAGTATAGGAACACTTTATTCATTCATTCATTTTGCATGCTGCTTGAAGGCATCAAGGGCTGCCATTTTGATGACATCACTGCCTAGTGGGCATGGCCATTTTAAAGAGGCAGGGCCCCCTACGTCACATCCTCAGTGGCCTAGTGGTGTCCGCCCTGAGATCGGTAGGTTGTGAGTTCAAACCCCGGCCGAGTCGTACCAAAGACTATAAAAATGGGACCCATTACCTCACTCAGCATCAAGGGTTGGAATTGGGGGGTAAATCACCAAAATGACTCCCGGGCGCGGCCACCGCTGCTGCCCACTGCTCCCCTCACCTCCCAGGGGGTGACCAAGGGGATGGGTCAAATGCAGAGGACAAATTTCACCACACTTAGTGTGTGTGTGACAATCATTGGCACTTTAACTTCAACTTTAACTGTTTACATCCTGTACAAACCGGCGCGGCCATTTCGAAGAATTTCAACAGCTAGCGGCACTTCTGACGGGTTTCTTTTCACAATTGTCGTACCTTGCGCAGGTCAGCACTGTGTCAGCCTGTCTTAGAAATCCCTTTGTGTGATCGTAAACTGCTTTAAATGTGTCCAAAATCTCACAATCTCGTTGTATTTGTACGGGTTGCTAGACAACTGCTTTGAGCGAGCGTTTTAGCTAGTTAGCCTACGGCTTGCGGCCCCTTCAGTTCGAGGGTTTTATCAGCGAAGGGGCCTTTGTTCTGCATCAAGTCTTTAATTGTGAGGAGACCAAAACAAGATGCCACAGCAGACCTTTATTACAGTGAAGGAGAAAGCACTACCTAGACACAGGCCGATGAAGGATCGCCTCACACTGCTCGTTTGTGCTAGCGGTGACCATGTGTGTGCGTGTTGACATTTAAGCTTGCTGTAATGTTGTTGTGTTGTTTGGATTAAAAAATAGATTTTTGAGCCATTACTGCCATTACCTCATTGATATGTTGGTTTGAGATACATATGTATGTATGTGTATATATATATGTGTATATGTATGTATATACAGTATATACATATATGTGTATACGTATGTATATACAGTATATACATATATGTATTTACGTATACATACATATATATATATATATATATATGTGTGTGTGTGTGTGTGTGTGTATATATATATATATATATATATATTATATACACATATATATATGTATACATACCGGTATATATATTATAGTGTCTTCAAAGTGTGTAGTTTTTGACAAAAATAGGGACTTTTGTAGAGGCTAGAAGCAATTATTCCTGTTTACATTGTTTCTTATGGGGAACTCTGGCTCGCTATACAATCTTTTCGGTATACGTATCATGTTCTACAACCAATTAAGGATGTAAATCTAGTTTCCACTGTGTATTTGTCAAGCGCCTTATTCAAACTCTGAACCCATCGCCAATTGTAAGCGCTCGCAACACAAATATAAAAAATTATTTGGACATGACAACCACCATCGTTTGGTCTTTAAATAAATGCTGTTAAATCCATGGTGTTAAATCAATTTAGAATCAATGATGTTAGTTATGTCACTATGCTGTGTGTTTAGTTTCACATTTACTGTATGTTCATTCATGCAGTCAGTATTATGTAATTTTACTGTAATTCAAAGAAATAAACATTCAAATGTGTCTTTTTGTCTTGCATTCATGATAGCATTTATGAAAACAAACATATTTTACATTTGAACATTGAACAGCTAACCATGGAGGCAAAGGCAGTCGCTGTATTCTGCCTATAAAGTGCTCTAAAAATATTCAGAAAAGTCCTAGGTTTTATATACACGCTGTAAGCATATATGTAATTTAGTAACATTCATAATGTAATATTTACATATTTTCTTCATTTTAAGCTTACGGCGGCGGCGTATTCAATTCACAGACGCATCACAACGTTTACTTTTCCCTTCAACATCAACAACAATACTAATCATGACAGACTTCATGGAAGACTACAAAAACTACTTTGGGATAAATGATGATCCAATAACATATATTTTTTAACCTGAATATAAGGAGGATGATCTACAAGTTTTATAAGCTGTGTGCTAAACAGATGCAGTATTAGTGAAACACTGAGCATCATGTAGCAGTATTGCTAAATGCTTAACAAGATATACAAACTATGAACATAATAAAACAATCACTTACTGTACAATGTCTGCTCTCACTGGGATGCCGACTGATCGAATGTTCATATCTTCCCGTTCATATGAAGAAATATTAATAAATCCTTAGAAAGAGTTAAAAAAAAGAAAAGTGCCATAATCAAGCATTTCTTTGTGTCTTTCTCGCCATCTCTGCGTCTAAGTTAGATGTCGAAGTTGACCAACTTCTCAGTTTATGTCCACAACCTTCTACTATCCAGGTGAGAGGCATGATTTATAATCTAGAATTAACTTTCACCAATTCAGAGGCGATACAGCACCTCAATATGTCAATACAGCAGCATAAGCAAGTTAGCTCTCTGTGATCACAGCACCGCTAAAAGTACTTTGTTAACGTCAGCGCTTATAACACCAGTATCGCTAATACTTGGGTAATATTCAGGTCATGAGATGTAAATGGAGTATTGTTGGTGTTATTTGGATATTTTTAGAGAGCTTTATGGGCACAGTAGTGTACTCATTTATAATGTATATAAAAAGAAAAACATATGTGTTCTTATCTTACATAAGGATTGTAAATGATCGGCAAAATGAGTGGTTATCAGAACATATATGTATGTATATACTTTTAAAATGTATATATATTTTCACAAACACGAATTATATAAAATTTGATCTTCGGTCTGAGGAATTAGTCTGGTGTTCATGCTTGTTACTGTCTTTCACACATGTACACAAATATAGTCCAAGAGAAGCAACTAACAATTTGCAGTCATGCTAGAACAAACCTTAAATGATAACTAATGTTAGGTAGCCAAATCGCTATTATTAGCCAACAACACAAAGAAGCCAGTGTGTGTGTTATGCATGGGCGTAGTTATGTCATTACGTTTCAAAAGCAGCAATGGTGCGGAATATATTGCTTACAACCTTTTGGAAAGTTTGAGCCTCGGCATCCACATAAAGTTTGCCGACAGGACTGTAACAAGACGGGAAGTGGAACAGCTAGTAGAACCATCTGGGGCTGAACCCGCTCAAGACTATGGACTTCAGGAGAAGACCTCCCTCACCATTCTGAGCAGCACAGTGTCTACTGGGGACTCTCTCTGGTTCCTTAGATCCACAATCTTACGGGACCCAAAGTAGACCTCCCACATAGACACAATCCGACAGCAGAGTATGTACTTCCTGCGTCAGCTCAAGAAGTTCAACCTGCCCCAGGAGCTGCTGACCATGTTCTACACCTCCATCATTCAGTCCGTCCTGTGCACCTCCATCACTGTCTGGTTTGGATCTGCAACCGAGCTGGGCACACGCACACTGCAACGGACAATCAGGACTGCAGAAAAGATCATCGGTGTCCACCTCAACCCTGTCCAGGACTTATACCGGTCCAGGGTCAGGAAACGGGCAGGTAGCATCATTGCAGACCACTGGTCACAAACTGTTCAAAGTCCTCCCCTCCAGCAGGCGTTACAAATCCCAGTACGCCAAAACAAGCCGTCATGAGAACAGTTTCTTCCTTTAGGCCAGGGGTCGTCAACCCAAAATGTTGAAAGAGCCATATTGGACCAAATTTTTTAAATAAAAAATCTGTCTGGAGATGTAAAAAATTAAAAGCCTAATATAAGTCTTATAATGAAGGCAACGCATGATGTGTCTATATTAGCTATATTAGCCTACTATCAAAATTACTTTAAAAGTCTTATATAAGTGTTATAATGAAGACAACACATGATGTACCGGTAAGTGTCTATATTGGCTATATTAGCCTACTATCAAAGGCTGACTCAAATCTTCAGTGACAGAAATATATTAAAATTTTTATTCTACACATTTTTGCAACATTGGAAATCATTAGTAAAATGGAGGCTTCGCACAGGATGAGATAACTTCTGGAAATTACTGGCTCAGAATGGCCAAAGGTATAGATGTGTGTGTCCAAGTTTAAGGAAATGGCAGGCTGTCGTCTTCTCATGGATTTATTACAATCTTTGCAAGCTGGGTAACGTTTGTTGTGGTCTGGAACAACTATCAGAAATGCATATAACTATCAGAAATGCATAAAAATGAAATACACAGAGGACATAAGGAAATTAAATGAGCTCAAATATACCTACAAACGAGGTTTAATGCTGCAATATGTACATATGGCTAGCCTAAATAGCATTTTAGCATCGATTAACTTGCAGTCATGGATTGACCAAATATGTTTGATAAGCACTCCAGCAAATCAATAAATTCAACAAAGCTCACCTTTGTGCAGTCACGCACAGTATAAAACATTTGGTGGACAAAATGAGACAAAGAAGGAGTGGCATAAAACCCGTCTTTCTGTGGCAGCATCGGAGAAAGTCTTACATGTAAACAAACTACGATGAGTTCAAGGATCGCTGAAATTAGTAAAACAAAATGGTGCTTGCAAAATACTCTCATCAGTGAAGCATGTTTAACAAACAGTGGGATTTCTAACAATTAGGAAGGTTTGTGTCATGTTTGTTCTCCTACAGAAAATATATTAAAACAAAAAATTCCGTGGGGTTGCTGACCCCCACTTTAGGCTATCAATCAGATGGACACCGTGAAATTACTCTGGAACTCATCTGTCACTGTGAATGTATAACTCATGCTCACGTCATCATCTTTTTTGCTCTTTGTTCTATTCACCGCTGCACTATTATTTATTAGCCTTGCACATATTAGTTATTTAAGTACTTTCGGGGTCGTGGGGGGTGCTGTAGCCTATCCCAGCTGTCTTACACTAATATGCTTTGACTTGAAATACTGGGAACATTTGTCAAATGATGCCGTGGTTCTCAAACTTTTCCCCAACCCCAGGTACCACCTCAGAAAAAACTTGGCTCTCCTAGTACCACCATAATGACCTACATTAAAATACAGTGGCATAGTAGGCCTAAGTATTCATTAAAAACAAGGCAGATATTTTTCATACCAAATATATTTTTTATTTTTGGCAACTGTAACATCACACACAGTTTGAACAGTGACACTGTGTTTGACTACAGAGAATCACTGATGTATCAATAAATGTAAGGACTTTTGCATTTAGATAGATAGATAGATAGATAGATAGATAGGTCTTTATTGTCATTGCACAAGTACAACAAAACTTTGTTTTCAGCACAAACCCGTTCAAGATTAGACAAACAAATAGTGTACAGGGTTACAGAACAGGAACGCTGATGGGTCGCCACAAGGCGCCTCAGAACTTTAGGTGCCATTTTTAAGTTGTATTCATATTTTTGTAAGAATCACAATAGATAAAGGTTAATTGTGGATTATTGAGATATATGATATACTAGGGTATTAAAAACAACAATATGCATTGAACCCCAACTAAAACCCATGTCACAAAACCATAACAAAATCCAAACTGTGAATTTTGTGAACTGTTCCAACCCTAATTCCTGACAATTCACCGAAAGCCAACAACCCATAATTGTTTGTGAGTGTGTCGGTTTTTGGAGCACGTGGCAGACTACTATGGTTCTCAGCAGACGTCCTCACGAAAGGCCGCCAGGGACGACTACTCCTTGCTGTCTTTGTTGTGCTAAAAGACAAATGTTAGCTAGTGTGATGTTTCAATTCATAGAAGATTAATTAAATGCCGCAGCCGTCACACCTTGGCCATGTCGCGATTCTTGACTTTCATCTTGTTGACCTGAGACTCGGCGATGTCTGCTCGTTCCTCGGCCTCTTCCAGCTCGTGTTGCACCTTCCTCAGTTTGGTCAGGTGCACGTTGGCCTGCTCTTCCTGTGTGACATCGAGCGACTTGTCAACGCTACGGTCCGTAGCTTTGATGAGTCGCTCGAAGGTTGGATCGCCAAAGTGTCGCACTTACAGCTTCTTCGGCTTGCCGCTTGTACACTTTCACCTTCAACTGGAGTTTGTCCGCCAGCTCCTGCAGCCTCATGGCCGTCTTCTTGTCCTCGTCTGACTACGTGGAGGAACAACGGTGTCTGTGAGTTTGTAGAAAAGAAGCAAATGGCGTGAGTTGTTACCTGATAAGTCAGTTCCTTAATCTTGCGCTCGAGCTTGCGCGACCCTTTGACGGCATCAGAACCATGTCTTTGCTCCGTCTCCAGCTCGTTTTCCAGCTCACGCACCTGCAAACCAGAAGATATAATCATGGAGACATTTCGCTCTTCCTCTTTTCAGCAGGTCAGCGTATATTTCACCCTCGCTTCTAGTTTTTGGAGCTGCTTCTTGCCACCCTTCATGGCGAGGCTCTCTGCCTCATTCAGACGCTGCTGTAGGTCCTTGACGGTGGTCTCCAGGTTCTTCTTCATCCTCTCCAGGTGAGCGCTGGTGTCCTGCTCCTTCTTCAGTTCCTCAGCCATCATGGCGGCCTGCGATTTGCAGCCATGATTGTTACATTGCTGCCTTCGGAGGGAAGGTTTAGGTTGGAGAAGGAACGTACGTCAGTGATCGCCTTCTTGGCTTTCTCCTCTGCGTTCCGGGCTGTTTGGACGCTGTCTTCCACCTCTCCTTGAATTTGAGACAAGTCTGCCTCCAACTTCTTGCGACTGTTGAGCAAACTGGTATTCTAATATAAATGAAAGTACAAATAGATAGTGTTTCATGTATTGTTAGTATTAGTTGACATTTGTCATTATTCATTATTATTTGTCATTGTATTCTTGGTCTTCATTATCTATAGTTGCATAGGGTTGCGTTCTTCAAGCTGAACATCTGATTGTGCTGAGAGAGAGCGACTATGGATGTTCTGGGGCATCTACAATCCAAGTGTTTTTGGATGTTCAAACCTGCGAGTGGAGAAGCTGAACCCTCTCGCAGGCGTCCAGCAGCTCCTGCTCGGCCAGTTTGCGACTCCTCTCCGTTTGTTCAAGAGCGGCTCTCACTTCCTCCATTTCCGCCTGTAGTAGGTTGCTCCTGCGCTCGGCTATGGCGACCTGCTCCTTCATGTCGTCGTTGCTTCTCAGCACATCGGCGAGATGGATCTGGACTTCCTGAGCGGCGATACAAAGAGCTCGGTAAGAGCGTCATGTTTGCACATTCTGGCAGACTTTGCTCACCTTCAGTTGAACTTGAACATTCCTCAGCTGTTTCTGGGCCTCGCCCGCCTGTCTGTTGGCATGGCTTAGCTGCATCTCCATTTCGTTCAGGTCTCCCTCCATCTTCTTCTTGACTCTCAGCGCATCATTCCTGCTCCTCACCTCGGCATCCAAGTTGCTTTGGATGGTGTCAATGACCCGCTGGCTGTTTCTCTTCATTTGCTCAAGCTCTTCATCCTTCTCAGCTATCTTCTTGTCCACTTCACTCTTGACCTGATTAAGCTCCAGCTGGACTCGCAGGATCTTGGACTCCTCATGTTCTAGAGAGGCCTGCAGAGAGACACTGGTGGTCACAAGAAGCAGAGATAGACAAAGTTGTGGACTACGTTCGTTCACCTCAGCTTCCTCTAGAGACGTCTGGGCCTCCAACTTTTCCTGCTCAGCCAGCTTCTTGGATTTCTCCAACTCATGGATGTTTTTTCCCATTTCTCCTAGCTGCTCACTGAGATCCACAATCTCCTCTGGAATAAAAATGCCAGGGTTAGTTCTTACTGTATGTCCTAGTACAGGGATTCTCAAACGGTGGTACATGTACCACGAGTGGTATGCAGGCTACATCTACGCCAAATAATCACTTTATTAAAGTACAGTGTTTTATTTTCCTATATTTAAACACAGTGTTACTGTGTGATGTTACAGTGGCCAAAAATATGAAATATATTTGTTAAATAATACCTAAGCCGTGTTTTTAATGAATACTTAGGCCTACTATGTACTACTGTATTTTAATGTTGGTGCTTATGGTGGTACTTGGAGAGCCAAGTGTTTTCTGAGGTGGTACTTGGTAAAATGTTTAAAAACCACTGTCCTTGTATTAAAACTAGATTCGACTTAGTGCAGGCCGTACGGTGTAAGTTCTTATTTTCCCGTTTGAGCGTCTCCAGTTGTTCCAGACATTCTTCGAAGGCATTCTTCATCTTGAAGTTCTCAGTGCCCAAAGACCTCCCTTCTTTAAGAGCTGACTCCAGCTCTACCTGACCCTCTTCATACTTCTGCTTCCACTCAGCTATAACCTGCAGAAAGATGAGTTAAATATATTTTAGGTCTTGTACCTACAGATGTCAATGATGTTACTCTTGTAGCAAGAGCTGTAAACATCGAGACCTTATCAAAATTTCTCTGCCTCTTGTCCAAAGTGGCGGCAGCGGCGTTGGACCTCTCGACCTCCATCATTAAGTCCTCCACCTCTCCCTGCAGCCTCTGCTTTGTCTTCTCCAGAGACGAGCACTTGGAGTTGACCGCTTCCACAGCTTCTTCTGCTTCCTGCAAACGCAGAGCCAGCTTTTTCCTGCAGAAAAAAAAAAACATGTCTTGTCAAATGCCACAAGGCCCCGTCCCCTGTTGAAGCAGCACTTCTTACTTGGCTTCCTCCAGCTCCTCGTTACGCTGGATGGCATCCGTCTCGTATTTAGTTCTCCACTGAGCCACGTCACTGTTGGCCTTGGAAAGGCAGCGATGGAGTTCGGCTTTGGCCTCCTGCTCCTCCTCATACTGTTCTCTCAGCAGCTCACAGTCATGTTGGCTGGATTGCAAGCCGTGGGCCAGCGCGCTTTTTGCCTTCAGACAAATGGCAGGCATGGCATCTTGTGTTGTTCTGTCTCACATGACTTTTAGGTTCGTGCTCACCTTGACCTCCTCCTCGTGAAACCTTTTAAGCTCCTCGATCTGCTGTAGGAAGCCTTGTTTTCCCCGAGTAAACTGAGAGAGGAGAGCGTCTTTCTCCTCCAGCTGGCGAGATATTTCAACTGTTGCACACGTAGAAACAAACAATGACAACCATGAAGGACGTACAGGTGATGCCGACAGGTTCAGGTCTTGTTTACCATTTTCGGTCTGCAGCCGAGTGTTTTGGCTAGAAAGGTCGTTTATTAATCTCTGCTGCTCGTCCTCTTTGGCTTTAACCTCACTCAGCTGATCTTCTAGGGAGCGGCACATCTTCTCTGAATGAATCTTAATTAGAGGAAGACAGTTTCCTGTCAGCATGTCCAATTTGTCGTGCTGTCGTGATAAAACATGCAAGTTACCCCGCCTCACTTTGGCTTTTGCAACACATTCCAAATTGCCGGACAGGTCGTCCATCTCCAGCCTCAGCTCACTCTTCTCCTTGTCCAGTTTCTGCCGGACCCTCTGGACGTTGTCCAGCTGCTCCCCCAGCTCAGCCACACTGTCGGCGTGCTTCTTGCGCAGGGCGGCCGACGTGGCCTCGTGCTGCAGTGAACGCTCCTCCAGCTCTCTGCGTAGTTTGAGGAACTCAGCCTCCTGCTTCTTGGTCAACTCAACCTGAGCTACAATAGAAGCTCCCGCCTCCTCAAGTCTCTCTGTGATGTCCTCCAGCTCTCGAGACAAATCCGACCTCTGCTTCTCTACTTTGGCTCGAGCGGCACGCTCAGCCTCCATTTCCTCCTCTAGTTCTTCAGTTCGGGCCTGCGAATGACAAATTATGTCAACAAACTAAGCCTCATAAAGAAGTTTAGTTTTGGCCTCGAGTCAGGCAGAGACAAAATCTCTCACTTGGATCTCTTTGATTTTTTTCTGGAGCTGTGAACTGAGAGCTTGTTCATCCTCAACTTTGGTCTGCAGCTGCGAGGCCTCAAAGTCTTTCCTGGAGAAGAAGTTTAGCTGAATAAGAAGCTACCAATGCTGATAGGATCAAAATAAATCAAGTCAATGCCAATGAGATTTAAATTAAAAAGTCAGCTCTAAACAAAGCTTTGCTGAAGAAAAAAATAATATCAACACAAGAAAGTTTCTAAGAGGCTTTAGGAGAGGGGTATACTTTTTAAGCTTCTCGTCCAGCTGCTGCTTCTCATTTTCCAGATCCATGATAGACTCAAGGGAAAGTTTCAGATCACCTTCCAGCTTTCTCCTAGCTCTCTCCTGCTCCATCCGGATCTTCTTCTCGTGCTCTAGCGAACCCTCCAGCTACAAGAATAGTGGAACT
Organism: Entelurus aequoreus; assembly: GCF_033978785.1. NCBI lineage: Eukaryota > Metazoa > Chordata > Actinopteri > Syngnathiformes > Syngnathidae > Entelurus > Entelurus aequoreus. The sequence continues at coordinate 25,689,978 of NC_084736.1, read as the reverse complement.
TTTGACAGCAGCACACCACAGTCGTTATTGCCTTAGTGACTAGGCAGCGGCTAACCTCGTCAACCTGCTGCTCTAGTTTAGCTTTGGCCTTGCTGAGGATGTTGACCTTCTCCTCCTCCGACTGCAGGTCATCCAAGGTCTGCTGATGGGCTTCCTGTAGAGCCTTCTTCTCTTTGGACAGTTTGCTGATGCTGTCATCCTGACTCATGATCTCGTCCGTCAGGTTTTTCACCTTCAGTCAGAAGTTAGTGAGAAGTGATACATCTTGTTAGGCGTGCAGAATGGTCCACTCACCTTATTTTCCAGGGCGTGCTTCTCTTTTTCAACTTTGGCCAAGGTCAGTTCTAGGTCATCAATGTCCCTCTTTAGTTCAGAGGACTCATCTTCCAGCTTTCGCTTCTTGGTCGTCAGCTCGGCATTCAACTCCTCTTCATCCTCCAGTCTCTCCATTACTTCGTTTAACTTGGCCTCTAGTTGGATCTTGCTCTTGATTAGTCCCTCACATCGCTCCTCAGCATCCAGCAGGTTGTCTGCCTCCTGACAAAGGACACAAGATGAGGAGCTTGATAGCTACAGCGGTTGTTATATTACAAGCGAAATGGTTGGTTGGTTGGTTGGTTGCTCATTGGACCTGACTGTGAATGGTCTGAAACTTACCGCCTGGACTTGGAGAAGAAGGTCGTTCCTCTCCTGTACAACGGAGACCATTTTCTCCTCCATTTCTCTCCGCCGGTTTTCTGACTTGGCCAAATCTTCTTTGAGCTTTGTGTGGTCCACCTTCATTTGGACCATTTCCTTCTCAGCCTCAGCGCTCTTCAGCAGAGGTTTAAGCTTAAAGTACAGCTTCATCCACGGCCAGTGTTTGACGTTCATAAAGGAACGGAAGTTGTACTGGATGGTGTAGATGGCTTCCCTAAGGAGAGAACAGCACATGCTAGATTTACAGCACTAGCAAGAGTGATTCCACAGCAAACATAATTACTTCCTGGCCATCATTTTCTGGTATTCCAGCCGGATCAGGTACCCTCGACACAGCGCCTGAGTGGACATCACAACCTGAGCCAAGCGCTCATCTCTCATTTCCTCCAGAGCACCCAGCAGGCCGGCTTTAAAAAACACCTGAAAGAAACAACGAGGTGAATAAAGTTGACTTGTTGAGCATAGCTATCTTTTCATCACGCTCAATCATTCAGAACCTTAGTGTGTCCAAACTTGTACTGTGTGTGGTCCACATCGATAGAGCCCAGAAGTTTTTCTGCAGCCTTCTTGTTGTCCATGAACTGTCCTTCTGGAACTGCGCTCGCATTTAAAATCCTGTATCTGGAAAAGCAACAGTACTCCTTAAAGAAACTTATTCAAGGGAGATGTTAATGTGAACTTTCTGCTTACCTCTGCTTGAAGTCTCCATACAGAATCCTGCTGGGAAATCCTTTCCTGCAGATGCGGATGCCTTCAAGCACACCGTTGCAGCGCAGCTGGTGGATGACCAGGTGGTTTTCCATAATGCCTGTGGAGCACATTCATTCACGAAATCAAGTAATGCGTGTCTCAACAACAAACATCATGCATCATGACTTTGCTGCATTTTGGTGAAGGTGAGAACATCTACCCGGAGTTTTTGTCTCATTTGGAATGAGGCATCTGACAAAGTGTGGATGAGTGGTCCTCAGGTTGGTCATGAGCTTCCCGAGGTTTTCCTGCAAGGAATAATTACACAAGAGGTTCTTCCCAAAGACTCTCGCAAAGCATTTGACATCTTGTTTGGTTTTAACTAGAGATGTCCGATAATATCGGACTGCCGATATTATCGGCCGATAAATGCTTTAAAATGTAATGTCGGAAATTATCGGTATTGGTTTCAAAATTATCGGTATCGGTTTCAAAAAGTAAAATGTATGACTTTATAAAACGCCGCTGTGTACACGGACATAGGGAGAAGTACAGAGCGCCAATAAACCTTAAAGGCACTGCCTTTGCGTGCCGGCCCAATCACATAATATCTACGCCTTTTCACACACACAAGTGAATGCAAGGCATTCTTGGTCAACAGCCATACAGGTCACACTGAGGGTGGTCATATAAACAACTTTAACACTGTTACAAATATGCGCCACACTGTGAACCCACACCAAACAAGAATGACAAACACATTTCGGGAGAACATCCGCACCGTAACACAACATAAACACAACAGAACAAATACCCAGAACCCCTTACAGCACTAATTCTTCTGGGACACTACCATATACACCCCCCACTAACCCCTAGGCCCCAACCCCCCCCCACACACACTTCAACCCCGCCACCCCCAACCCCGCCCACCTCAACCTCCTCATGCTCTCTCAGGGAGAGCATGTCCCAAATTCCAAGCTGCTGTTTTGAGGCATGTTAAAAAAAGTAATGCACTTTGTGACTTCAATAATAAATATGGCAGTGCCATGTTGGCATTTTTTTCCATAACTTAAGTTGATTTATTTTGGAAAACCTTGTTACATTGTTTAATGCATCCAGCGGGGCATCACAACAAAATTAAGCATAATAATGTGTTAATTCCACGACTGTATATATTGGTATCGGTCGATATCGGTATTTGTAATTAAGAGTTGGACAATACCGGAATATCGGATATCGGGAAAAAAGCCCTTATTGGACATCTCTAGTTTTGACATCTTGATTATGTAATGTTTACTAATGTTTGTGATGATTAGTAACGTTTGACTTCAGTGTTAAAATATTCGTACCCTGAACAGTGCTGATACTGTTTGAAAAGATGCTCCCTTCTTCTTCGACCCTTTCTTGGCTCCTCCAGCAGGTGCATCTGCATGTATGAAGCATGTTTGAAATATCGTAATTTCCAGACTACAAGCTGCTACTTTTTTCCTACTCTTCGAACCTTGCAGCTAATAAAACGGTGCGGCTAATTTATGGATTTTTTTTCACTAATGGCCATAATGTTTTGTGTTCAATAGTTTTAAATATACCCAACACAGGAATGATATGTTATTGTTTGTGCTATGGCGCCATCTTTTGGACGAGTTTGCTCACTGCAGGTGTTGCAGGTTGAAAATGTACTTCCTGTTTTAATGCCTGGACCAAATGTTTTGCTCGAAATGATTCTTCATTTATCACTCCAAGCAACGTTTGTAAATTTTACAATATAACTAAGACAATTCATACGTATTAAACTGTCCCATGTGTGACGTCAGTCAGAGTGTTTTCATGCATATTTGTACATGCTATCGTAATGTGATGAAGCTAGCGTCGTTAGCATTACCTACTATGCTAACACATTTACGGGTGTCTGTGTAAGTATTAGTAACTTACAATGGCATTCTGTTTGTATTGCTTCAATTTAACAAATTATTCCGTAAATTCACCAAAACGTCAGCGTGAAGTTATTGAGTCTGTTTAGCTGATTGGAGAGCTAGCTTCTGCAGCTAGTGGGTCCATGACGATGACTTCTGTTGTGTTTGATCAGCTGTTTTACTGCCGTGTTGCAGACACTGTTTGGAAACAATGACAGTATGTAAATAAACATTAACAAAATATTTAACTAGTATCACAACGTATATATCTGCGGCTTATATTCCGGTGCGGATAATATATGGAAAATGTTTTTTCTTCTATAAATTCCTGCTTGTATACCGGTGCGCTCTATAGTCTGGAAAATGCGGTATTTTCTCACATCTTTCATGTTTGAACAGTTTGTGAACGTGCAGAAGATATCATGAAAACTTGCCGTCGGAGGCAGAGAAGCTGACGTAAATTATTGAGAGGATTTTGACTGATGACTTCTGGTACAGTTGCACCACAGAATCGTTCAAGGGGTCCTTGTTTTTCTCCAGCCAGCCGCTGATATTGTAGTCCACCGTGCCGGCGTAGTGCATCAGGGAGAAGTGAGCCTCAGGCTTGCCCTTGACCACTTTGGGCTTCAAGAAGCAGCTGTTCTTGCCCAGATGTTGGTCATAAAGTTTGTTCTTGAAGGAGGTGTCAGTTGATTTTGGAAACATGCACTCCTCCTCCAGGATGGAAAAGATGCCCATTGGCTGGTGGACAAACACACTTGAGTGACCACACATTGACATCCCAGCAGAGCAAAGGGATCATCTCACCTTCTCAATGAGCTCGATGCAGGCTGCCAAGTCCATGCCAAAGTCAATGAACTCCCAGTCAATTCCTTCCTTCTTGTACTCTTCTTGCTCCAGCACAAACATGTGGTGGTTGAAGAACTGCTGCAGCTTCTCGTTGGTGAAGTTGATGCACAACTGCTCCATGCTGTTGAACTATGGAGAAGCTTCTACTCACTCAACTCAATAAGCTCAGGCCGATGAATGTTAGAACAATAAAACAAATGAAGTTTGGAAAATGACCAGTAGAGAACATCATGTCTTCTCGGTGAGAGGATGACTTACGTCAAAGATTTCAAAGCCAGCAATGTCGAGAACGCCAATGAAGTGCTGCCTGGGCTGCTTGGTGTCCAGCTGCTGGTTAATGCGCTGCACCATCCACAAAAACATCTTTTCATACACAGATTTAGCCAGAGCTCCAATGGCGTTGTACACCTGAAAGGAGGAGAATATTTGTGTCAATTTGTGGAATGAAAGTATCAATTAAAGCACAGTTGTAGTCAAATTTAAAAGCAGGTGTCGAATTTCATAATTGTGCTGCAGTCAAGTGTTCGCATGTCACCCACAAGCGTGACATGTAAAATGTCAGACGTTAGATGGTCGTACCTGTTGCACATTTTGTCCTTTTGTGACGTACTCGTTGCCCACCTTCACGCGGGGGTAGCAGAGGTTCTTCAGCAGGTCAGCAGAGTTAAGACCCATCAGATAAGCTGCTTTGTCAGCCTCTGCGGTTTTTAATCAACATTTGATTCAAGAACTCAAGGAACTTCATTGTTATTGCAAGGTACCAGATTTGTGCCCAGTGAGTGCCACAAGAGCGATAGTATGTACTGTGTATAACAATGTCAATTGAATAGGTTAAAAATAGCATAGGTTAATAGCAATAGATTACAAATAGAATAGAACAGTTTGTGATTGTGTAGTGCAAAAAGAATACAGAAACAATGACAGCAAATCAAACCAAATAAAAGCCCAGTTGAGCACAGTTGGTACACATGTGCAAGTTCAACGTCTTTTATTTGCATCAGAAGTATTATTAGCAAAACAAAGTGAAATGCAACATCAATGTGATGTTGTCAAGATTCATAGGTTACTCTGATGGATGTTCTCACCTTCAGTGCCGTCTGGCTCCGCCTGCTCCTCTCGCTGTTTCTGCTTGAACTTCATGTTCCCATAATGCATCACGGCACCAGTCAGCTTGTAGACGGACATCTTTTCTTCCGAAGTGAAGCCCAAAATGTCGAAGGATTCCTGCAGCACAAACAAGTCGACCTGTTTTTCAGTGGTCCGTCGCTCCTTTAAGAGTAGAAGACCCCTCGTGGCGACACTCACGTCAGTCGCCATTAGCTCCTCTGCGTCGTCAATGCTTTTGACGCAGATCTCGCCCTGGCTGATGAAGGCGAAGTCGTAGGGGTTGGTGCTGATGAGGAGCAGGTCTGAAGGTAAACAAGATTAAGTGTTTGTAACATGGAGATGATATCGTGGTCCTCTTACCGATGAGTTCTGGCTTCTTGTTGCATGTTAGTTGATAGAAGATGTGATAGCTTCTCTCGGCTGCCAGCTGGAAGGACACTCTGGACTTCTCCAGCAGATCTTTCATCATAGAAATACATTTTTTTTTCTTCATGTGATTTATGTAATTTGGAATGAAACAACTTTTACAAACTTACATGTTTCGATATCTGCAGACGCCAGTTTGCCGGTGGCGCCAAAGTGAATGCGTATAAATTTACCCTGATTGAGAAAAAACGTCTTTAGTGTCGGCTAGGAGCGACTTTTGACGAGATACTGAGCCAAAAAACTCACAAAGCGAGAAGAGTTGTCATTCCTCACGGTTTTGGCATTCCCAAAAGCTTCCAGCAGGGGGTTGGCCTGGATGATCTGGTCCTCCAGCGTTCCCTGTGGACAATGCGATTAACCAATCGAATTGTCCGCCACCATACAACATCTACAACAAACCTTCATTTTACTGTTGTTCTCTTTCTTCTTGTCTGCGGACACGGCAATGGTAGCAAAGTACTGAATGACCCGCTTGGTGTTGACCGTCTTTCCTGCGCCAGACTCTCCACTGGAAACGATAAAGTCAACAGCTAACGTCACCCCTCTGCCACTAGAAATAATAACTTTGTCTGCTTACGTGATGAGGATGGACTGATTCACACGATCTACAGGAGAACACAAAGAGCTTGTGTGAGCAAAACAACAAGGACAGGAAGTTTGTCGTTGTGGCGCCAACCTACCCGTCAGCATCAACTGATAGGCGTTATCTGACAGCGCAAATATGTGAGGAGGAACCTCCATCCTTTTCTTGCCTCGGTAGGCCTGGACCACCTCAGGGTTGTAGACCGGCAACCATTTGTAGGGATTGACCGTTACGCAGAAGAGACCAGAGTACGTCTACGTTCCAAATCAACACTTACAGGTTAGACTTGTTGGTAAAAGTAGGATTTGAGGACAAACTGGTCTATTTAAGAGAAAAATACTTATTTGGACCTACATAGATCATCCAGGCAGCATAGCGCTCCTTCAGGTTGAAGAGAACGGCGGGCTCGTGAAGGTGCGTCATCATGACCATGTCCTCGATTTTGTCAAACTTTGGCGGGTTCATGGGAAAAACTTGGTCCTCCTTCACAATCAACGTCTGTGGACAAAAATTACATCAGAAGACAACCCGACTGAGAAGACAAATGAATAAAACACTTCTCTTGTGTCCACACACTTTGTCGTCCTCCGTCTTGACGGTGACTTTGTCGTCCGCCTTGTCCTGCACAGAGGCCTTGACGTACAGCTCCTTGTCCTCACAGACAAAGCAAGCCGTTTTGCTGTCAAAGGGGAGGGACTGCGCCTCTATCCTCTCCCGCTCGGATTTGCGGAGGTACTGGGCGGCCGGCCCGAAGATCGCCATCTCGCCATCGGTGCTCATGGTCTCCTGCTGAGAGGTAAGAGACAAGCTGAGAAGAGCGTCTGAACCTGAACTACAGGAAGTCAGCGTGAAGATGAAGGTGAGATCACCAACATCACGTCTTTTATACCACACCGTCGTCCTTGATGCAAGGGACGTCCTGCCCTACGATCACATGTTGGCTTTAGGTTCCGGAACCTGCTGCTCCTCCTGGATGAGGACGGATCAGAGTTCTTGTTATATTTAGAACAAACATCACATTCTTTCTCTATTGTTGTTTGACGGATATGATTGCAAAAATTCATGATCATCTCAACAAGTCCTTCAGGAAGACTCCAGGAATAATCCAAAATCACAAAGTGTCAAATTGTTATTGAACTACACGCTGCACTTGTGTGATCATTTCCTGTGATTAGGCAGGAACAGGGAGGTCTCACTCGAGTTGTTTTTTCATGGATCAGGCAAACAGCTGAGGAGCATTTGAAGATGTTCTTGTCAGGATTACTGACAGCAGCTGGCCAGGAAACAAAGGCCACCAAAGCCTGGATTCAGGAGGCAGCGCTCCAAAGTCAACAGTGCATTGTGGAAGCTGGCGCCATGACACTCGATGCAGCGTTACCTTTGACCCCACATCTTCTCACATGTCAACCTCGTTATTTCAGCAGCATCACATGCTTCATTTGAAATCTGTTGATTTTAATTTGAGGTGTTGGATTGTTGGCTGTACTCTTTCTGTGTTTAACGCAGGTCAGAGTTCAAGGCTATTTGCGCGCCACCGTTGATCAGACCGCAACACAAGAGAATGTGGTGTCCTCAGGACAACTGCTGGCTGGCCGCACGAGCGTCTCCTGCGCTTCCTGTCGCCGCTCGTCTTTCGAGCGCCATCTCGTCTTGACGCACGTTACAAGTCAGTAAATATTATATTTGCTTCTATGTTGGCTTTGTTTTGGTTTGCAGACTCAAAAATAAACAACACCATTTTGCTGTCTTGCATTCAGTCTGATTAGTCCTTACAAGCCCCGCCCTTCGTGGGCTCTGCTCACCCCTCCTTTCTCTAATCCCTGTGGTTGGATCTGGAGGGTCGCATGCCACGAAGACAAATTATTTTGTCTTTCGGGGTTTTATTTACTAAAATACTTAATAATAAGGCACAGACAGCACACAGACGTACAATTTTTTCATAAATGATTACTGTTATGATATACTGTATGATGCTAATATGATTTTTTTTTATTTATTAAAGAATATAACTTAGGTACCCCAGCTTTAAGTGTCATGGTTTATCGGCAGAAAACACTGACCCTAGAATTGAATGGCTGTAGCAGAACTTTAAAAAGCTAATGACAATGGGACAGCATAGTGACTGCACTACACAGAAGCATAAACTAGATCAGAGGTGCCCATTACCGGTCGATCGCGGAGGTTGTGTCAGTCGATCGCCAGCCAGGCATTAAAAAAATAGACCTAAAAATGTGCAATAATCAAACTTCACTATGACGTCACTTTCGTCACTTAATTGACATTCACGGCACCCGAGGGTCTTGTGAGATGACGCTGGCTGCTGTGAGATTATTATTAAGAAAAAATGACAGACAGGAAGGCGGGAAACACTTTTTATTTCAACAGACTCTCGCGCCGTACCTGCTGTCAAAACTTTAAAGACCGACTGCACAGTTCCTGTCTTCACAATAAAAGCGCTGCTTCATCCTGCCTGCGCTAACAAAATAAGAGTCTCAGAAATCTGGCGTGCACAAGCTAGCAAGCTACGGAGTTTGCCTCCAATGTATTTCTTGTAAAGTGTGTAAAAACGAGTATGGAAGCTGGACAAATAAGATGCATAATACCAACCACTTTCAAGTGGTATTGGACAGAAAGGAGGACTTTTTTTTCTCCTCCATTTGAAAATGTGGATGTTATCAGCACTGCTGTCTGATTCCAATCAATGCAAGTCATCATCATTTCTTTTTATTCCTTTCATGAAAATGCATATATACAAGCCATATACAGTTGACACTTTCATTGTTTTTTTTGTTTCTTATACATTTCCATGATCAAAAAGGAGCAGATGGAAGAATACTATTCTTATATTTATCTGCCCCCTTTTTAACACAAATTATTGTAGATGACTTTATCACTGTTCCCTCCACCAACACCCCAACTCCAACATACTTTTAATTTTCGTTTAAGCATTTTCAAAATGACACGTCCAATCAAAATCAAAAATCAGTTTGATATAATTCCAGTTGTCTCTTTTTGTATTATTTTTAAATTCAAAGATATTCTTGCAACTTTTTAAGTCTTTGTCTAGAGAATTCCATGCTTTCACACCAGCAACAGACAAGCACATTTGCTTCAAATTTGTTCGCACTCTTGGATGTTTAAAATTATAAGTCATCAGAATCAGGTAATACACCAACTTATATTCTTGTCTTCATAAAAGAAAGGAATCTATATGTGTTAAACATGCTTGTATTATCATTAGACACCTTTAACTTGTTAACAAAAACGTCTCTTTCATAAATAAATACATATCAATTATATATATGAATGAGGTAGATAGGGTTGCAAAGAGGTGGAAAGTTTCCGGTAAATTTGGAAATTTTTACCATTTTTTGATTATTCAAAGTTGGACACTGTCCATCTTATTCTGTAGAATAAGATGAGAAGCTTGTAAAACACTAATGCAAAGCCACACACAGATATAAATAGTCATCTTAACAATTGGAGTAGTCTTTAAAAATATGTTACTGATGGACAAATTAATAGAAATAGGCTAGATGAATAAATGAACACTCAATCAGCATGCTAAATCAAACTATAACCTACATTCTTGTATGACAACAGAATGGCTAGCAGAACAGAAGGCAGAGGAAACTACACGTTTTGATTTAGTATTTGCTAGTTGAACTTTACAGATCACAAAAAAGGTCAATTCGGATCGCTAACGTTGTTAGCATAAATGAATGGGATTTAACATAGAGAAAATTAGCATCACGGCTAACAGAGAAATATTTTCTGTTCATTATGAGACTGTGGTCGTACATAAACCTAGCTAGCTAGAGATATTGGCCCCAAAATCATTTAACAAGTACAGGAACAGCTAGCTAGCTAGCTTGAGTGGAAGTCTGCTGGAGTAGTCTACAGTCATACAGTAACAAGCAATTACACCTCTATTAAACTTAAATACCATAGATCAAATATATTTACCCAAGTAATATCATCAAAACGTACCTTAGACTTAGACTTAAAAAATCTTTATTGTCCCCGAGGGGCAATTTGGTTTGCAAATTACCTGACTGGATGAAGTCCTTGGGCTCAAATACTAGTGTGGCCTCAATAGCCCTGCTGTAGTGTGTAGCATGCTGGGAATTATCTGCACATGTGATGTAGGAATGCACAGTGCAGGGTTGAAATTCAACGGAATTTGCATTAAATCAGGTTGTTTTAGCTAATAATCATGCTGCAAGAACTAGCATGTTGCATTCAATGTTTATTCCCATTAATTTCCCGTTAATTCCCATATATTCCCGTTAATTCTCATGGAAATTTTCCAACTTTTAATATTCCCGGAATTTTGCAACCCTAGAGGTAGATCCTCTCTACTTGATCAATTGAAAAGTAGCTCGCCTGCACCCCTGAACTAGATGGAACCACAACAGAGGGTTAAAAGAGTTGCATGCGGCTCAATAGCCGCAAGTTGCAGACCCCTGGTATACAAGTAGTATGTCTGCACCCAGCAAGGAGGTGCTACAGGTCACTTGAAGGACTGTGGAACCATGAACCATGGAGCATAAAGCCATGCAATTTCATGAAGATAGAGCCACGCCCCTTCCCATGCAACTGTGCTGTGGGGTGGGATCCACATGTAAATGGGTTATACTTGTATAGCGCTTTTCTACCGTCAAGTCACTCAAAGCGCTTTGACACTATTTCCACTGCCAGGCGCTAACCACGACCCATCAGGAGCAAGGGTGAAGTGTCTTGTTCAAGGACACAACGGACATGACTAGGGTGGTAGAAAACGGGGATCGAACCAGGAACCCTCAGGTTGCTGAAACGGCCACTCTCCCAAACCGCACCACGCCGTCCACATGTATCGTGAAGCACATAGCCACGCTCCCTCCACGCGGCATCGTGCACGCTGTCAGTGCTGGATGAAGTCCACGCTGCGCTAAAGTGTACCGCGTGTCCTAATGAGCTGTGGCAGCTGCTAGCTAACATGTGAGCACAAAGCAGATGGTTCTCTTCCCTCCGATGGCTTCAGGCCCGAACCCGCTGAGACGCTGCGAGACACTTTGTCAGCGCTCAGCTGACACGTCTCCTCCTCTCGCAGCGGCTCGTCTCTGCTAAACATCTGGAAGGAAAGCTGAGCCGCTGGTGGAAGTGTGTCAGCGTCTCACACACACACACACACACACACACACACACACACACACACACACACACACACACACACACACACACACACACACACACACACACACACACACACACACACACACACACACACACACACACACACACACACACACTCTTGGCCATCTGATGGCCTGCATGGTGTGTTGTTATGTAACAACTGTGAGGAGAACCTTGATTGTTGCAATTGCTCATTTTAAATTAGCATAATTACTGCTATGACTTGTTAGGGTTTGTCCAGCTGTGATAGGCTCCAGCCGTATAAAGGCCGTACTTTTCTCCATCTTCACGATACAAACACCAAGTTGTTGTCCGTGCACGAAAACCCGCTAAACGCCAGCCCAGTTCAACGAGGTCGCAAGCGCCTCGGAGCTATTTGGGGTATTTTCAGTTGCGGCTCGGTTCTGCTACGTCGGGCCCTCGGGGGTCACTCGGCGCCGGCCGCACGTATAGTATTTGTTGTCCTCAGCGGAAGATGTGCCGATGTGATATGCGGCGAGCGGACAGCTCATGAATCAAAGGCAACGAGGAAGCGCAGCCCCGAAAGAAGGGATTATTTTCACTGGTGATGCAGTGAATACTTAAAGAAGCCATGAGAATAATAATGATGATATAATAATAATAATAATGACCATATAATGTCGCCATAACTTCTAGAGATGTGTTCTGTCACAGCCCTCCTGCAGGACAGAACACTAACACGTCCACGGTCTAAGCTATAGGCCGTACTTTGGCTCCTGCACATACTGTGAGACAAATATATTGTACACACATACATACATACGCAAATACACACAATTATTCATACATATATACATACATACGTACATACATTCATACATACACACGCGCACACATAGGTATATACGCGCTTACATTGGTACATGAGCTCACACATACATACACAAATACAATGTATACATCCACACGCACGTTCACTGTACATACAAACATACATATACACATACTGTACATACACAAGCACATGTGCATACATACACTCACACATATAATCACGTTTCATCAACCATATATCAAAGTTGTTCCCCTAGGGCAGGGGTGTCCAAAGTGCGGCCCGGGGGCCATTTGCGGCCCGCAGCTAATTGTTTACCGGCCCGCCACACATTCTGGATATGCTTTTGCAAAAATAAAAAATAAACATTACAAAAAGTGGAATGAGGTGAAATCTAACTAGAAAAAGTTGCAATGTTGACACAAAGCTGCCATGCAGGCTGCTTTTTTTCTTTTGTCTATCTTTATTTTTCTTTTTTTGCCATTGCTTAAAAAAAAAAAAATCTATGTTATAATGAATTATTGACCTATTCAAGGCTCCAATTATTTCAAATATTTCACTTTAAAATGTTTTATGTGGAAAATATTGCATATATTGTGTGGTTGCCATACAAAAACATCAACGTTTTCTTTGACAAAAGAGCATAAAACAAACAAAATAATAGTTCAAACGTAAAATTGACAGATATATCTGAAGTTGATCTCGTAACTTCAGTGTTGAAAGTAAAAAAAACTAATAGAAATGTATCACTTTGAGTGGGGCACCTTTTGTATCCTAAATATATTTAATGGGATTTTATTTATCTTTTCACTGTGATTACTCAAAAATAGAAATGAATTAATATCAATGGTGTCTTGCATGTTTTTAAGGCTCTAATTACTTCACATCAAACATTGCTTTCTGAATGTTTTGGGCAGTAGGGGAAATACTGCATATTTCAGTTTTATTATAAAAAACAAAGTTGTCTTGACAGAAAAGGCATAAAACCTTTTTGGTTTGTTAAATGTTATATCAACCTGAAGTTGATATACTGTAGAGATTTACTGTAAGCGTTAAATTAAAAAAATATTTTTTTTTAATTTGAGTGACTTAGACCCTTTATGGTCCCCGGGAGCCCTAAAGGTAAAAAAAAATTTAAATCCATATATTTTGTTATGATTTGAAAATGAAAACTATCAAAATGGCCCCCGCAGGCTTTAATTTTTCCGTGTGCGGCCCTCAGTGGAAAAAGTTTGGACACCCCTGCCCTAGGGGAAACTGGGTAGAGCACGGCACACTGACAAAGCTTAACCTATTTTACTATAACAATCTACAAGGTTCAGTAGGTACTTTCCGCTTCTCTTTGTATTGTTGGTAATAGAGATAATTATTGTTATTATTCATTATCAATAGTGCTGCTTCTATTGGTATTTGTATTGCTCCATTTGTAGTGCAATCATTTCTGTGTTATTAATGTTTACTTCTTTGCTATAATTTTTCGTATCATATTTCTACATGTCATATATGCTGATGTTGTTGTTGACACTCTGTCTTATCCCCCTCTTGTCCCCGCAATTTCCCCCCTTCATTTTTTTTCCTTCTTTCTATCCCCTCCTGCTCCGGTCCAGCTGCGGCAAACATTAATATAAATCCATTTAATAAAGTCTGATACAAATAAGGCAAAAGAGAAGTATCCCACGCTTCTCTTCTGTAAAGCAAATCTGTACATCAGATTCACTAAAACCTGGCAGGCGTGTCTACTTGAACCGAGCCAGCTAAGGTCCTCCTTCACTTGCCAAACTAAACATTGCGGCTCCGCCCACAGACAGCAGGGCCGCACTGTCGGTGCCCGCTAACCTGGGCCAACGTCTCCCAGCGAGTGAGATGAGGTCAACATGTTGGCCTGCATGGAGAACCGAGCTTTGGCCCCCAGCAACACAGGAAGTCTGCATTGCGGCTGTTATGATGCTGATGTCAAAGTTGATGCTGATAATATTAATAATAATGGGTTATATTATTTTCTAGACACTAAACACTTAAACAACGCTTCATCATTTATTCACTCGACATTCACACGGTGGTGGTGGTAAGCTACATTGGTAGCCACAGCTACCCTGGGGTGAACTGACGGAAGTGTCGCTGCCAAAGTGCGCCTACTAGGATGGCGGTAGCTGGAATCGAACCTGGAACCCTCAAATTGCCGTCCCAATATTGAGGTAGTGATGATGCTGAGGTCATCTTTATGTTGACGAGCGGTGATGTTAAAGTGATGTTGAAGTGACGTTGACGTGATGGTTAGGGATGCTGATGTTGTAGTGATATTGATGTTAAAGTGATGCTGATGCTGAAGTGATGCTGAGGTGATGATGATGCTGAAGTGATGCTGAGGTGATGATGGTGTTAAGGGGATGCTGATGTTGAAGTGATGCTGATGCTGAGATGATGTTGATGTAATGAGGATGTTGAAGTGATGCTTAAATGATTTTGAAGTGATAATGATGCTGAAGTGATGCTGAGGTGATTTTGAGGTGATAATGATGCTGAAGTGATGCTGAGGTAATGATGATGTTAAGGGGATGCTGATGTTGAAGTGATGTTGATGTTAAAGCGATGCTGATGTTGAAGTGATTTTGAGGTGATGCTGATGCTGAGGGGACGCTGATGTTGAAGTGATTCTGATGCTGAGATGATGTTGACGTAATGATGATGCTGACGTGATGATGAGGTGCTGTTGAGGTAATGATGATGTTGAAGTGATGCTCTGGTGATTTTGAGGTGATGCCGATGCTGAGGTGATGCTGATGCTGAAGTGATGAGGATGCTGCTGTGATGCTGAGGTAAGGATGATGTTTAGGGGATGCTGATGTTCAAGTGATGCTGATGCTGAGATTATGTTTATGTAATGATGATGCTGGAGTGTTGCTGAGATGATTATGATGATGCTAAAGTGATGCTGAGGTGATGATGATGTTAAGGGGATGCTGATGTTGAAGTGATGTTGAGGTGATGATGAAGCTGAAGTAATGATGAGGCTGATGCTGAGGTGATGTTGAGGTGATGCTGATGCAGAGGTAATGATGATGTTGAAATGATGCTGATGCTGAGGTGATGCTGATGCTGAGGTAATTATGATGTTGAAGGGAGGCTGATGTTGAGGTGATGATGATGTTGAAATGATGCTGATGAAGGGATGCTGTTAATGTAATGATGCCGCTGAAGTGATGTTGAGGTGATGATGATGTTAAGGGGATGCTGATGTTGAAGTGATGTTGAGGTGATGATGAAGCTGAAGTAATGATGAGGCTGATGCTGAGGTGATGTTGAGGTGATGCTGATGCAGAGGTAATGATGATGTTGAAATGATGCTGATGCTGAGGTGATGCTGATGCTGAGGTAATTATGATGTTGAAGGGAGGCTGATGTTGAGGTGATGATGATGTTGAAATGATGCTGATGAAGGGATGCTGTTAATGTAATGATGCCGCTGAAGTGATGTTGAGGTGATGATGATGTTAAGGGGATGCTGATGTTGAAGTGATGTTGAGGTGATGATGAAGCTGAAGTAATGATGAGGCTGATGCTGAGGTGATGTTGAGGTGATGCTGATGCAGAGGTAATGATGATGTTGAAATGATGCTGATGCTGAGGTGATGCTGATGCTGAGGTAATTATGATGTTGAAGGGAGGCTGATGTTGAGGTGATGATGATGTTGAAATGATGCTGATGAAGGGATGCTGTTAATGTAATGATGCCGCTGAAGTGATGTTGAGGTGATGATGATGTTAAGGGGATGCTGATGTTGAAGTGATGTTGAGGTGATGATGAAGCTGAAGTGATGATGATGCTGATGCTGAGGTGATGCTGATGCAGAGGTAATGATGATGTTGAAATGATGCTGATGCTGAGGTGATGCTGATGCTGAGGTAATTATGATGTTGAAGGGAGGCTGATGTTGAGGTGATGAGGATGCTGATGCTGAGGTGATGCTGAGGTAATGCCGATGTAAGGCATGATTGTGTGTTTTTGTTTTGGCTCGCGAGTGAAGCTGCATCTTGTGATCGCTTCTCCCCTTTTTTATCCCCCCCCCCCCCCACCAAACGTTACAATTAGGCGTTTAATGCGCGTCTTGCATCCATTTTCCATTCCCCACACTCTCTGAGGGTGTGTGTGTGTGTGTGTGTGTGTGTGTGTGTGTGTGTGTGTGTGTGTGTGTGTGTGTGTGTGTGTGCGTGTGTGTGTGTGTGGCTCCTCCTCCTCCCGCGTCTTTTCTCTTCCCGCCGTCGCGCGTGTTTTGTGTCGTCGTGACCCCGGCTCGCCACTGATCCTGTCACTTGGACATCTTTGGGTCTGTGGGAGGAACCTGCCTGCCCCCCTCAAACCTCCCCTCTCCACCACACATTACCAGCATCCATCCCCCTGCCGCCTTCCTCCTGACAGGTCAGCAACACTTCGTCACGCTGCCACAGGCACCTAGACAACCCCCCCCATCTCTCGCTTACATACACACCGCCAAGGACCCCCAACCCCCCACCACCCCTTTACACCCCTCCTCTCTGCTCCCCCCCCCCCTCCCCCCCCAGCCCAGCCTGGCACGAGCGAGCGAGGCAGCGTGGGCTGAGGCAGAGGAGAAGCAGGCAGGAGCAGCATGGAGGGCAGTTTTGACACCGAGGAGAGTTTTGACGACCCCTCCTGTCTCGCCCCCCAGCCACCCGGCCCCGTGTCGCCCGCCAGGAGGCGTGTCAACGAGGTGAAGGAGACCAAGACCACGGTGAGTACTTCTTGTTCTTCTTCCTTATCTTCTGCCTCCGTTGTGGAGATGCTGTTGTCGTTTTTGAGCTCCTCATGTTGGGGGTGGGGAGGGGGGCGTGGGATTTTTATGTGTGTGTGTGTGTGTGTGTGTGTGTGTGTGTGTGTGTGTGTGTGTGTGTGTGTGTGTGTGTGTGTGTGTGTGCGTGCGCGGATTGCTGCCTTCTGCTGTGTTTCTTCCTGACGTTTGATGACTTTTCTTCAGTGTCACATGACGCCTCCGACACAATAATATGTGTTTTGTTGCGTTGTGTGTGTGTGTGTGTGTGTGTGTGTGTGTGTGTGTGCGTGTGCGTGTACGGGAGGGCGGGGGATGCAGGGTTTGTGACCCGCAGCCGTCGTTCGCAGAAAAGATGCAGCAAGTCCAGTTTCCATGGCGACAAACGCAGAAGCCGAGCTTCATCATACAAACACAACAAGCTTCAAACAACACACACACATTTGTCAATGACGTCAGGTGTTTTTGTGCACCATGTCGCGACTCACGTTACACTACCCCCCCTCCCCCACCTGCGCTCACACACACACTGTTGTCATGGAAACGCACGCATGACCCTGAGGTATAAGATGGAGTCGTAACCTTGTTCTCACCTTCACAGTGGGACGTGAAGGTGAGGTGGTTACTTGTTGCTTGGGTGAGGGTCGTAGTAGTAGTCGTAGTAGTATCTGTGTGTGTGTGTGTGTGTGTGTGTGTGTGTGTGTGTGGTTACACAATCCCGGGGATGATGAAGACACGAGAAGGAGGCAACAGATTGTTTTCTGGCGTCAGGAAGGCAGGTGTAATGTTGCCTAGCAACAGTGGCATCCTTCCTTACCTCAGCTGTTGAAAGTTGTCACGGCAACCGATGCCCGTCAATTTGACCTGTCAGGCGGAAAATGAACACGTTAGCGCCGACTGAGTCTTCCACTTATGTTGTGCACAAGCCGAGTGAGTCTCCATGTGTGTGTGTGTGTGTGTGTGTGTGTGTGTGTGTGTGTGTGTGCGTGCGATTATGTAAGCGGCTTAGTCATGTGCTCGTGGTCCACAGGGACATTATGGGATGGAGGATGGAGGTGTCCGGTGCTCATTAGGCTGAAACAACGTTAAAAATCACACCGTCGCGTTGTGTGAAGCTCCTCTGTCCTCACGGCACAACATGAGCATCACACCAGCCTAGCTTTTGGTCGAACATTTACCAGAAAGATAAAACTGCGTTTATCTCCGGCCATAAAAACAAAGCTTTTTGCCGTTGCTTTCATTTCCTGTCTTTCCCTCTGTGTTAGCGCCATTTTAGAATACAAACGTGAAGCAGGTGACTTCTGCAACGTTTCGGGAGCCAGGTGGAAAACTAAAGTGATTAGTTCCAGCTGCAACAACAAGCCTACCAGCCACTGTCAAGCGAGGCGTCGTATTATATGATTTTAAGGATGCAGATAAACGAGGTAGCAGCGGGAAGTAAAAAGGGGTATTTATTCATTAAAGAAGCAAAAGAAAAAAAGCAAGAGCAAAAGGGAAGTGCTCCAAGCGGCCAGACTATGAAAGACACAAAACCAAATGCTGGAACTGTTATGATCCGTTGCCCGGATCATAGTTTATTTACGTTTTGATTCACTTGTTGTTTAAGTTCTGTTTCAGCATCCCGGTTTTGTGTCTCCTTGGTTGCCATAGTTATTTATTAGTGTCACCTGCCTCTGATTAGTGTTCAGGACGCTCACCTGTTCCTAGGCACTAATCAGAGAGCTATTTAGTCCTGCCTTTTTGCCTCACTCGTCCTGGTGCCTTTGTTTGCTTTATGCAACTCTTACGTTCAATGTTTTCTAGTTCCCTGTGTGCGTCTTACGCTAGGTCTCGTCTTAGTGTTTCCTTGTGAGCTATCCCACTAGCTATAGGCATTCCCTGTGTGTTCGGCGCGCTCTCCTTGTGTTCGCTTGTTTTGTTCGTTTTGTTTTTGTGTATGATTTGCCCTCCATTGACTTCCGCACCTCACTCAACACTTCTCGTAACACTTAGTTAATCACTACACATAGTCGCACAACACACATATTTGGATTAGTTGCACGCCTCATTTCCCTTGTTTATAATAAAAAGAGGTAAACAACGTCCTGTGCCGTCTCCTTCTTCCCCCTGTACCGTAACAGTTAGGGTTTCAAAAAGGCAAGCTCTTAATTTGTGGAGCCGAGTTATCAACGTTTTGTGTTTTGTGGCGAATCAATGTTTGGAATGCCACGCCCACATTTTATGGTGTAGGCAAAATTTGTTTGCAATACATCATCACCTCAATGTTTAGTATCTGTAGTTCTAACCCCGACTCAATTGGCCAAAGTCCCTAAGAGGAGTTCGTTAATGTACGACCCCTTTTTTTCGCCGAAAAATGTCCGAAAACCGTCGCAGCAAAGCCCACATTTTACCGTGTGGGACAAATGTGTTCACGATTAATTTTTGCTGATATGTGTAGTAGCTGTAATTTTTACCGTGACTCATTCAGTCAAAGTCCCCAGGAGGAGTTCGTTAAACTAGAACCCGAAGACGAAAACCAAGATGTGTCATGATCCGCTGCCCGGATCATGTTTAGTTTTTGACTCCCTCAGTTCCTGTTTTGAGCACCCCTAGGTTTGTGTTTTAGTTGCCATGACTGCAGATTGTTTTCACCTGCCTCTGATTAGTGTTCGGGACGCTCACCTGTTCCTGGGCACTAATCAGAGAGCTATTTAGTCCTGCCTTTTCGCCTCACTCGTGCTGGTGCTTTTGTTTGCTTTATGCAACTCTTACGTTCGATGTTTTCTAGTTCCCTGTGTGCATCTTACGCTAAGTCCCGTCTTAGTGTTTCCTTGTGAGCTATTCCACTAGCTATAGGCATTCCCTGTGTGTTCGGCACGCTCTCCTTGTGTTCGCTTGTTTTGTTCGTTTTGTTTTCGTGTATGATTTATGAAAAAAAATCATCTCCTACCTGCACGTTGTCTCCGGAGTTCCTGCTGTCATCGTCGGAAGAACAATCCGCATCATCATGCCTCCTCGTCCTGGCCACCATTACAGGAACGCAGCAAAAAACACCTACTATGAAATGTGGAGCAGACGGCGTCCACAAAGTAGAACAGATAATAAATCATCAATGTCCCGACAACGAAGGTAGGGAAAAGGATCAACTTAAATAGTCTTGATTGCCAACAGGAAACAGGTGAGGGGAAATGCTCCGGGACAGAAGTGAAGCAGCCAGGTGAAAACACCCAACAAAACCGGAAGAGCCGCCAAACTAAAAGCACAGGACAGGAACTAACACAAAACACCGGAGAACACTAACAAAATCCAACATAAAGGCACGACCTAGTGTAACTAGCCGTGACAGCCTCAAAGCTAAGTAGCTAGTCAATGAGACTTTCGCTTGCTCTTTCTCAAGTTTTTGCAGGGAATTGAAAGTCCCCTCAGGGACGTTGTAGCGTGACGACGCCTTTAGCGTGGAAGCTAGCAGCAAGCAAACAAGGAGGTAGTGAAACAGAATAAAGAACTCAACACCACAAAGAACGTTTTCCAGGACTTAATAATTAGACTACTTGCCACCACCAGACAAAACACGAAAGGCAGGTGGACACAGGGAATACCACAATAAAAGCACAACTGCCATATGTACGCTCTATGTAAGAACATTACATTGTAGATCATTGGTGTGCACCATTAAAAAGTGGAATAATAATGTCCCCCGCTTGGTTATTATACAGGTTAGGGAATGCAAATTAAGTATTGTTGACGGTTTTTGAACGCATATCTAAAGTGTTTTAGAGATAGAATCGATTGCTCCCATTAGCTGCATTGCTAACCACCAATAGCGAGACCATTTTTATATGTTAGAATGCAAAAAACAAAAACAACCCAAAAAACCTTTTATCTTCTCGTCTCTCATAATGATTGTGAACGATAGGCAAAATTCCCCTATAAAAAAGTGCAGTCTCCCTTTGTCCAGGTCACATCTCCTGTGACAACTAGAGACACACAAGCCTCCACCAGGGGGCAGTATAGCACACCGAGATGTAAGATGTGTCAATGGGAGGGCATTTAATGACTGTTCTTAATTTGATTACATGCTATAGTATACTTTTATTTTTGTAATTTGCTTGCATGTTATTGTATATTTTAATTACAATAATAACTATAATCTGGCATGACCATATATATAATATTGATATATGACTTATGTTTAGCACATTTATAAACGCGTGCCTTTTGTATATTAAGCCTGATTTTTTTTTTTTAAACTGTCATTGCTCAAAAAATAATAATGTACCACAATTATTATGAATTATTGACCTATTTAGGTTCCAATTACTTCATATCAAATATTCCAGTTTGAACGTTTTTGGGGAGGGAAATTGTTGCATATTTTGTGTTTTTGACAGAAAAAGGAATCAAATATAAAAGTAATTATGAAGAAAAAATAGATCTAAAGTTGATGTATTGATATTTCAGTGTTGAAAGTAAAACAAAAATTAATTGATGACTTGTTTTTAACACTTTATTGAATTTAATGTTCACCAAAATTGGGTGCGTGTGTGCATGTGTACGTGTGCGTGTGTTAGGGTTGTATAATAATTAATAAAAAATTGGTACTATACTGCATCTGAAAAATGCCGGTACTTTAAAAAAAATCCTGGACATGGTGGCGCGTCGTCGCCAGGTCGTGACATTGCTGGTAAAACGAGCAAGAGGCGCATGTTAGGCAACGCACACGCACGGTGTACTTACAAGCAGACAAACTGTGGAGACATAGGAGGGAGAATGGACATATTTTGGCTTCAAAACAAATAAAGGTGAAGCTTTTCACACTGAAGCGCCGCTCAGGAAGAGGTGTTTTAAACATGGCTAGCAAGCCAGCGGCTAACGTCCATCCGCAGTCGGCAGTGTGGTAGCTACTTCTAAATCACCTCGGCTCCATGGCGACAAATAAAGTATGTTTCCTACAAGTATCATCCCTGCAGGACAAGCTAAACATGCTTCACTTCACACCGGAGGAGGATAAAATAGCTAACCGCTAACAGCTAGCACTCCTAATTCTAAACAAAAGGGTGGGTCTACACAGACATTGACTTTAACGATACCAAGGACAAGAGCCGTACATAGTCGATACTCCAATAATTACATAAATATTTTATATTATCGTCTCCTCCCACTTCTTGTCTCTCTCCGCTGGCCGCAGATCAACGGCGTGACGTTCCCGCTTCCCGGAGAAGGACCCGAGCAGCAGCTGCTCAAGCCTAACGAATGGAGCTACTGCGATTACTTCTGGGTGAGAGCGACTCGCCATCTTGTCTAACATGTCCTCTTGTCACCGTCTGTCTTATGTCAGTCACATAAGAGAGGTCACATGCGTAGGTCACTTCCTGTTTTCCAGACGGACAAAAAGGACCCCCAGGGGGCCACGTCTGTGGCGGGCTTCGAGGTTCTCCTGCAGAAACAGCTGAAGGGCAAACAGATGCAGAAGGAGATGGCGGAGTTCATCCATGAGCGGTAAAAACACATTCTATATACATATATATGTATACATACATATGTATATATATATATATATATATATATATATATATATATATATATATATATATATATATATATATATATATATATATATATATATATATATATACTCACATAACATACATACACTTGTAAAGAACATAATGTCATGGCTGTCTTGAGTTTCCAATACTTTCTACTACTCTTATTTGTTTGTGATACAGTGATTGGAGCACATACTTATTTGTCACAAAAAACCTTCATGAAGTTTGGTTCTTTTATGAATTTATCATGGGTCTACTGAAAATGTGACCAAATCTGCTGGGTCAAAAGTTCATCTAAGATGGACTGACGGCGTGGCGAAGTTGGTAGAGTGGCCGTGCCAGCAATCGGAGGGTTGCTGGTTACTGGGGTTCAATCCCCACCTTCTACCATCCTAGTCACGTCCGTTGTGCAAGACACTTCACCCTTGCTCCTGATGGGTGCTGGGAGCGCCTTGCATGGCAGCTCCCTCCATCAGTGTGTGAATGTGTGGGTGAATGTGGAAATACTGTCAAAGCGCTTTGAGTACCTTGAAGGTAGAAAAGCGCTATACAAGTATAACCCATTTATCATTTATTTATGATGCAAAGTGTAAAAGTGTTCTGTGGTCTGACGAGTCCACATTTCCAGTTGTTTTTGGAAACTGTGGACGTCGTGTCCTCCGGACCAAAGAGGAAAATAACCATCCGAATTGTTCTAGGAGCAAAGTTCAAAAACCAGCATCTGTGATGGTATGGGGGTGTTTAGTGCCCAAGGCATGGGTAACTTACACGACTGTGAAGGCACCATTAATGCTGAAAGGTACACACAGGTTTTTGGAGCAACATATTTTGCCATCCAAACAACGTTACCATGGCCGCCCCTGCTTATTTTAGCAAGACTGTTGAACAACTTAAAGGCCTACTGAAACCCACTACTACCGACCAAGCAGTCTGATAGTTTATATATCAATGATGAAATCTTAACATTGCAACACATGCCAATACGGCCGGGTTAACTTATAAAGTGACATTTAAAATTTCCCGGGAAATATCCGGCTGAAACGTCGCGGTATGATGACGTATGTGCGTGACAAAGTCAGAGTAACGGAAGTTATGGTACCCTGTAGAATCCTATACAAAAAGCTCTGTTTTCATTTCATAATTCCACAGTATTCTGGACATCTTTTGCAATTTGTTTAATGAACAATGAAGGCTGCAAAGAAGACAGTTGTAGGTGGGATCGGTGTATTAGCAGTGGACTACAGCAACACAACCAGGAGGACTTTGTTGGAGAGCAGACGCGCTTGCCGCCGACCTCACCTTGACTTCCTTCGTCTCCGGGCCGCCAAACGCATCGGGTGAAGTCCTTCGTCCTTCTGCCGATCGCTGGAACGCAGGTGAGCACGGGTGTTGATGAGCAGATGAGGGCTGGCTGGCGTAGGTGGAGAGCTAATGTTTTTAGCATAGCTCTGTGCGGTCCGGTTGCTAAGTTGCTAAGTTAGCTTCAATGGTGTCGTTAGCACAGCATTGTTAACCTTCGCCAGCCTGGAAAGCATTAACCGTGTATTTACATGTCCACGGTTTAATAGTATTGTTGATTTTCTATCTATCCTTCCAGTCAGGGGTTTATTTTTTTGTTTCTATATGCAGTTAAAGCACGATGCTATCACGTTAGCTCGTAGCTAAAACATTTCGCCGATGTATTGTCGTGGAGATAAAAGGCACTGAATGTCCATTTCGCGTTCTCGACTCTCATTTTCAAGAGGATATATTATCCGAGGTGGTTTAAAATACAAATCCGTGATCCACAATAGAAAAAGGAGAGTGTGGAATCCAATGAGCCAGCTTGTACCTAAGTTACGGTCAGAGCGAAAAAAGATACGTCCATCACTGCCTCTCAAGTCCTTCACTGTAACATTCCTCATCTACGAATCTTTCATCCTCGCTCAAATTAATGGGGTAATCGTCACTTTCTCGGTCCGAATCTCTCTCGCTCCATTGTAAACAATGGGGAATTGTGAGGAATACTAGCTCCTGTGACGTCACGCTACTTCCGGTACAGGCAAGGCTTTTTTTTTTATCAGCGAGCAAAAGTTGCGAACTTTATCGTCGATTTTCTCTACTAAATCCTTTCAGCAAAAATATGGCAATATCGCGAAATGATCAAGTATGACACATAGAATGGATCTGCTATTCCCGTTTAAATAAAAAAAAATCATTTCAGTAGGCCTTTAAGCTGT
Source organism: Entelurus aequoreus (assembly GCF_033978785.1). Taxonomy (NCBI): domain Eukaryota; kingdom Metazoa; phylum Chordata; class Actinopteri; order Syngnathiformes; family Syngnathidae; genus Entelurus; species Entelurus aequoreus. Next base: position 25,665,209 of record NC_084736.1, on the reverse strand, counting down.
ACATCAAGCAAGAATGGGAAATAATTCCACCTGAAAATCTATAAAAATTGGTCTCCTCAGTTCCCAAATGTTTACTGAGTGTTGTTAAAAGGAAAGGCCATGTAACACAGTGGTAAAAATGCCCCTGTGCAAACTTTTTTGCAATGTGTTGCTGCCATTAAATTCTAAGTCTATGATTATTTGCAACAAAAAAAAAGTATGTTTCTCGGTTCGAACATTAAATATCTTGTCTTTGCAGTCTATTCAATTGAATATAAGTTGAAAAGGATGTGCAAACCATTGTATTCTGTTTTTATTTACCATTTACACAACGTGCCAACTTCACTGGTTTTGGCTTTTGTATGTATGCATATATTTAAAATACATATATATGTAATTAATATGCAACTATGATTATTTGATACTTGTTTATATTGACAAAAGTGCTGTTTTACACTGCAGTATTGTTCAATTGTTATTGCTACATATGTTTAGCTTGTGTGCTATTGTGTGCTTAGCTGTTGTGTAGCTGCTAGCTCCCAGTAGCCTATAGCCTAACATGTTTACCTTTGGTAAATGACTTTAGTAAAATAGAAGAAAGTGTGTGCTTATTGGAGGACATTATAACTGGCTGTTAAAACTGATATCAGACCGTTGTCACTACCAATATCGGACCGGTATCGCATCGGGACACCCCTAGTAGCAAATGTTCGCCTTTCATCGTGAACAGAATACCCAAACATCTTCCTTCCTTTTCCTCGTGTTGAAAAATGTTGCAGACATAAAACACGGCATGTTGTGTTCCAGAATAAAGATGGAGGAAGAGTACGCCAAGAACTTGTCCAAACTGTCCCTCAGCACACTGGCGGTGCAGGAAGAAGGGTGAGTCGTCTGTACTGTTGTCAGGTGTGGCAGTCCACAACATGCTCCTTCTTCTCCTCAGCACTTTGGGAGAGGCGTGGACTCAGCTGAAGAAAAGTCTTCACGACGAAGCCGAAGTTCATCTCAAGTTCTCCAACAAGGTGACCGTCGGCCACCGTCGCCTGATGAACACATGAATGTGTTTGTGAACATATGAATATATGTCAATGGACACATTCATGTGGCCATTAACACATTAATGGGCCAATAGATACTTACATTTGATAACGAGTATATGGGTATATTAATGACCACATGAACACGTTCATCACCACATAAATATGTTAGCGAACACATGGATATGGTAATGAAAGCATGACATACTGTATGTTCACTAACACATGAATAGGGTCATGACCACATCAGTATGTTATGGAATACACACCTGTTAGTGTATACACAACTTAGTTCATGAACACATTAATTAAGTAATGAATAGGGCAAGGACCATGTGCACGTGTTAATGAATACATGAATTTGTTCATGACCACATCGATAGGTCAATGTATGCATGGGTATGTTCACTAACTTGTTAATAGGGTAATAGCCACATGAATATGTTAACTACCGCTTGTGTATGCTAATGAACACATAACACATATGTTGATGATACATGAATTTGTTCATGACCACTTTGATATGTCAATGGATAACATGGGTATGTTCACTTACTCATTAATGGGGTAATAGCCACATGAATATGTCAACCGCCGCGTGTGTATGCTAATTAACACATTACACATATGTTGATGAATACATGAATATATTAATGCATACCCAAATATGTTAATGAACACATGGTTTGATTAATGAACACATATTATTGATCACATTAATATACAAATCAGCAAATTAACATGTTCATGAACGCATGAATAGGGTAATGAACACATCAATATGTTAATGAATCAATATATGTGCTGGTGTATATATTACTGCGTTAATGAACACATTACTCTGTTAATGAACACATTAATACATTATATTCATAAATACGGCAAGTGCCATGTGTATGTCTTAATGAATACATGAATTTGTTCATGACCACATCGATATGTCAATGGATACATGAGTATGTTCACTAACTCGTTAATAGGGTAATAGTCACATGACTATGTTAACTACCGCTTGTGTATGCTATTGAACACATGACACATATGTTGATGAATACATGAATTTGTTGATGACCACGTTGATATGTCAATGGGTGCATGGGTATGTTCACTAACTCATTAATAGGGTAATAACCACATGAATATGTTAACTACCGCTTGCGTATGCTAATGAACACATAACCCATATGTTGATGAATACATGAATATATTAATGAATACCCAAATATGTTAATGACCACATGGTTTAATTAATGAACACACATTATTGATCCCATTAATATACAAATCACCAAATGAACATGTTCATGAACACATGAATAGGGTAATGAACACATCGATATGTTAAGGAATCAATATATGTGCTGGTGTAGTTTACAAAAACACAGGATAAGTTCTAAAATTCCTTTGTGCTGGCACATACTTAAGAGTGTTTGGTGATGACTGGTGGAATGGTGGATGGGTGTTTTGCAATTTGGACGCATCATCAGTAGTGTGCCCCTGGGTCACTGGGCGTTTCGGCCTTATCACTAGACGCCCTCTCCAGGGGTGGCCAGCCACGGGGTGATCGGCCCAGGGCTTGCGTCAATCCCAATTAATCATGAGTCGCTTGGTGTTGAACAGCAGACTTCTCATGGAACTATGCATGGCAGGGGCGTCCTTTTCCCTGAGTCAAGCCTAAGCTGACCGCATACCTCCTGGCTTGCTACTTGGGGGCCCAACAGGGGTCTTTCCTCCTCATGAACAGCCACTGGCTGCCTCTTTCGGCTGCCTCCGATGCAGCTTTGATGGCTATACGCAGGCGTTGGCCTCGGACTCCCAGGTCTACAAGCAGTTTGGTGGTAGATCTCGCCACAAAGCCTCTGCAGCCCACCTCCACTGGACGGACCTCAGTGTTCCAGCCACGATGTTGTGCTTCAGCTGCAAGCTCGGCATATCGTTGGTGTTTTCGCTCATAAGCCTCATCCACTGAGTCCTCCCAGGGTATTGTGAGCTCGATGATGAAAACCTTTTTTTGTGAAGGGGACCAGAGCACCACGTCCGGTCTCAGGGTGGTCACAGCAATCTCCGGAGGAAACGCTAGCTGCCGGCCAAGATCAACCAGCATCCTCCAGTCGCGGGCTAAGCATAGCTGGCCTCGCTCAGGTGGTATGGAGCCGCTCCTGACTACCTTAGCCCCTTCGCAGACAAAGGTAATGGTCTGCTAGTGGTTGGCTGCTGGTGGTGGTAGGGAGTTGATGGTTACTCGTTTGTCCTCCAGGGTGGACGCAAGGGTCTTTAGGACTTGATTGTGACGCCAGGTGTAACGTCCTTGGGTGAGACTGGTTTTGCACCCTGTGAGATTGTGCTTGAGGGTGGCTGGCATGGAACAAAGGGCACACACCGGGTCTTCGCCGAATCACTGGTGAAGGTTAACTGGTGTTGGAAGGATGTCATATGTAGCTCTGATGACAAAGCTCAACTGCCTAGCTTCCATGGCCCACATATCCTTCCAGCTGATCTTCCTCCTCTCCACACTGTCCCATCTCGTCCACTGACCCTGTTTGCACAAAGAGACTGCCTTGGCCCATCTTGCAGCCTCCTCCTGGCGGTGTACTTCGTCCACCCCCATCTTCCTCCGTTCTGGTGCTGTGGCCTTACTCCAAGCCGGGCGGGTAGCTGTTAGCCCAAAGCCTCCTCTTCCTTGCTGGACATAGCCCACAATGTCAGCATGTCTGAGGGCTGCTGTTGCTTCTTCCACTGCTTTGGCTGGTCTCCATTTACGCCCTGTCGCCAAGGTTGGTGCATTGTTGCTCACTACCAAGTCTCTGGATTCATTCAGTGTCATCTGGAGTCTTGTTTTTGCACACTTGAACTCCTCTGTGAGACTGGTGAGGGGCAGCTTGAGGATGCCATCTCCGTAGAGGCCTATGGTGGTAAGGCATCGTGGAACTCCGAGCCATTTTTTGATGTAGCCTGTGACTCCTCTTTCCAACTTCTCTACAGTCGAGATTGGGACCTCATAAACTGCTATATATTACTGCGTTAATGAACACATTACTCTGTTAATGAACACATTAATACATTATATTCATAAATACGGCAAGGGCCACGTGCATGTCTTAATGAATACATGAATTTGTTCATGACCACACCAATATGTCAATGGATACATGCGTATGTTCACTAACTCGTTAATAGGGTAAAAGCCACATGAATATGTTAACTACCGCTTGTGCATGCTAGTGAACACATGACACATATGTTGATGAATACATGAATTTGTTCATGACCACATCGATATGTCAATGGATACATGGGTATGTTCACTAACTCATTAATATGGTAATAGCCACATTAATATGTTAACTACCGCTTGTGTATGCTAATGAACACATGACACATATGTTGATGAATACATGAATATATTAATGAATACCCAAATATGTTTATGAACACATGGTTTAATTAATGAACACACAATTATTGATCACATTAATATACAAATCACCCAATTAACATGTTCATGAACACATGAATAGGGTAATGAACACATCAAAATGTTAATGAATCCATACATGTGCTAGTGTATACATTACTGTGTTAATGAACACATTACTCTGTTAATGAACACATTAATACATAATATACATAAATACGGCAAGGGCCCCGTGCATGTGTTAATGAATACATTATTTTTTTCATGACCACATCGATACCACATCGATATGTCAATGGATACATGAGTATGTTCACTAACTCGTTAATAGGGTAATATCTACATGAATATCTTAACTATCTGCTTGTGTATGCTAATGAACACATGACCCATATGTTGATGAATAAATAAATAGATTAATGAATACCCAAATATGTTAATCAACACATGGTTGAATTAATGAACACACATTATTTGTTAATGATTACATTAATATACAAATCACCAAATGAACATGTTCATGAATACATGAATTGGGTAATGAACACATCAATATGTTAATGAATCCATACATGTGCTAGTGTACACACTACTGTGTTAATGAACGCATTGCTCTGTTAATGAACACATTAATACATTATAATCGTAAATAGGGCGCGGGCCACGTTAATGTGTCAATGAACACATGAATTTGTCCATGACCACATGGATATGTTAATGGATACATGAGTATGTTCACTAACTCATTAATAGGGTAATGACCACATGAATATGTTAATGCTCACAGGTGTATGCTAATGAACACACGGTTTAGTTAATGAACACACATTAATTCGTTAATGATCACTTCAATATGTAAATCACCACATTAATATGTTAATGATACATGAATAAGGTAATGGACAAACACATCAAAATGTTAATAAGTCCATATCTGTGCTAGTGTATACATAACTGAGTTAATAAACACATTACTACATTAATGAAATCATGAATATGGCATGTTAATGAACACATGACACGTGTGTTAATGAATACATGAATATGTTCATCATCTTGGCAGCTTCACTCTGAGGTGGAGAAACCGTTGTTGACGTTCCGAAGCGACCACTTCAAGAAGGACCTGAAGAAATACGACCATCACATCGCTGACCTCAGGAAGCAGCTAGCTAGTCGCTACGCTAGCGTGGACAAAGTACGCTTGCCACATGGAGGGAGGGGCTGTGTTTCCAGTGGTGCACCTGTGTACTACACTTGGGGCCTGGTCTACTGAGACCCAGACACCAGGAGCTAAAAAGCGTGTGCAAACTATAAAATAGCGTGTACTATTAGCGTGTGCAAACTATAAAATAGTGTGTAGTATTAGTGAGCATGTTGCGTGTGATCTACTAAGACTGTGTGTACAATCGATAACTGGTGCAGACCGCCTTATTTAAATGAGGATTTTGCGTCTACTATATGGGGCCTCACCATGAAGACACTCATTTACTGCACATTCGTGTTATCGAACACATGCACAAAATGTACCACATTTTATGGGCATTTTAGACGCAGTCCTGCAGTGCATCTACAATGGAAACATTTTTTTTTCTTTTTTAGCACTGAATTGTGCGCTCCAGGCACGAGAAAATGCATGTTGCAAGAATTTTTTTTAATCACACAAAAGATATGTTAATAATGTATCTTACACATGCAATTAATCAATTGGATTTGTTTTAATCCGCCCCTTAAGTCATTCCAGCCGCTTTGAAATGATAAAATGATATTGCTGAATAGACAATATGTCTAATATTTTTGTTTTTGACAGTCCATATATGTTGGCGGAGTTTTAGCGTGATCGCCTCCGACAACTGACAGTTTGCATGCGATGTACTAAATAAAAATGCAAAACAGCTACTGCAGTACAGTTTTAGTCTTGATAAATCACTGCGTGTGCTAAATATTTGCATCTTCTCCTCCCAGTATTGTGGGCGTTGTGATGATTATCATATTTTGCATAGTCATGAAGACAGACACGCTAAATGGATTGCACTCCTTATTCTGCTCACTGAAGAGACGCAATCCTCTGCTCAGAAGTTTAGTGCGATCAAGTTTGCACGTGTTTTAGTACACGCAAACTTTCAGCAGATCAGGCCCTTAGTACTCCATTTCCTTTTATGTTTTTAATGTGTGTGTGTGTGTGTGTGTGTGTGTGTGTGTGTGTGTGTGTGTGTGTGTGTGTGTGTGTGTGTGTGTGTGTGTGTGTGTGTCCCTAAAGGCCCGCAAAGCTCTGGCGGACCGTCAGAAAGATCTGGAAGTGAAGACGCAGCAGCTGGAGATCAAGCTGAGCAACAAGACAGAAGAAGACATCAAAAAGGCTCGCAGGAAATCCACACAAGCAGGTCAGAGGTCACAAGCAGGTCACATGTCTTAGCCAGATGAATGAATGGCATAACTCACTCACTAGCTCCCTCTGCTGGCCACTACATGTGCTGCTGCTGCTGCTGATGATGATTATTGATGATGATATTGATTGTAAATTAATGAAAATGATATTGATTGATTTATAATGAATTAATGATGACTGATACTGATAATGATATTGATGGTAAATGAATGATGACGATATGATGATAAAATTATGATGATACATTTCTGATTATAATGATGATGAAAATTATATTGATGATGAAGATGATGATAAATTGATGATGAATTCATGATGATGATATTGTTGATGAATTCTGATGATGATCTTAATGATGCTGCTGATGATATTGATGATATAGTGATGATGAATTGTTGATGATGATATTAATGATGATAATGTTGATGATGATATTGATGATATAGTGATGATCATTTGATGATTATAATATTAATGATGATAATGTTGATGATGATATTGATATAGTGATGATCATTTGATGATGATAATATTAATGATGATGATATTGATGATATAGTGATGATTAATTGATGATGATGATATTGATGATGAAGATGATTATGATGATATATTGATGATGAATTCAAGACGATGAGAATGTTGATTAATTATGATGATGCTCTTAATGATGCTGCTGATGATATAGTGATGATGAATTGTTGATGATGATATTAATGATGATACTGATGAGGATGAAATAATGATGATATAGTGATGATGAATTGATAATGATGATCATATTAATGAGACTGATGATGAATTGAAGATGATGTTATTAATGACGCATTCATGATGATGATATTGATGATATATTGATGATTAATTCATGATGATGAATTATGATGACGATCTTAATGATGATGCTAATGATATTGATGTTATAATGATAATGAATTGATGATGATAAATATTGTTGATGCTGATGATGATAGTGATGAATTGATGATGATATTGATGATGAATTAATGATGATAAATATTGTTGATGCTGATGATGATAGTGATGAATTGATGATGATATTGATGATGAATTAATGATGATGTTATTGTTGATGAATTGATGATTTTGATGATGATATTGAAGATTAATTAATGATGATGATCTTGATGATGAATAATTATGATGATATTGATGATGATGTTAATTATGCCGATTATGATATTGATCATCTTGATGATGAATATTGATGATGATATTGACGATTATGCTGATAATGATCTTGATGATGAATAATGGTGATGATATTGATGACTATGCTGATGATGAATAATGATGATGATATTCACTGTGATATTAAAGATACTGATTATTATATTTATTATCTGTATGATGAATCATGATAATGCTATTGATGATAATATTAATAATGTTAAAGATGATAATGATTATGAATAATGATGAAGATGTTGATGATGATATTCATGATGTTGATTATGATATTGATTAAGACATTGTTGATGATGTTGATGATGATTTTAATGATGTTGATTATGATATTGATTAGGACATTTATAATGATACTGATGATGATATTAATGATGCTGATGATATTGATGATGAATAATGATGATATTGATGATTATGATATTGATGATGTTGATTATGATATTGATGATGACATTGTTGATGATGTTGATATTGACGATGTTGATTATGATATTGATGATGACATCGATGATGATATTGATTATGATATTGATGAGGATATCGACACTGAAGGAGTGTATGTGTGTGTGGTCCAGGAGATGACTTGATGCGCTGCGTGGACCTTTACAACCAGACTCAGTCCAAGTGGTTTGAGGAGATGGTGACCACCAGCATGGTAAACACAAACAATCACTATCATAACACCAGGAGCCGTTAGAAGCAGCAGGTGTGTCATCATCAGGAACTGGAGAAACTGGAGGTGGATCGCATCGAGTGGATCCAGCAACATCTGCGCCAATACACCACGCTGAGACATGAGACTGACATGTTCAACCACGGCGTGAGTTTCAATTACTTATTGACTTCTACTTCACTTATTTACTTATACTTTACTTGTTTATTTATACTTCTAATTTACTTATTTACTTACTTATTTATTGACTCGTTTACTTATTTATTTACCTGAGACATGAGACCGACATGTTCAACCACGGCGTAAGTTTCAATTAATTACTTATTGACTTCTTTTTTTACTTTACTTGTTTACTTCTACTTTACTTGTTTATTTATACTTCTACTTTACTTATTTACTTCTACTTTAATTATTTATTTATACTTTACTTATTTACTTACTTATTTACTGAATTATTTATCTGAGACATGAGACTGACATGTTCAACCACGGCGTGAGTTTCAATTACTTATTTACTTCTACTTCTACTTTACTGATTTTCTTCTACTTTACTTCTTCATTTATACTTATACTTTACTTATTTACCGACTTATTTACTGACTTATTTACTTATTTATTTACCTGAGACATGAGACCGACATGTTCAACCACGGCGTGAGTTTCAATTTGTTATTTACTTCTACTTCTACTTAACTTATTTATTTATACTTCTACTTTACTTATTTACTGACTTATTTACATATGTATTTACCTGAGACATGAGATTGTGAGTTTCAATTACTTACTTATTGACTTCTACTTATACTTTACTTATTTAATTGTACTTCTACTTTACTTATTCACTTACTTATTTACTGACTTATTTACTTATTTATTTACCTGAGACATGAGACCGACATGTTCTACCACGGCGTGAGTTTCAAATACTTATTTACTTCTACTTCTAATTTACTTATTTACTTTTACTTAACTCGTTTACTTATACTTTACTTATTTAATTCTACTTCTACTTTACTTATTTACCGACTTATTTACTGACTTATTTACTTATTTATTTACCTGAGACATGAGACTGACATGTTCAACCACGGCGTGAGTTTCAATTACTTATTTACTTATACTTCTACTTAACTTATTTATTTATACTTCTACTTTACTTATTTACTGACTTATTTACATATTTATTTACCTGAGACATGAGATTGAGTTTCAATTACTTACTTATTGACTTCTACTTTACTTATTTAATTCTACTTCTACTTTACTTACTCACTTACTTATTTACTGACTTATTTACTTATTTATTTACCTGAGACATGAGACCGACTTGTTCAACCACAGCGTGAGTTTCAATTACTTACTTATTTACTTCTACTTCTACTTTACTTATTTACTTCTACTTTACTTATTTATTTATACTTCTACTTTACTTATTTACTGACTTACTGTATTTACCATGGATATGAGACCGACGTGTTCAACCACGGCGTGAGAAGACTTCAGCTTTATGTTTATGTTTCATAAAAAATCACAAGCAGCTGTTAATTGAACTTTCAGCATCTCTGTGTTATTTCATGAATGATTAATTATGAATATTAATTGATTGAAGCGAAGGAAAGACTTTGTCACACCTGAAAATGTCTTATTACAAATGTGTGATGGCAATGGTTGGAGCGTGGGAACACATTTAAGTTGTGAGGGCTGCACTACCTTCCTGTCTCCAGACGGTGGAGCCGGTGGACCAGCTGCTACAGGCGGTGGACCCGGCCAAGGACCGGGAGCTCTGGGTCAAAGAGAACAAGACGGGCGACGTGCGGCCTGTGGACTTGGACCTCTGAAGCCACGCCGGGGCGTGAGCACGCCCGCTAACACTGATCCAGGGACGGCGCATGAGGAAAGGAAGTGGTCCCAGTACCAGTCCCAGTACCAGAACCAGAACCAGTACCAGCATGTTCCATGTACATCTGCTTGAGTATCATCAGACATGTCGTGCTGTTGTGATGTTTTCTTATTCGTGTGAACAAATCCTGTCTTTATTTTGGATATGAAGACTATTTTCTTGTGGGTGGAAGCGCATGCTTGCTTGTGGACGCGTCCTTCAACTGCAGGAACCTCAGAGACCAGGTTGGAGTTGCTCGGGAACGGGATCAGTGTGCAGGAAAAAGCACGGGAACACCTTTGAGTGCCTAAAGTGTTCTTGATCTATTCTCCAGCATTTGTCTTATTTTTGCTAATTGTACAGAGATGACCGCCCAGTGGCGCCCCCTGCTGGTTATATATGTGACTGCATGTCCGTGTCTGTCCACATTTGCTTTTGTGGCGTACGTCTCCTTCTTCCATCGCGATGTTTAAAAAAAAAAGTTTTAATTTGTGATTGTAAAATCAGTGTTGTCTTCTCAGCGTGTTCTGCTGCTCTCTGCTGCCCTCTTGTGGTGACACCTTTGGAATGTTTCGCTGACCTCAAAGTCCACACTGGAATGCGGCGTCCATAATAAAGCTCCTCTTGAAAAAGTCAACAGTGCCCATTTGCTGTTGTTATGTAAGCGATGAGCACGACATTCTGACCTTTTTGTCCGTCCGACCCCAATGCATGCTGGTAGCAGGCTGTGGCAGGTGAAATAATCATCATGAAAAAATTTGTATTTTTTATTAAATGGCACTAAAAGGGATTGAGTGTATGTAAAAACAAAAGCAAACAGAAAAGAAACATTAGTGTGACATCTTGCAACTTCAACATTTACACTTTTTTCCCCCTTGGCAAGCGGCCTTGAACGGGCTCTCCAAAAAATTTTGGGACACCCTAAAAGATAAAATTGGTGGCCATACCTGATGCGCCTGCAAAATAAGGGAACTTTTCCTTCATGTTAGTGTCATGTTAGTGTCATGGCCCGGGCGCATCCCAATGCGCATTCATCTGTGCGCTGCACTGAGCGCACCTCCAAACGCGCACCTGTGCGCGCCACTCCGGCTGCAGCAGGCGGCTGCAATCAATCTGCAATCATTTAGCGCTCAACACACCTGTCGCTGATAAGCTCCCTGGGCTTCTTAACCTACGTTCCGGGCCAGAACGTACTTCCTCATCCGTACAGTAAGCCGACACGTCTAGCTCTATGAGCACTTTCTCCACCTCTGTGTTCATTTGTATTATGTTCCTTGTCGCCATCTAGCAGCATTCCTCCGTTTCCTCGTCACGAGCTGTGTGTCTTGTCTCCCCGTATTCCCTCTTAGTTCTCCTGGCTGCCTCTTTAGATCTCGACCTCCCGCCTGGACACGGACTTTGACGCCTCGCTCTTGCTCCTGACCTCCTGCCTGTCTCTGGATCTCCGAGCCTGCCTTGCCCCCCAATGACTTCCGCACCTCGCTCAACACTCCTAGTAACACTTAGTTAACCACTACACATAGTCGCACAACACACATATTTGGATAAGTTACATGCCTCATTTCCCTTGTTTATAATAAAAAGAGCTAAACGACTTCCATTCATCTGTGCCGTCTCCTTCTTCCCCCTGTACCGTAACAGTTAGGGTTCCAAAAAGGCAAGATCTTTATTTGTGGAGCCGAGTTATTAACGTTTCGTGTTTTGTGGCGAATCAATGTTTGGAATGTTTGGCGCCATGCCACGCCCACATCTTATGGTGTAGGCAAAATTTGTTCGCAACATATCATCACCTCCATGTTTAGTAGCTGTAATTCTAACCCCGACTCAATTGGCCAAAGTCCCTAAGAGGAGTTTGTTAATATACGACCCCTTTTTTTCGCCAAAAAATGGCCAAAAACCATCAGAGCAAAGCCCACATTTTACGTTGTGGGAAAAATGTGTTCACGATTAATTTTTGCTAATATGTGTAGTAGCTGTAATTTTAACCGTGACTCATTCAGTCAAAGTCCCCAGGAGGAGTTCGTTAAACTAGAACCCGAAGACGAAAACCAAGATGTGTCATGATCCGCTGCCCGGATCATGTTTAGTTTTTGACTCCCTCAGTTCCTGTTTTGAGCACCCCTAGGTTTGTGTTTTAGTTGCCATGACTGCAGATTGTTTTCACCTGCCTCTGATTAGTGTTCGGGACGCTCACCTGCTCCTGGGCATTAATCAAAAAGCTACTCATCCCTGCTTTGGTTTTCTTGTTTGCTTCCATGCAACAGTTACGACGGCTACTTTGTTTGATTCCTATGCTTGTTGATATGCTAAGCTTTCGCTCTAACCTTTTTCCTTATCTATCGGCACGTTTGTTTTGTTTTTGGTACGTCGCATGATTTATGGACAATAAGTCCTTTCCTTACCTGCACCTTGCCTCCGGATTTCCATCTGCATCCTGGGAGAATGATCCACGCAGTAAAATGCGACCCCGGTGTGACAAGATGGCTGACTTCCTGTTCGTTTTCAGGTAAGGGTTCCCGAGACTGTGATGATAGATGTCTCCTGCGATTTTCGAGTCAATACGTGAAACTGTTTTATTTTTTTCTTATTTTAAAAGTGGCGCTAGAGAGCCAATTTTCAAATGTCATTTTCGGGACACCCCAGAATATACAACTTTTCGCCATACCTGACACGTCTGCAAAATATGGGGACTTTCCGTGCATGTTAGCATCCTAGCATGTTAAAGTTAGCACGCTAGCAGTAAGCATGCGTAGCATGTTGTATGGATTTGAGGTTCGGTTGCAAAATTGGCTCAAAAAAGGTAACATGCTAAAGTTTACCAACAAGACAATGTTCAGAAAAATGAATGGCACATGTTATTTAAGTGAAATGTTATAAACCAATTATAACATTTATAGCACTATTTCATAATTGTCTCCACCTAAGTTGGTGATTTACATTTAAAGGCCTACTGAAACCCACTACTACCGACCACGCAGTCTGATAGTTTATATATCAATGATGAAATCTTAACATTGCAACACATGCTAATACGGCCGGGTTAACTTATAAAGTGCAATTTTAAATTTCCCGCTAAACTTCCGGTTGAAAACGTCTATGTATGATGACGTATGCGTGTGACGTCAATCGTTGAAACGGAAGTATTCGGACCCCATTGAATCCAATACAAAAAGCTCTGTTTTCATCTCAAAATTCCACAGTATTCTGGACATCTGTGTTGGTGAATCTTTTGCAATTTGTTTAATGAACAATGAAGACTGCAAAGAACAAAGTTGTAGGTGGGATCGGTGTATTAGCGGCGGACTACAGCAACACAACCAGGAGGACTTTGAGATGGATAGCAGACGCTCTAGCCGCCGACCTCAGCTTGACTTCTTCCGTCTCCGGGCCGCCGACCGCATCGATGATCGTCGCTCCGTCGATCGCTGGAACGCAGGTGAGCACGGGTGTTGATGAGCAGATGAGGGCTGGCTGGCGTAGGTGGATAGCTAATGTTTTTAGCATAGCCCTGTGAGGTCCCGTTGCTAAGTTAGCTTCAATGGCGTCGTTAGCAACAGCATTGTTAAGCTTCGCCAGCCTGGAAAGCATTAACCGTGTATTTACAGGTCCATGGTTTAATAGTATTGTTGATTTTCTGTCTATCCTTCCAGTCAGGGGTTTATTTCTTTTGTTTCTATCTGCATTTAAGCCCGATGTGCTATCACGTTAGCTCCGTAGCTAAAGTGTTTCACCGATGTATTGTCGTGGAGATAAAAGTCACTGTGAATGTCCATTTCGCGTTCTCGACTCTCATTTTCAAAAGGATATAGTATCCGAGGTGGTTTAAAATACAAATCCGTGATCCACAATAGAAAAAGGAGAAAGTGTGGAATCCAATGAGCCCTTGTACCTAAGTTATGGTCAGAGCGAAAAAAGATACGTCCTGCACTGCACTCTAGTCCTTCACTCTCACGTACCTCATCCACAAATCTTTCATCCTCGCTCAAATTAATGGGGTAGTCGTCGCTTTCTCGGTCCGAATCACTCTCGCTGCATTGTAAACAATGGGGAAATGTGAGGAGCCTTTCAACCTGCGACGTCACGCTACTTCCGGTACAGGCAAGGCTTTTTTTTATCAGCGACCAAAAGTTGCGAACTTTATCGTCGATGTTCTATACTAAATCCTTTCAGCAAAAATATGGCAATATCACGAAATTATCAAGTATGACACATAGAATGGATCTGCTATCCCCGTTTAAATTAAAAAAATTCATTTCAGTAGGCCTTTAAACCAGAGTGGATGGCACTGGGAGTAGGATGAGTGAAGTGCCTTGCCTAATGACACAACAACAGGACTAGTTGCAGAAAGTACGAAGTTTTTAAAGGTACCTAAATTCATTGCTATTTTAAGTAATGTTTTCTTCCCAGAATGCAACAGAACAGTTAAAATGCCTGCCACCTTGTACCCACAGAGCATTGCTTTGTTTGTTTCTGGGTCATTTGGGGGCCAATTCAAGGTTGGTTTTTTTACCTGTTGGTTTGGAATATCTATTTGCAAACAATGTTAGTTTTAGTCAAATCAATGTTAAAACCGTGATTGTGGTAAGTAAACTACTTCGTTACATGGCCCTGACTGTGTATCTAAACAATTTTTTTGTCTCATTAGACAGCATTAAAGAAACAAAATAACTATTGTGAATAAAGTATGCATAATGTGGCATTAGTAATCAGTAAAGTATTGGGCAAGTGAGCTTGCTCATACATATAAAGTATCTCGAAAACAATGAGGTTAGGTTATACTATTGGAAATAGAAGTGCATTTCTATTACAAACTGCAGTATTTGTGTAAAAGAACATTTGAACTTTGAGTTGTTCAAAGCTATAAATAATAGTATAATAACATTTACCCTTCTCTGCTGGCCTAACATAACCAGAAATCATGAGCATAATTAAAGATACAATATTTTTTTAAATTTACTTTCCCTAAATATCTAAAAGTATTCATATTCTCTTCATGTCATATTATGCTCCTTCCAGCGCTGTTGTTTTTAGTTTATAGAGTTTTTATCCAAACAGAATTCAGCTAGCTTATGTTGCCATGCTGTACCAAATCAGGGAACGGGGACATACAGTTGATAGACAGTTGCGATAGCCAATCAGATCACGAGTTGTTGTCGGTAAGGCCTTCTAGATGGCCTCAAGTTGCATGTTGCATTTTTGCGTCCTGTGATTGGATACTCATCGGGACCGTTAGCGGATAAATTTGAGAACACATAGAGTTGATAGACCGTTGCGATAGCCAATCAGATCACAAGTTGTTGACAGTAGCCTATCTAAGTAGCTTGATGTTAACGAGACTGTGATTGGATACTCACTTGTCACTCCAAAGTGAGTATCCAATTACAAGTTTCAACTTAGCAGGAAGCAGGAAATGTTGACCCACAAAGAAGGAGAACAAAACATTGATTCGGTGGCAGATATATATTGTGATGTTATGAGCTAGGTAACGTAAGAACTCCATTACCCAGCATGCCACAATAGTGAAGGGCATGCGCAGTAGCCCCATTTAGGTTGTTGAAAGTAGAGATGCAGCTGGATGTTATTGATGAGCACCTTGTGGAGTAAACTTTAAGAACTCAACCAACACGCCTCGTCTGCATCTTATATGATTAGACAAGACAACACATGTATTTGCAAGGCCATGTTCAAGAAGGTTATTTAAAGAGAAACTACATCTTGTGAGACCATGTCGGCGATGACATGGGGAAATGCCTGCCATTTGCACTCCAATAAGCTGATGATGAAGGGTACCACTGGCTTATACGGCGTCGAATGGGTTCTACAAATTGTGAGTTCAAATATTTAATTTCTTTATTTTTTCATGTTTAATATGTTTTTTGCAATTAACATTTTAATTGCTGATGCGTTTTAATTGATTTTTAAATGCGCCAGAAAATAACCCGTTTTGTACACTGTTGATGTGTTTCAATGTAAGTAGTGCGTAAATGTGTTTCTGTATAGCAGAGCCGGAAAAATATTTTGCCTCGGGGGGCCTCATTGAGAGAAAAAAATGTGTCTGGGAGGCCAAGGTGTATGTGTGTATACATTATATATATATACACATTTAGCTGTAAAAATCTGCTGTGCAGTATGTATGTTTGGGTCCCTTTTTTTTCAGGAACACTAATACCAAAAGTCACAATGTCCGATAGAATTCTAAAGAAGTTATGACCAACCACCTCGAAAAAACGGCATGGAATTTTACAGTTTCTTACTGAATTGGACACCCAAAATGTACATCAAAATAAAGGTAGTGGGATTTACAATAATAAAATAAACAATAAAACACTGAATATTAACAACACATGAACATCTTTTACTTCTCAGACCAGCTCCTCGATAGTTGTGTATCTTTTACAATCAAGCAAAACGCAACAAAAATGTAAAAAAAACAGCAAAATATGAATGCAAAGTGTAAAAAACACCTAAAATATGATATATTATCACGTAAAAATGTGCTTCCGCATCTGTTTCTGAAACACGCGTTTCGGGCTGGCTGCTCTGAAAATAAACCCCGCCCACTCTGGTTTATTCCTCGTCTGAGCTGCTGTGATGTAGATTACCGTAATAACTCGTAAAACACCCAAAAGCGCCGATTTCGACGATTGAAATACTTTCTATAGTTCAAGACTTACGGTAATTTAAAAACAGCACTACATGTCATAATGGCAGCTACAGTTTTGATGTTAAAGGTCTAAAAAAATTATGTAAGACGTCCCGCGGGCCGGATTGAAATGCTTGCCCAGGTCTGCTGTATAGTATTTCTCCAGCAATGGTTATGTGGTGACATAAATTCTGGTATTTTGAGAGAAAATCATTGAAGTCGGACATCACTGAAGGCCTAGGTGGGAAACGCACGGAATGGCATAGGCTCCAGCACCCCCCGGGACACCGAAAGGAACAAGCGGTAGAAAATGGATGGATATAAATATATATATGTATGTATGTATGTATGTATATATATATATATATATATATATATATATATATATATATATATATATATATATATATATATATATATATATATATATATATATATATATATATATATATATATTCACACACAGACATACACATATACCAGTGACGTGCAGTCACTAGAGGCAGGTGAGGCGGGGCCTCACCTGCCATAATGGAAAGAAAAAAAATGTAAAAAGAAAAAAAAATTATTAAATTGTTATATGTATCCAGTGATTATACTATAAAGTTATGTTATATCAACTAAAGCCCACACTTAAACTTTCCATGTGCAAGATTGAATCTATTGTAACCTATTTTTATTTTATGGGATTTCCTCTTTGTGATGTTAAATTCCTGTTATACGCTGTTATACAGTATATGCCTTGCGCTCTTATTTAGAGCTGAAGTGATGACACGTTGGAGTGGAGCAGAGGTTTTTGAAAGAAGGTAAATAAAGTGGTCCTCGTGTAAACTGGAGCCTCCGTGTTTATTATTTTGTAGTTTCGTACAGTATAGGCGACATTTATAAACCCTCGGTTACACTATTTAAAAAAGTTATTTAATAAGAAGCCAAAAAGTGCAAAAACAATAATAATATATAGTATATAGTGTTCTAATGGTACAATGTGTTTGCTCATTGGCTCAGAAGGCTAATTGATGATTACAAAACCCTTGTGCAATCATGTTCACACATCTGAAAACAGTTTAGCTCGTTACAGAAGCTACAAAACTGACCTTCCTTTGAGCAGATTGAGTTTCTGGAGCATCACATTTGTGGGGTCAATTAAACACTCAAAATGGCCAGAAAAAGAGAACTTTCATCTGAAACTCGACAGTCTATACTTGTTCTTAGAAATGAAGGCTATTCCACAAAATTGTTTGGGTGACCCCAAACTTTTGAACGGTAGTGTATGTATGTATATGTATATATATGTATATGTATATATAATATATATATATATATATATATATATATATATATATATATATATATATATATATATATATATATATATATATATATATATATATATATATATATGTATGTGTATGTATATACTGTATATGTGTATGTAAGTCTGTGTGTGTGTGTATATTTATATATATGTGTATGTATGTGTGTGAATACATTTTTTTGTGCACCCCTACTAAATACATGTGTAATGTATGCTAAGCTATCTGAAGAAAAGCTTTGTGTTATAGATGACAAAGACAATCTTGTTGCTGCGTGAACGTAGACTTTTTATACTTTATTCACTGACGACTTCTTGTGTTGACTGGCAGGTTTGTGTGCAGCAGCATGAAGTTGTGTTTGGATTGTTCATCGTCACTTAGTTTGGACCTCGATCTGATGATTGGATTATATTTGGTCACCTGAGCTCTTTTCTTTGTGAAGGAGCTGAGGCGACTCAGTATTGTTGTTGTTGTTCTTTACTTAGTGAACATGCTGGGATGGGAACACAACATAGACTACTCTCATGTTATTCAGTCCTTCCAGGATTTCACAGGGTTTTTCTTTTATCATGATCATTGCAGCCTGAAATCTCAGAATTCACAGCAGCTTTTGCGGCAAAAGGTACTTTTTTTTTTAATAACACATAATCAACCTGTTATGATGTTTTAAGTGCTCTTTTGGACCTTAAATTCAAAATAATTTTAACATAAATGTCATGTCTGTGTTCATGTTTTTGTTTGGCCATGTGCTGTTTTGTTTTTTGGACACTTCCTTAGTTCCTGGTTTCACTTCCTGGTTTTGTTTTGTTTCCTTGGTTACTCATTAGTTTCACCTGTTCCACGTTTGGACTCACACACACCTGTCTCACGTTTTCACATTGTCATGTCACGCACCTGTTCACAGTTAGTCACGCACCTGTTTTCACTTATCATGTCACTATATAGGCTTTTCTGTTTCTGTTGTTCGGCCTGGCGACATCACACATTCATGCCATGTTCACAGTTCCTTGTCACGTAAGTTTTTGTTTAATGTTCATAGTTCTCCGCCTTTGTGCGCGCTTTTTGTTTTGTCATAGCCAAGTTTGTTACCTCCTCTGTGAGCGCCTTTTGTTTATACCTTTTTGTTTGAGTTAAAAGATTAAACATGTCCTCACCTGTACGCCACGTATGGTCCAATTCTTTTGCACCACGGGAGAGCAAACCACGCCAAAGACCAAGTCTTGACAATAAATTGTCAAACAAATACGGTTTTATTAGTTTTATAGCTCACAGACTTAAAAGTAGACAGTAGATAGCAGTAAAAGCACATATTTAGAACTCACTATCAATTTACTGTGCTGTTTTTTTATTAATTATAACAAATAATAGTAATAATTAATTACAGATTGAAACACCAAAGACTCCCTTATTTTTCACAAGTTGTGGACATTCTCCGTGTATGTTTTACACTTGAAACATCCATCTTTATTTTCCGACACATTTAACCCCGAACACTAAGAACATTTGTGAGCTGTTGCGCTCATTTTTTGTCTGTAACTAAGACATGATGAGAGATTATCATCACACTTCAACATCTCTAACATGTAAATCAGCGTTGCAAATGAAAATATGTTCTCTTAGCCGGGATAAATAAACGTAAATAATATAGATACATGAAACTTGGAAGTACATGTTTGTATACAACATTACCCAGAAGGCTTAGCGCTGTTGCCAGGAACAGGAAGTAGGTCTGAGCTACAACAATTGTGTGGTTTGATTGATAAATATATATTGATATATTGTTACATGTTGTTGTTCCTGCTTCTTCTGCACAAGAAACAGACTTAAGTCTGGTTGAGACAGTTGACGCGCGTATGAGCCCCGCCCAGAGAAAAAGTTGATTGGCCAAAATGTCCGGAGACGGACAAGCTTGCGAGGCAGCGCATAACCTGCGTGAATTGGTGCGATGGCGACATGGCAAATTCCTGGAGGGACCGATGGACATCATGGATGTGTTTACACTCCATGCCTCCAGGGGGCAGCAGAGAACCAGCCACACTTTTGTGAGGGAGACGCCGCTAACTTCCTAAGCTTTAGCTGAAAACAACGTTAGCATTATTGTACCAATGTGTGTATGTGTGTAAATGTCAAGGACCAAGATTTCCTGTACGGTTGCTATGGCAACAAACGGAGGCGCAGACATCAGCAGCCTAGTGTTTCTTCTCCTTCAGCTTGTCTTTGATCTTCTGAGGCTCGTCGTACTGGATCAGACGCAGGATGTCATTGTTGTCCATCACACCTTGGATGAACTCGCCCTCTGCAATTTTATCTGGCGAACACGACAGCTGATAAGGACTTTTCGGAAAAGACAAAAATACGACTTTGTAATTACCGTTGTCCTTCTTCCCGAAGAAGCGCCAGATCTTCTCAGCTCTCTTCTCTGGCGTGTTTTCATCTCCCGGAAGGTTCTCCTGGTCCTCAGCTGGTATCATGTTGAAGATGGACTGCATGATATGAAAAGATTATGCAGTATTGTACGAGAAAACTCCTTTTAGGTTATTATTAATTATGAATGTATCCCAGGTCCCAACAAGTGCAATCAACCAACGAGGGAGAGCACCTACAAAATAGAGGGCAGGGGTCCCCCAAACTCAATTAAAAAAATAAAATTGTCCTGTTCAGCCGCTCAGCAGAATAATATTTAAGGGTGCGCTTCTGCCAAAAATTGGTTACCATAAGGACATGTGTTCAAAATCCTTTAGGCCTTTATCGTGTCCAAAAAATGAAAGAGTTGGCCATTTCTATGGTATTAATTGTAAATAACTGTTGTTGATACAATGTTGATGTGCTAAAACCTCTCTCTTTAGAAGCTATACACAATATTAACTGTTATTTGTTCAAGCACAAAATAAATAGGAATAAGGTGTTTGGATGTACTCATTAAATCAATGCGTTCTTGGTTGCCAAAAAGTGATGCAAAGTAATATTTGTATATTGACACATCTCATCTGTGTATACATGACTAGAATATCAAATGTGTCAATATCAAAAATATTATTTTGAATCACTAAGATGTCGTTTAAGGTTGACAAACATACACATACTGTACATATACAAGTACAATTACATACATACACTCATGCATATAACCACGTTTCATCAAACATATATTAACCTTGTTGCCCTAGGGGAAACTGGGTTAACACATGGCACACTGACAAAGCTTAACCTATTGTTACTATAACAATATACAAGGTTAATATAGTTGGCTTCTCTTTCTTCCCCTCCATTTATCAGCTTTCTTTTGTATTTCAAGTTATCATTACATATATGTATTGTTGCATTTGAAACATTTGTATTGTTGATAATGGACATAATTATTGTTATTGTTATTATTGGAGTGTAATAATTCTCATTGTCAATTCTGTATTATTATTATTTATTTCACTAACTGCTTCTTTGCTATCACTTTTACCATCATCCCTCCATCCATCCATTTTCTACCGCTTGTCCCTTTTGGGGTCACGGGGGATGCTG
>NC_084736.1:25593159-25638159 GCF_033978785.1 Entelurus aequoreus | reverse complement strand
ATATATACATATATATATATATACACCCACACATTTATGAGTAGAGGGTTTAGTTCTTTGGGCGGCTGCTGCGTCTCCCTCGCCCCTCAATTACAAGCCTCGCCCTCAAGGCGGTGAGATCAAGCCTTTAAACGAGTGGTCAGGTCGGGAGCGGCGCGCGCCGCTGGCACCAAGCACATTTTGCACCACCTGTGTGACGAGGGTTGCAGCAACGTCACGTGACTTTTGACCAACACCCAATGGCACACAGCCCTTTTTGTCTTCAATCAAGCTTTTTCTTTGGCTTTTGTGCATGTGGGCGTGGTTAGTTCTGTGGCATGCGCCCGTGTTTTACAGGAAGGAAGTCATCAACGCATTAGCCAGGCCAAAAAGACGTTCTTACCCTGACAATCTCCAGGATTTCGCTCTTGCTGATGGTCCCGTTGCCGTCCACGTCGTAAAGGGCGAAGGCCCACTCCAGCTTCTGCAGGGTCCGACCGCCCGAGGTCAGGTGCAGCGCCACGATGTACTCCTTGAAGTCCAGGGTGCCGTCGGCGTTGGTGTCGAAGCTCCTGAAGACGTGTCTGGCGTAGGCGCTGGGGTCAGCGTTGGGGAAGAAGCTGGCGTAGATGCCCTCAAACTGCTCCTTGCTGATCTTTCCACCGGGACATTCCTTCAGGAAAGACTGGTACCAGCTGCACAGCTCGGCCTCAGAGTACTTGGTGTTGGACTTCAGCTCCTCCAGGAGCTCCTTGGACAACGTGCTGCTCTTTGTGTTCCCCATTCCTTCTTCTTCTTCTTCTTCTTGGCTGTGTTCAGCGCAGCAGCAGAGGAGATTATGATCATCCAGACGGCTCTGTAGCAGATTTAGAAGATGACCACGTCACTGCGCTATGACACCTAAGAAGAGGATTAAACACGTCCGGTGTAAAGACAACTTGCAGCGTCAGAAGAAGAACCACCAGCAGTGAGATCTTTACAACTTTGGATGTCTTTCAACTCCTCCCTGGGCACCTCCGACCGGTGTAAGACCACGGGGAAGACCCACACCTCGGGACCTTCCGGGAAGAGCTGGACCAAGTAGCTGGGGAGAGGGAAGTCTGGGCTTCTGTGCTTAGGCTGCTGCTCCCGCGACGCGACTTTGGATAAGCAGAAGAAGATGGATGAATGGATGGATGGATGTCTTTTAACACGTTGAACATCAGCAACAGGTCTGGTCCTGAACCAACACTTCTCGATGGACACTCGGTTTCCACAGAGACCAGAAGAAGGGAAGTTATCTAGTGAACACCTCCATAC
This sequence comes from Entelurus aequoreus, assembly GCF_033978785.1. Taxonomy (NCBI): domain Eukaryota; kingdom Metazoa; phylum Chordata; class Actinopteri; order Syngnathiformes; family Syngnathidae; genus Entelurus; species Entelurus aequoreus. The sequence continues at coordinate 25,636,881 of NC_084736.1, read as the reverse complement.
GGATGGACAGGTTTCCATGGCAACAAAAAAACGTCCTTACATCCCTGCAGTGGCTCAAGAGGTAGGGCAGATCGAAGGTTGGTGGTTCAGACTGCTGTTGTGTCCTTGGGCAAGGCACTTCACCCACCTTACATTAGTGGTTTAGAAATATCACAAATAACCTATTGTTACTATAACAATCTACAAGGTTAATACAGTTCACTTCTCTTTCTTCCCCTCCATTTATCTGCTTTCTTTTGTAATTCAAGTTTACATTACATATATGTATTGTTGTATTTTGAACAATTGTATTGTTGATAATAGACATGATTATTGTTATTATTATTCATTATCAATAGTTTTATTGGTATTTATATTGCTCCATTTGTTTGCTTAATTGGTTTTAGTAATAATATTAATAATACTAATAATACATGTGCTGTCCAGTTGTTATGTTCAGTTTTCTTACACTTGTCATTTGCAAGTATGCCTTCATTTCAGTTTATCCGTAGTCTTTGCCATTGAGTGGAATGTACCTAATCTTTTGTTGAGTCCTACAAAGCGTTTATACTGTAAGTAGTGAACTTATTACACACCAGCTGTTTGATTGTAACGAACATGTAATTTTTGCTAAATGTAAAATTACCAATGCTAATCAGTAGCAGGTGTACAGCATAGCCAATGTAAATTAGCATCGAGCTAGCCCTTTTTAAAAAGTAGTGCATTACTTTTAAGTGTTTTCTATCAGGCATACGTGCTTTGCTGTCATTGGAAATTGCAACATTACTTTGAGGCAGTTTGCTGTGAATACGCTTGTTTTCCCGCCAAGTGTTTGAGTCTGCAGCTGAGCATAAGGTCACATGCAAAAAAATATGGCAAACAAAACATGAAACGGTTTGATTTCATGCGAATCACTACCTGGTAGTAGCGACAGAATTCAGTTGGTACCTATAAGTATACAGTTCTTGCAGAATTGGGTACCCATTTATACATCGCATGCAAGTTTTTATGATACAATTCTTCATACTGCACAGGACATGCAGGTTGTATTTTTCTATCTGTTATTTCCTGTCTATGCTCTTATTTTCTTAGTTAAGAGTTCAAAGATGTAAAACTTTTACTATATACACATAAACACGTATTTCTCTCAAATATTTTCACAAATCTGTCTAAATCTGTGTTAGTGAGCATTTCTTCTTTGCCAAGATAATCCATCAGGTGTGGCATATCAAGATGCTGATTAAACAACATGATTATTGCACAGGCTTGCCTTAAACTGCCCACAATAAAAGGCCACTCTGAAATGAGCAGGTTTGCTTTATTGGGGGACTGGGGGGGTCAGAAAAGCAGTCAGTATCTGGTGTGACCACACAGTGCAACACATCTCCTTGGCATAGAGTTGATCAGGTTGTGGATTGAGGCCTGTGGAATGTTGGTCCACTTCTCTTTAATGGCTGTGCCAAGTTGCTGGATATTGGCAGGAAGTGAAACACGTTGTCGTATACGCCGATCCACAGCCTCCCAAACATGCTCAATGGGTGACATGTCCGGTGAGTATGCTGGCCATGCAAGAACTGAGATGGTTTCAACTTCCAGGAATTGTGTACAGATTCTTGCAACATGGTCATTGTCATGCTGCAACATGAGGTGAATGGTACAACAATGAGCCTCAGGATGTGGTCACGGTATTCAAAAGGCCATCAATCAAATGCATTCACAACATCGACAACAGCAAACCACTCTCCCACACGACGCCACACACACTGTCTACCACCTGCCTTAAACAGTGAAAACTGGGATTCATCAGTGAAGAGAACCCCAGACACCATCGAATGTGAGCATTTGCCCACTCAAGTCGGTTAGGATGATGAACTGCAGTCAGGTGGAGAACCCGATTAGGACGACGAGCATGCAGATGAACTTCCCTGAGACGGTTTTTCACAGCTTATGCAGAAATTCTTTGGTTATAGAATAGAATAGAATAGAAAGTACTTTATTGATCCCTGGGGGAAATTCAGCACCACAGTTCGCTCACAATAGACAAGAATAATAATAAATAATATAATATATACAGTATAACATATTATATATATATTATATAATATATAAATAATATGAATATATTCTACATATACTCTACATTTAAGTGCAGTCAAGGAACATATGCATTATACAGTCTGATGGCTGTCGGTATGAAACCGATTGTTGCAGCAGCTGTCTGGGTGGCTGGTCTCGGACGATCATGGAGATGCAAAAGCTGGATGTGGAGGTCCTGAGCTGGTGTGGTTACACGTGGTCTGCGGTTGTGAGGCCGGTTGGATGTACTGCCAAATTCTCTGAAACGCCTTTGGAGACAGCTTATGGTAGAGAAATGGACATTCAATTCACGGGCAACAGCTCTGGTGGACATTCTTGCACGCTCCCTCAAAACTTGCGACATCTGTGGCATCGTGTTGTGTGATAAAACTGCACATTTCAGAGTGGTCTTTTATTGTGGGCAGCCTAAGGCACACCTGTGCAATAATCATGCTGTTTAATCAGCATCTTTATATGCCACACCTGTGAGGTGAGATAGATTATTTTGGCAAAGAATAAATGCTCACTAACACAGATTTAGACCGATTTGTGAACAATATTTAAAAGGAATCAGTCTTTTATGTATATAGTAAAAGTTTTAAATCTTTGAATTCAACTCATGAAAAATGGGAGCAAAACCAAAAGTGTTGTGTTTATATTTTTTTTTAATTAAGAACATTTATTTAAGAGCAATTCCGTTAGTAATTCACATACTTTTTTGTGAAAGTAATGAGTAAATATTATCAATTACTTTTTAAAAGTAATTTTCCGAACACTGCACATAGTACACACAATTTTATATTTTGCATACGCTGCTTAACGCCTGCTATTTGGATTTTAGTAGATTAGACCCCAAGTGTTTTTTGGTCGTCATGGTTTCATGTTGTGCTCAGCTCTCGCTGCTCCTTTGACCGCAGCAAGGTAATAAACGTGAACGCCTCTTTCAGATTGTGTTTTGGCCTCCGCGGCGTAATCCTGCGTGTTCATCCTGCATGCCTACTTTCACCAAACCAGATTAATTTAATCTTTAAAAATGTCCTCGGGGACTTTGACATAACCTCATTACATTCAGGAGCTCTTTTTGTCCCGGCGCACACAATGCTCATCCTCCCCGGGGGGCATTTGGCAGGTGGACAAGTAATTCCGTGACGTAACAAAGCAGGAAGATTACTTTGTCTTCTTACTTATCAAATAGAAATAAAAGTCCATGAGTGTCCCTGCAGGACTCATCATTTGTAGTTTTGTCCAAAGCAGATGCGATCCATTTAAAAAATACTATAAAATATTACTAAAAGGAAAAACAACATAAAAAACTAATTAAAAAAACATAAAAAAGTGGAATCAAAGTGCATACAGGTGAAATGTAATGAGAAAAAGTTGCAATGTTGACTCTAATAACACAAAGCTGCCATGCAGTCTGAACTGTCATTGCTCAAAAAATAATAATGAATCAAAATCAATGTTGTTTTGAATTATTGACCTATTCAAGGCTCCAATTACTTCACATCAAATATTCCACTTTGAAATCTTATTTGGGGGAAATGTTGCATTTGTGAGTGTTTGCCATAAAAAAAGAAAGTTTTCTTTGACAAAAATGGCATAAAACAAAAGAAACAAAACATAAAACAATCATAAAAACTTATAATCAACGGATATATCTGAAGATGATCAAGAGATTTAAGTGTTGAAAGTTTAAAAAAAAAAAAGTGTCAGGTTCAAACACTGATGACATCTATTAAACAGACAAGAGACAAAGAATCAAACAGAGACAGAATTAAATTTGGACTCAATATTGAGGAGAGACATGGCCACTGTACTTTCTCAACAGTCCTGCACCACGCTCTGACGAAGAAGGTTTTCGTCTTCTCTTTTATTTAGATGTTCAATGTTTAAGCAACAACACTTTTCTCAACAGGATTGGGTAGTATGTAAACAGTCCTTGTTTTCGGTCACATGAGAAGACAAAAGAAGAAGATCCCTCGGGCTTGGGCTTGTCGTAGATTCAGCTTTGGCAGGTTTTTGAGGACAATGGATGACCCCTCCCGTCTGTTTCTATCGTACACAGCGGAATCTTCCAAGCGTTTGGCTTGGTGCAGCAGAGTCAGCTTCTTGTCTGTTCATTGGGAACTCAGAATGGAAAGTTTTTTGATAATTTAAATACAAATTTTCTGACAAAAAGTAAGTTATTTTTAACATTTTAATGAATGGGGCCCTTTTTGTTGGATTTTTTTTAAACTGTCATTGCTCAAAAATAATAATGAATCAAAATCAATGTTGTTTTGAATTATTCCGATTTGAAATATTATTTGAGGTAAATATTGCATATGTTGTGTTTTTGCAATAAAAAAATTAAGTTTTCTTTGACAAAAATGGCATACAGCAAAACAAACAAAACATAAAACTTATAATCAATGGTTATATCTGAAGATGATCAAGAGATTTAAGTCTTGAAAGTTAAAAATAAGAATAATTACAAGTTATTTTTAACATTTTAAGGAGTGTGGCCCTTTTGGTTGGATCTTATTACTTCACATCAAATATTACACTTTTAATTGTTTTTTGGGGGGAAAAAAATGCACATTTTGTTTTTGCTCTAAAAAAAACAAAAAAAGCTTTTCTTTGACAAAAAGTGCAAAAAACATTTAAACGATACTTTATAACAACGGATAGACCTGAAGTGTTGAATGTTGAATAATATATATATATATATATATATATATATATATATATATATATATATATATATATATATATATATATATATATATATATATACTAAATCGCCAGAAGTATTTGGCCACCCAATCAAATGATGAGAATCAGGTGTCCTAATCACTTGGCCCGGCCACAGGTGTATAAAATCAAGCACTTAGGCATGGAGACTGTTTCTACAAACATTTGTGAAAGAATGGACCACTCTCAGTGATTTCCAGCGTGGAACTGTCATAGGATGCCACCTGTGCAGAAAATCCAGTTGTGAAATGTCTTTGCTCCTAAATATTCCAAAGTCAACTGTCAGCTTTATTATAAGAAAATGGAAGAGTTTGGGAACAACAGCAACTCAGCCATGAAGTGGTAGGCCACGTAAACTGACAGAGAGGGGTCAGCGGATGCTGAAGCGCATAGTGCAAAGAGGTCACCGACTTTCTGCACAGTCAGTTGCTACAGAGATCCAAACTTCATGTGACCTTCCAATTAGCCCACGTACAGCACGCAAAGAGCTTCATGGAATGGGTTTCCATGGCGGAGCAGCTGCATCTAAGCCATACATCACCAAGTCCAATGCGAAGCGTCGGATGCAGTGGTGTAAAGCATGTTGCCACTGGACTCCTGAGGAGTGGAGACGTGTTCTCTTGAGTGATGAATCATGCTTTTCCATTTGGCAATCTGATGGAAAAATCTGGGTTTGGAGGTTGCCAGGAGAACGGTACATTTCGGACTGCATTGTGCCGAGTGTGAAATTTGGTGGAGGAGGAATTATAGTGTGAGGTTGTTTTTCAGGAGTTGGGCTTGGCCCCTTAGTTCCAGTGAAAGGAACTTTGAATGCTCCAGGATACCAAAACATTTTGGACAATTCCATGCTCCCAACCTTGTGGGAACAGTTTGGAGCGGGCCCCTTCTTCTTCCAACATGACTGTGCACCAGTGCACAAAGCAAGGTCCATAAAGACATGGATGACAGAGTCTGGTGTGGATGAACTTGACTGGCCTACACAGAGTCCTGACCTGAACCTAATAGAACACCTTTGGGATGAATTAGAATGGAGACTGAGAGTCCGGCTTTCTCGACCAACATCAGTGTGTGACCTCACCAATGCGCTTTTGGAAGAATGTTCGAAAATCTTGTGGACAGCCTTCCCAGGGATGGCACTTCAAGTTCATATGTGAGTCAAGGCAGGTGGCCAAATACTTTTGGCAGTATAGTGTGTGTATGTGTGTGTATATATATATATATATATATATATATATATATATATATATATATATATATATATATATATATATATATATATATATATATATATATATATATATATATTATTTTTATTTTTTTATTTTTTTTGTTCAGTATAATGTATACGTTACATAAAAAAAGTAAAACAAAAAAACTTCAAACATCTGGCATTAGCAGTTGAGAGACGTTTCATGAGAGTTGAGTGAGTAAGTGTGTTCCTTTAAAAGGCGGTGCCTGTTGCCAAGTGACGTGTAATCATTGATTTGGAATTCATTATTACCTTGTAGTGGTAGTAGAAGTGTGTGTATGTGTGTGTGTACTTAGCCTACACGTTGTTTACTGTGTGATGTTGCCTCTTCCTATTCAATAGTAGGTTTATTTAGTGTGGTGCTGTTTCTTGCTTTCATTAGTAAAACGTTACTTCCTGCATTGAACTTGCTGTGTGTTTGACGCGGTCTTGTTGACATCCAGCCACATCAAAATTAGTATGCCAAATTACATCAAACACATCGGTAAGGGTGTTGTAACGTACGTGTGTGTGTATATATACAGTGTATATATATATATATATATATATATATATATATATATATATATATATATATATATATATATATATATATATATATATATATATAGGGTGGACTGCCATCTCCGGGTTGGGGAGGAGGTCCTGCCCCAAGTGGAGGAGTTCAAGTACCTCGGACTCTTGTTCACGAATGAGGGAAGAGTGGATCGTGAGATCGACAGGCGGATCGGTGCGGCGTCTTCAGTAATACGGACGCTGTATTGATCCGTTGTGGTGAAGAAGGAGCTGAGCCGGAAGGCAAAGCTCTCAATTTACCGGTCGATCTACGTTTCCATCTTCAGCTATGGTCATGAGCTTTGGGTTATGACCGAAAGGACAAGATCACGGGTACAAGCGGCCAAAATAAGTTTCCTCCGCCGGGTGTTGGGGCTCTCCCTTAGAAATAGGGTGAGAAGCTCTGCCATCCGGGGGGAGCTCAAAGTAAAGCCACTGCTCCTCCACATCGAGAGGAGCCAGATGAGGTGGTTCGGGCATCTGGTCAGGATGCACGTCCGACCGGTAGGAGGCCACGGGGAAGACCCAGGACACGTTGGGAAGACTATGTCTCCCGGCTGGCCTGGGAACGCCTCGAGATCCCCCGGGAAGAGCTGGACGAAGTGGCTGGGGAGAGGAAAGTCTGGGCTTCCCTGCTTAGGCTGCTGCCCCCGCGACCCGACCTTAGATATATATATATATATATATATATATATATATATATATATATATATATATATATATATATATATATATATATATATATATATATATATATATATATATATATATATATGTATATGTGTATATATATATATATATATATATATATATATATATATATATATATATATATATATATGTATATATATATATATATATATATAATATATATATATATATATATATATATATATATATATATATATATACACACACATATATATATATATATATATATATATATATATATATATATATATATATATATATATATATATATATATATATATATATATATATATATATATCAGAATCAGAATCAGAATCAGAATAGTTTTGCCATTGTTTGACAACGGGTTCACAAACTAGGAATTTTTCTTTATGCAATCGTGCAACATAAAACACATATAACACATATTTGGTAATAAAAAGAGCTGTAACTGAGGTATCAGATAGACTTAGAAGGAATTCAAGGAATTCAAGGAGCTGCTGTTAGGAGTTATTGTTCATTTGCCTTATGGCCGAGGGGAAAAAACTGTTCAGGTGGCGGGAGGTGTGGGTCTGGATGGAGCGTAGTCTCCTGCCTGAGGGGAGAGGGGAGAATAGTGTGTGTCCAGGGTGAGAAGAGTCAGCTGTGATCCGACCCACACGCCTCCTGGTCCTGGAGGAGAACAAGTCATGGAGGGATGGGAGCTTGCAGCCAATCACCTTCTCAGCAGCACGTACGATGCGCCGCAGTCTATTCTTATCCTGGACTGTGGCGCCGGGGAACCACACTGTGATGGAGGAGGTCAGGATGGACTCTATGATGGCTGAGTAAAACTGCACCAGCATCGCGGTCGGCACCTTAAGTTTCCTCAGCTGCCGCAGGAAGTACATCCTCTGCTGGGCCTTCTTGATGAGGGAGCCGATGGTCGGCTCCCACTTGAGGTCCTGGGTGATGGTGGTGCCCAAGAAACGGAAGGAGTCCACAATGGGGACGGGGGTGGGAGAGTCAATCAGGGTGAGGGGGGATGGTGGGGCTGTGACTTTCCTGAAGTCCATGATCATCTCCACTGTTTTCTGGGCGTTCAGCTCCAGGTTATTGAGGCTGCACCAGGACGTCAGCCGGTCCGCCTCTCTCCTGTAGGCGGACTCATCGCCATTCGAGATGAGCCCGATGAGGGTGGTGTCATCCGCAAATTTGAGCAGTTTTACGGATTGGTGACTGGAGGTGCAGCAGTTTGTATACAGGGAGAAGAGCCAGGGGGAGAGTACACAGCCCTGAGGAGTACCAGTGTTTGTGGTTCGACGGTCCGAGACAATCTTCCCCAGCCGCACGTGCTGTCTTCGGTCTGTCAGGAAGTCATTGATCCAACTGCAGAGGGAGTCGGGCACGCTGAGCTGGTAGAGCTTGTCTCGTAGCAGTCCAGGGAGGATGGTGTTGAAGGCAGAGCTGAAGTCCACACACAGGATCCTAGTGTAGGTTCCTGGGGAGTCCAGATGCTCCAGGATGAAGTGGAGGGCCAGGTTCACTGCATCATCCACAGACCTGTTGGCTCTGTAGGCGAACTGCCGTGGGTCCAGGAGGGGGGCGGTGATGTCTTTGAGGTGGGGCAGGACCAAGCGCTCAAAGGACTTCATGACCACAGACGTCAGCGCGACCGGCCTGTAGTCATTTAGTCCTGTGATCCGTGCTTTCTTGGGGACAGGGACAATGGTGGAGGTCTTAAAGCAGGACAGCACATGGCATAGCTCCAGAGAGGTGTTAAAAATGTCAGTGAAGACAGGAGCCAGCTGGTCCGCACAGTGTCTGAGAGTGGAGGGGGAGACACCATCCGGCCCGGGGGCCTTCCGCGTATTCAGCTTCAAGAACTGCCGGCGTACATCCTCTTCTTTGATGGAGAGGGCCTTTACAGTCCTATGATGTTTTTGGAGTCCTGTGATGTCCTTGGAGTCCTTTAAGTCCTCTAACTCCTTTAATGAAGTGCTGGCATTGGTGGGGAGGGTGATGGTGGGGGGAGCATGGCTTTGATGAGCTGAAGGCCGTTCATGACGACAGTAATGTGTGTTGAGGCCCTGAGCGAGAGTCCGGTCATTCAGGGGCTGGGGGGTTTTGGGCTTATAGTTCGTAAGGGCCCTTAGACCTCTCCAAACTGCCACAGAATCATTGGAGCGGAACTGTTCCTGTAGACGGTTAGATTACACAGATTTAGCTTTCTCCACTTCCCTGTTGAAGTGGTACTTCGCTTCTCTGTATGTGCTTCGGTCCCCGCTTCTCCACGCAGCCTCCTTCTTCTTGCGCAGCTGTCGGAGCTTGGGTGTGAACCAGGGCTTGTCGTTGTTATAACAAACCCTGGTGCGCGTTGGAATGATGCGCGCCTCATTGAACTGTATGTATGAGGTCACAGTGTATATATATTTATATATATATATATATAAATATATATACACTGTGACCTATATATATATATATATCTATATATATATATATATATATGGATGGACACTAAATTGGCCCTTGTGTGTGAACGTGAGTGTGAATGTCGTCTGTCTATCTGTGTTGGCCCTACGATGAGGTGGCGACTTGTCCAGGGTGTACACCGCCTTTCCCCCGAATGCAGCTGAGATAAGCTCCAGCATCCCCCGCGACCCCGAAAGGGACAAGCGGCAGAATATATATATATATATATATATATATATATATATATATATATATATATATATATATATATATATATATATATATATACACAATGTGTGTATATATAATGTGTGTATATATATATATATATATATATATATATATATATATATATATATATATATATATATATATATATATATATATATATATATATATATATATATATGTGTAAATGTATATGTGTATATACATATGTATATGTGTATATACATATATACACACACATAGATACACATAAAAGTGTTCAGTGTGCGGCCCTCAGTGGAAAAAGTTTGGACACTCCTGGTCCAAAGAGACGACAATAAAGTTGAAGGGCCAAAGGGACAAAGACAAAGTACACACTATGTACAGGTATTATGGGCAATAATCCTATTGATGTTGTCACGTGACCACAGTTGATGTTGCGGCTGCAGCGGGCAGGCGGGGAGTAAGAACCTTGTTGAGGATTATAATCTCTAATCTGTTCTTTTTAGAATATGCCCAACGCCGGTCTGTCGTAATTTGCCATTTGTGGCGGGCGATATGGCGGCAAAGACTGGCGAGGGGAGGAGCGATGGCCAGAAGCAGAAAGAGTGGTCATTGTGCGGCGCCAGCGGGAAGAGTGGGGATGACCCCCTAAAGGAAGCAGCTTTCTTCACGGCCAAGGAGCCTCCTCGCCAACCAGATTATGAAGATTTGACGCATCTGCCGGCAGGCGAAAGACGGTGGCTGCGCGTCAAAAGCCGGGATTAGTCGGTTCCGGCCTGGACCATGAGGCTGGAGCGCGGACGGCGGGCTTCGCTGGCGCTCACCCTCAACTTTATGGCATTTGTGTTCGCCCTGTCGGCCGTGTGCACCAGCCACTGGTGCGAGGGCACCAGGAAGGTGGCCAAGCCCTTCTGCACGGGGCCGCCCATCCAGGTCAAGCAGTTCTTCTGCATCCGCTTCAACAGCTCCAACATCAACGACAGCCGCCTGGTGCAGTACATCTTCGAGACCGGCGAGGAGAAATTCCTGCTCAAGAAGTTCCACACCGGGATCTTCTTCTCCTGCGAGCAGGCCGCAGACATGAACGGTAAGAGAGGGAACGTGTCCGCCTCGGTCTTGCACAGCCAGGAATGACATTTAGCCTCCTGGTAATGACATGCTCGCTGTAAAAAACGTTGACGATGGAATGTTATGTGACGCCAGGCTTCGACTGTCGTGACTTCTCGGAGATCGCACCTGAACACGAGCGAGGTCAGTTGCCGTTCCATGCACACACCTTGTCAGGTGGTTCCCTGCGACACACCTTGACCCACGGAGACCGTGGCTAAAGAGGCTTTTGCTTTTTGTGACGTGCACCTCGCAGGTGTGCTGTGGCTCTGCATCGTGGCCGAGACCTTGTACCTGGCCCTGCTGTTTGCGGGCGGCGCCCTCATGATCCTGGAACAGTGCCCCTGCTTCAGCGTGATGAACAAACTGAAGCTGAGTGCCTTCGCCGCCATGTGCACCGCGCTGTCAGGTAAGCGCCTGGAGCTGGAAGATTGTTTTCGTACTGAGTATTAAAGTTCAAAGTTAAAGTACCAATGATTGTCCCACACACACACTAGGTGTGGTGAAATTATCCTCTGCATTTGACCCATCACCCTTGATCACCCCCTGGGATGTGAGGGGAGCAGTGAGCAGCAGCGGGGGCCGTGCCCGGGAATAATTTTTGGTGATTTAACCCCCAATTCCAACCGTTGATGCTGAGTGCCAAGCAGGGAGGTAATGGTTCCCATTTTTATAGTCTTTGGTATGACTCGGCCGGGGTTTGAACTCACAACCTACCAATCTCAGGGCAGACACTCTAACCACAAAGCCACTGAGCAGGTGGCCACCTCTGATGGACTTCAGATGTACTCGAAGTACTTATGCCGCGTAAAAGTACTAACCACTTACACCCAGTGAAGTAGTGCAAGTGCAAACAATGTCACTGAGGAAGACCGGAGTAAAACTAGCAGTATCAGCATCAAGAGGACTAGTTAGACTCGTTATCAGTATGGGTGTCCCCATCCGATATTTAAGAAGACTACTATATTAGTTATCAGCAGGTCAGTGTGGCGCTTTTAGAGGACTGATTAGACTAGTTATACGCGGGTCAGTGTGCCACATCATAAGGACTAGTTAGATTAGTTATCAGGAGGTCAGTGTGGCGCATCAAAATTACTAGTTAGACTAGTTATCGGTTGGTCGATGTGGTGCATCAAAATTACTAGTTAGACTAGTTATCCACATGTTGGTGTGATGCATTAAGAGGACTAGTTGGATTAGTTATCAGTAGGGGTGTGCCCACCCGATATTTCAGATATTTAGGAAGACTACTTGGATTAGTTATCAGCAGGTAAGTGTGGCACATCAAAATGGCTAGGTAGACTACTTATCAGCAGGTCAGTGTGGCGCATCAAAGGGACTAGTTAGATTAGTTGTCAATAGGTTGGTGTGGTGCAGTAAGAGGACTAGTTGGATTAGTTATCAGTAAGGGGCGTCCCCATCCAATATTTAAGATATTTAACAATATTAGTTAGATTAGTTATCAGCAGGTAAGTGTGACGCATCAAAATTACTAGTTACATTAGTTATCAGGTCAATGTGGCACATCAACATTACTAGTTAGACTAGTTACCGATGCAGCACATCAAAATGACTAGTTAGACTAGTTATTAATTGGTTGGTGTGGTGCAATAAAATTACTAGTTATACGAGTTATCAGCAAATCAAAGTGGCACATCAAAAGGAATAGGTAGATTTGTTATCAGTAGGTCAGTGTGGCATATCAAAATACTAGTTAGACTAGTTATGAGTCGGTTAATGTGGTGCTTCAAAAGTACTAGTTAGACTAGTTGTCAATAGGTTGGTGTGGTGCATTAAAATGACTAGTTAGACGAGTTATTAGCAGGTCAATGTGGCACATCAAAAGGACTAGTTAGATTAGTTATCAGTACGTCAGTGTGGCACATCAAAAGGACTAATTTGATTAGTTATGAGTCAGTCGATGTGGTGCATCAAAAGTACTGGTATTCAATAGGTTGGTGTGGTGCATTAAAATGACTAGTTAGACAAGCTATCAGCGGGTCAATGTGGCACATCAAAAGGACTAGCTAGATTAGTTATCAGTAGGTCAGTTTGGCACTTTTAGAGGACTGTTTAGACTAGGTATACACAGGTCAGTGTGGCGCATCAAAATGACTAGTTAGATTAGTTATCAGTAGGTCAGTGTGGCACATCGAAAGGACTAGTTAGACTCGTTATCAGTCGGTCGATGTGCCACATCAAATGGGAACTAGTTAGTATATTTATCCACTGGTCAGTGTGGCGCTTTAAGAGGACTACTTATACTAGTTATCAGTTGGTCAATGTGCCACATCAATTGGGAACTAGTTAGTATATTTATCCACTGGTCAGTGTGGTGCTTTAAGAGGACTAGTTATAGTAGTTATCACAGGTAAATGTGGCGCTTAAAGAGGACTAGTTGGACTAGTTATCAGAAGGTAAGTGTGGTTCTTTAAAATGACTAGTTATATTAGTTATTCGTTGGTCAGTGTGGCGCTTTAGGGGGACTAATTAGACTAGTTATCAGCAAGTCAGTATGGCACATCAAGCGTGCAAGTTGGAGTAGTTATCAGTAGGTCAGTGTGGCGCTTTAAGAGGACTACATATAGATATTGATCTTGTACATTGATTTGATATCATACCAAGTATCCAGTAACAAACGTGTCCGCATCATTCAGATGTTCATGAGTTTACCCTAGTGGCTAATTGTGAGTAATAGGTGTCGCCAAAAACAATTACCACTCCACTTCAACTTAAAGACAGTATAAATCCATTCCAGACAGCTCATGATAAATAGGTTAGTGTTTTCCATGACTACCATTGTTCTCTGTTTGACTCATTTCACTTGGTCGGACCTTTTCTAACATCCCACACTACTGAATAATTCAAGTATGGATGATTCCTGCTGATATCGTTTCAGAATAACATCAGTATCGGCAAATACTCAAAGCTTTATTATCAGTATCATATCAGAAGTGAAAACGTTTGATCAGGACACTCTTGGTTATCAGGTGAGTGCTGTGCATCAAGACCAGTCAAACTACTTATCATAATATCAGTGTGGTGCATCAAGAGGAATAGTCAAACTAGTTATCATACTGTCGGTGTGGTGCATGAAGAGGAGTAGTCAGGCTAGTTATCATAATGTCAGTGTGGTGTATTAAGAAAACAAGTTGGATTAGTTGTCATAAAGTCAATATGGTGCATTAAGAAAACGAGTTAGACTAGTTGTCAGCTGGTCAGTATGGTGCATCAAGAAAACTGGTCATACGAGTTGTCATGTCAGTGTGGTGCAGGATAAGGACTAGTTATCAAAATGTCAGTATTGTCTATTAAGAAAACTAGTTCGACTAGTTGTCCTAAAGTCAGTATGGCACATTAAGAAAACTAGTTAGACTGGTTGTCAGCTGGTCAGTATGGTGCATCACAAAAACTAGTCAGATTAGTTGTCATAATGTCAATTTGGTGCATTAAAAAACTAGTCAGACTAATTGTCATAATGTCAGTTTGGTGCATTAAAAAACTAGTCAGACTAATTGTCATAATGTCAGTATGGTGTATTAGAAAATGTGTTAAACTAGTTGTCATAAAGTCAGTATGGCGCATTAAGAAAACTAGTTAGACTAGTTGTCAGCTGGTCAGTATGGTGCATCAAGAAAACTGGTCAGACTAGTTGTCATGTCAGTGTGGTGCATGATGAGGACTAGTCAGACTAGCTATCAAAATGTCAGTATTGTCTATTAAGAAAACTAGTTTGACTAGTTGTCCTAAAGTCAGTATGGCACATTATGAAAACTAGTTAGACTGGTTGTCAGCTGGTCAGTATGGTGCAGCTCAAAAACTAGTCAGACTTGTTATCATAATGTCAGTGTGGTGCATGATGAGGACTAGTCAGACTAGTTATAATGTCAGTATGGTGTATTAAGAAACAAGTTGGTGTATTAGAAAATTAGTTAAACTAGTTGTCATAATGTCAGTATGGCGTATTAGAAAATTAGTTAAACTAGTTGTCATAAAGTCAGTATGGTGCATTAACAAAACTAGTTATACTAGTTGTCAGCTGGTCAGTATGGTGCATCAAGAAAACTGGTCAGACTAGTTGTCATAATGTCAGTTTGGTGCATTAAAAAACTAGTCGGACTAATTGTCATAATGTCAGTATGGTGTATTAGAAAAGTAGTTAGACTAGTTGTCATAAAGTCAATATGGTGCATTAAGAAAACTAGTTAGACTAGTTGTCAGCTGGTCAGTATGGTGCATCAAGAAAACTGGTCAGACTAGTTGTCATAATGTCATTAAGAAAACTAGACCAGTTGTCAGCTGGTCAGTATGGAGCATCAATATAACTAGTCAGACTAGTTGTCAGCTGGTCAGTATGATGCATTAAGTGGACTAATTAGACTAGTTATCATAAAATGAGTGCATCAAGAGAACTAGTCTGACTAGTAATTAGCAGGTCAGTGTGGTGCATCACGATGAGTAGTTAAACTAGTTATAAGCAGGTCAGTAACTCTCCAAATCTCCCACGAGTCCCTCATGTATCCAGCAGCAAAATGTATCTAGGCAGGTTCCCCAGGACCTGAGCTTCTCATCCAGAAGATGTTGTCAACTTCCTTGAGAGACCACTTTGTCTAATCCATGTTTCAGATTTTGCAAAAGAGGCTCTTAGAAAGTTAGGACAAGACAAGACAAGGAAACAAGCAGGACACATGGAGGGAATGTGTCTGCCTTGGCTGAGAGCCAGAAGAAGATCAGCAGGTCACTGTGGCACTTTTATAAGGACTGGTTAGACTAGTTATGGGTAGGTCAGTGTGGTACTTTAAGAAGACTGTTTAGACTAGTTTTTCGCAGGTCAGTAGGGCGCATCAAAATGACTAGTTACATCAGTTATCAGTAGGTCAGTGTGGCGCTTTAAGAGGACTATATACTGTAGATTAGTTATCAGCAGGTAAGTGTGGAACATCAAGGGTATTAGTTTGAGTAGTTATCAGCAGGTCAGTGTGGTGCTTTAAAATGATTAGTTAAACTAGTTATCAAGAGGTCAGTATGGTGCATCAAAATCTCTACTTAGATTAGTTATCAGCAGGTCAATGTGGTGCTTTAAAATTATTAGTTAAACTAGTTAGCTGCAGGTCAATATGGTGCATCAAAATGACTATCTAGTGCCACACTACTCAGCGCCTTAGTTAGATTAGTTATCAGCAGGTTAGTGCGGCACATTAAAATGACTAGTTGGACTAGTTATCAGTCGGTAAATGTGGCACATCTAAATGACTAGTTAGACTAGTTATCAGTAGGTCAGTGTGCCACATCAAAATGACTAGTTAGATTAGTTATCAGTAGGTCAGTGTGGCACATCAAAATGACTAGTTAGATTAGTTATCAGTAGGTCAGTGTGGCACATCAAAGTGACTAGTTAGATTAGTTATCAGTAGGTCAGTGTGTCACATCAAAATGACTAGTTAGACGAGTTATCAGCAGGTCATCAAGGCGCATCAAGGGTACTAGTTGGTGTAGTTGTCAGCAGGTCAGTGTGGAGATTTAAGAGGACTAGTAAGGTTAGTTATCAGCAGGTGAGTGTGGTGTTTCAAGATGATTAGTTACATTAGTTATCAGCAGGTTAGTGCGACACATTAAAATGACTAGTTGGACTAGGTCGATGGGGCGCATCAAAATGACTACTTAGACTAGTTTTCAGCAGGTTAATGTGGCACATAAACGGGACCAGTTAGATTAGTTATCAGTAAGTCAGTGTGGCGCTTTTAGAGGACTGTTTAGAATAGTTATACGCAGGTCAGTGTGGCACATCATAAAGACTAGTTACATTCGTTATCAGTAGGTCAGTGTGGCGCATCAAAATGACTAGTTAGACTAGTTATCAGTCGGTTGATGTGGCACATCAATTGGGAACTCGTTACTATTTTTATCCATAGGTCATTGTGGTGCTTCAAGAGGACTAGTTAGACTAGTTATCAGCAGGTCAGTGTGGCAATTTAAGAGGACTAATTAGACTAGTTATCAGCAGGTCAGTATGGCGCATCAAAAGGACTATTTGGATTAGTTATCAGCACGTCAGTGTGGTCCATCAAAAAACTGGTTATACTAGTCATCAGCAGATCTGTGTTGCGCTTTAAGAGGACAAGTTTAATTAGTTATCAGCAAGTCACTGTGTTGCATCAAGGGGAATAGTTAGACTAGTTATCAGCAGGTCAATGTGGCACATCAAAATGACTAGTTACATTAGTTATCAGTAGGTCAGTGCAGCGCATCAAAATGACTAGTAAGACTCAATATCAGGTAGGTGTGGCACATCAAGAGGACTAGTTGGAGTAATTATTAGTGGGT
Organism: Entelurus aequoreus; assembly: GCF_033978785.1. Taxonomy (NCBI): domain Eukaryota; kingdom Metazoa; phylum Chordata; class Actinopteri; order Syngnathiformes; family Syngnathidae; genus Entelurus; species Entelurus aequoreus. Next base: position 25,619,503 of record NC_084736.1, on the reverse strand, counting down.
CAGTGCGGTGCATTAAGATGACTAGTTATTAGACTTAGAGAGTTAGACTTAGACTTCCTTTTATTGTCATTCAAATTTTAACTTTACAGTACAGATAAGAACGAAATTCCGTTGCATTAGCTTGTTGTAGTGCAGGATAAAAGAGCAATACGGTGCAGATATAAATAAATAGATTACTGTAGAGATAAATATATTGCACTTTTGCATATGCATCCACGTTTATGGATGTATGTTATATTGTCTTTATATTCCAGCGAGTTCATCCTTTTTGGGGGTAATTGAGGGAATTATTTTGATGCGTTCAAGAGTCTTACGGCCTAAGGGAAGAAGCTGTTACAGAAGCTGGAGGTTCTGCTACGGAGGCTGCGGAACCTTTTTCTAGAGTCCAGCAGTGAAAACAGTCCATGGTGGGGGTGGGAGGAGTCTCTACAGATTTTCTGAGCCCTGGTCAGGCAGCGGCTTTTTGGGATCTCCTGGATAGGAGGAAGAGGAGTCCTGATGATCTTTTCCGCCGTCCTCACCACTCTCTGCAGAGACTTCCAGTCTGAGGCACTGCAGGCTCCAGTCCAGACAGAGATGCAGTTGGTCAGCAGGCTCTCTATAGTGCCTCTGTAGAATGTGCTGAGAATGGGGGGAGGGAGCTGTGCTCTTTTCATCCCACGCAAAAAGTGCATGCGCTGCTGAGCTCTTTTTACAAGAGCTCCGGTGTGTAGGGACCAGGTTATATTGTCATTTACCTGCACCCCCAGGAACTTGGTGCTGCTTACCATCCCCACCGCTGTGCCGTTGATGAAGAGTGGAGTGTGGTTGGACTGGTGCTTCCTGAAGTCGACGATGATCTCCTTGGTCTTGTCGACGTTCAGGACCGGGTTGTTGGTTCTGCACCAGTCAACCAGATGTTTCACCTCCTCCCTGTAGTCCATGTCGTTGTTGTTATGGAGTGACTACGCTGGAAGTTAACTTTGAAATTTACAGAATTGACTGATATATTTGCCAAAAAAGGTCCATTACTACCACTAGCCTCTGCAGCCGCAGCCAAACAGGGCGCGGCCATCGTGAGTATAATCTCAGGTCTAATATGAGGTCAGTGTGGTGCATCGAGAGGACTAGTTAGACTAGTTATCAGCAGGTTAGTGGGTGGTCTACACTGGTTGACTGAGGATTTTCCTGCTCGTTTGTGCAATAATCCGATTGGAGGCAGGCAGCTTTTGGGCCCTGACCAAGACCTGCCCAAAGGACCTAATCACACGCACACACGCACATGCACACACACACACACACACACACACACACACACACACACACACACACACACACACACACACACACACACACACACACACACACACAGGCACGCACGCACACACACACACACACACATTGATGCACAGACACAAACGCACTCACACGCACACAAAACACACACACACACACACACATTTGCATGCACAAACACACAATTGCACAGACACACACGCGCAAACACACACACACACACCGTTGTTGGGAGTTAATCCCCAGTAAATCTGCAGGATTCTGAGTGCAGGACGAAAGGATGCAGAAAGTCCAAAGGGGCTGAGAGATGGAGCACTGTGATATTATTCAATCTGAATATAAATATGATCCATCCAAACAAACAAATTACTTGCAGGATTGTATTCTCTTGTTCACTTTTATTTGGAGCAAAGTACTACTAGGATACAAACACCTGATTTGTAAGCTTTTCTTACAGCAGCCATCATTGTTATGGTACTTTCATTTGGATAGAAACAGAATGTTAAAAAATTATAAAAAGTTAAAATAATAGCTGATTAAAGTATTTGATGCTGTTTTATGTTTGCAAAGACTAAAACGTATTTGAATATGTCTTAAAAAGTGGTGTTTTATGTTGTGCTGGGACTAAAAAGTCTTTGAACATGTCTTAAAAAGTGGTGTTTTAAGTTGTGCTCGGACTAAAAAGTCTTTAAACATGTTTTAAAAAGTGGTGTTTTATTTTGTGCTGGGACAAAAAAGTATTTGAAGATGACTTAAATGTGGTGTTTTATTTTGTGCTGAGACTAAAAAGTATTTAAACATGACCTAAAAGGGATATTTTATGTTGTGCTGGGACTAAAAAGTATTTGAACATGTCTTAGAGGGGATGTTTTTTTTTGTTGCTGGGACTAAAAAGTCTTTGAACATGTCTTAAAAGTGGTATTTTATGTTTGCTAGGACTAAAAAGTCTTTGAACATGTCTTAAAAGTGGTGTTTTATGTTGCGTTGGTACTAAAAAGTCTTTGAACATGTTTTAAAAATGGTGTTTTATGTTGTGCTGGTACTAAAGAGTATTTGAACATGACTTAAAAGTGATGATTTGTTTGTGCTAGGACTAAAAAGTCTTTAAACATGACTTAAAAGTGGCGTTTTATGTTTGCTAGGACGAAAATGTCTTTAAACGTGTCTTAAAAAGTGGTGTTTTATGTTTGCTAGTACTAAAAAGTATTTAAACATGTCTTAAAAAGTGGTGTTTTATGTAGTGCTGGGATTAAAAACGTCTTTAAACACGACTTAAAAGTGGGGTTTTATGTTTGCTAGGACTAAAAAGTAGTTCAACATGTCTTAAAAGTGGTGTTTTATGTTATGCTGGGACTAAAAAGACATAAAGTGGTGTTTTATGTTGTGCTGGGACCAAAAAGTCTTTGAACATAACTTAAAATTGGTGTTTTATTTTGTGCTGGGATTAAAAAGTCTTTAAACATGACTTAAAAGTGGTGTTTTATGTTTGCTAGGACTCAAAAATATTTCAACATGTCTTAAAATTGGTGTTTTATGTTGTGCTGGGACTACAACGTCTTTGAACGTGCCTGCAGGCCTTTGTGGGATGGTGGCCCACATGATGTTCACCACCATCTTCCAGCTGGCCGTGGCCATGGGTCCAGAAGACTGGAGACCCAAAACCTGGGACTACAGCTGGTCTTACGCGTAAGAAGCATATTCATGAACAATGTGCGTCGGCCATCACAAACTGTGACTTCCTCCTCCCAGCCTAGCGTGGGGGTCTTTCGGCACCTGCATGGGCTCGGCGGTCACGGCGCTGAACCGCTACACCAAGACCATCATCGAGTTCAAGTTCAAGAGGCGGAACATTGAGAAGAGCCTGCTGATCAAGCAGAAGCTGATGGAGCTGGACCTCCCCGATCACATGTGGTACGTGACGGCCGACGCCGAGGCCCCGCTGGAGCTGCCCCCCGCCAACGGCACAAGCCGCCCACGGGGACCGCCTACGTGCTGGAAATGGACCACGCCACCGAGCCGCAAGGAGAGGCGTATTGCTAAAAATAGAAGGGTGACCTTTGACCCTGTGGTCCACTGCAACACATCCTGGACCCATTTCCCTCCACCCACTCGACTGTGGGATTGAAAAATCTAATAACGGAATTTTTTTTATGTGTGTATGTGTGTGTGTGGTGGAAATAATGTAACACGCTCGGCTTTGACACAACATGCATCTCATCAAATCTTCCACGTGGTCATGTGATATGCTAAGCGGCGTTTTGACACTAAGCTGCTTCTTTGACCACGTGACCTTTGACACTTAGCCGCGTGGACGTATGGACGAGCGGGGAGTCATGTGACAGGACATGTCATTTCTGCTGACACAGAGGACAACATGGTGCCTCTTATATTATTGCATTGTGTGTGTGTGTGTGTGTGTGTGTGTGTGTGTGTGTGTGTGTGTGTGTGTGTGTGTGTGTGTGTGTGTGTGTGTGTGTGTGTGTGTGTGTGTGTGTGTGCGTGTGTGTGTGTGTGTGTGTCTTCTGTTTATGCTAACACTGAAGCTCAAACAGAAGGGATCAGCGCCTCAACACATGATAATATTGTGACCTATTGGTCTGGTCTTGAAAGGATTATTCAAGTAACCTGTAGGTGCACGTATGTAACGATTAACGCTAATCATGATAATATCAAATTAAAAAAATCGAAAAACCGCAATTGCTGGGTTGCATATGTTGTTCGGAACCATAAAACCTTAATACCTTAAAAACTATAATAGTTACGAGTGTCTGTGTTAGTATTATCAACTTGCAATAGCATTCTTTTTGTATTGTTTCAGTTTCACAAGTTCCTCAGTGAATTCACCAAAACGTCACCGTGGAGTTATTGAGTCTGTTTAGCTGAATGGGGAGCTAGCTTCCGCAGCTAGCGGGTCCACGAATGACGGCTTCTGTTTTGTTTGATCAGTCGTTTTACTGCCCTGTTACAGACATCGTTTGGAAACAATTAAGGTATTTAAATAAACATTTACAGAATATTTCTGTGTAAATAACTCATTTCACAACGTATATATCTGCGGCTTATAGTCAGGTGCGGCTTACATATGGAAAATATTTTTTTCTTCTAAAATTTAGTGGTTGCAGCATATATAGTCCGGAAAATGCTGTGTTTTTTGTGCAGACGAAAAGATTCTAAGTTCAAAACAGTCATTTTGTTTCTGTAAGATTTGGAATAACCACATCGTGTTGTCAAGTGTTGGGAACGTCCTTGCTTTCTGCCCAGGTCTCAGAAACACTAGTGCGCTAGCTACCGAGCTAAAAGCCAGAGCTATCAAGGGACGAGGTTTAAGCTCGACTCAGGCACTTGTTTAAGGAACCCACATTGAAATTTGACAATAAAACAATAAAACAATAGTACTAAGCAACTTGGTGAAAAATCTGGGTATTATCTTCGACCTAACTCTCTCGTTTGAGTCACACATTAAGAGTGTTACTAAAACAGCCTTCTTTCATCTCCATAATATCGCTAAAATTCGTTCCATTTTGTCCATGATCAATATTCATGCATTCGTTACGTCTCGTCTTGATTACTGTAACGTATTATTTTCGGGCCTCCCTATGTCGAGCATTTAGAGATAAGGAAAAGATTGGCCTGTCCCAGTAGGATCCCTCTTTATGTTTGTGAACTTTATAGTCTATACATTTAGAGTGATGTGATAATCAAACACTCTATAAGTCTAGAATGAAAGAGTATATAAGAGAATTGACAGAGTGTGTGTACCTTCAGTGCTGAATGATGAGCAGAGGCAGAGTTTGTAGTGTTTTCTTTGGCTCGCTTTCCATTTTTATGTACTCACTGTCCATGTGCCATTTGCCATTTCACGCCAATATCATGCTAATTAGCTGCCTGAAAGCGGGTGACTCCACTGTAGAAATAGCCTGCATGTCTTCTAGCACATATGCTGCAATGGCTCTATCAATGTTGTCCTGGCTAGCAATCCCTCTGTTAAAATCCAGTTGCTGTTGCTTAGGTGGAGGTGGAGTTGAAGTGTATCTCTCTCTTTACTAGCTTCGTCGAAGCATGTTGCTTTTGTAGCTGTTTCAGCAGATTTGAATTACTGTTTTGGGCAGTAGATGGGATCTTTGATCCAAGACACAACTTACATTTAACTAAAATGTTCTTTTCTTTGTGCTCGACAGAAGAAAAGTAGTGAGAATTTCTCCATGTTAAGAAACTGGACTTCGGCTCGGCCATGATGTCTTGTTTGTAAACACAGACACTACCCCCCCCCCCCCCCCCCGCGCCTCTTCTCTTCTCCCCCTTGTGACACAGGAAGATTCAGAAGGACGACACTGCAGCTCTCCAATAAAACACTCAGAACTTCTCAGTTTCTAGCCGATACTACATAAAAAATAACGGAAATGACGCAGTAACACATCTTGTAGTAACAGTAACTGAGTTACTGAATATAAAAAATAACGCGTTAGACTACTAGTTACCGCCGAAAATAACGGCGTAACAGTAATGCGTTACTTTGTAACGCGTTGGTCCCAACACTGATGCCTCTACTGTATAAACCTTTATATACCGATATACATATATATACCTATACTGTATACACCTTTTTATATACGTACACTACCGTTCAAAAGTTTGGGGTCACCCAAACAATTTTGTGGAATAGCCTTCATTTCTAAAAACAAGAATAGACTGTCGCGTTTCAGATGAAAGTTCTCTTTTTCTGGCTTAAACTTTCCACGTGCAAGATTTAATCTATTTAAAAAAGTTATTTAATAAGAAGCCAAAAAGTGCAAAAACAATAATGTTCATGTTGGAGGAGTTGTGAATGAATGAAATATGAAATCCGTGCTGCAGTCTGCAGGTGTACCTAATGTTGTGGCCCTGCGGTCATTCACAATTCCTCCAAAATGAACATTATTGTTTTTGCACTTTTTGGCTTCTTATTAAATAACTTTTTTAAATAGTGTAACCGAGGGTTTATAAATGTCGCATATACTGTATGAAACTACAAAATAATAAACACGGAGGCTCCAGTTTACACGAGGACCACTTTATTTACCTTCTTTCAAAAACCTCCGCTCCACTCCAACGTGTCATCACTTCCGCTCTTAGCGCCTTCAAAATAAGAGCGCAAGGCATATACTGTATAACAGCGTGTAACAGGAATTAACATCACAAAGAGGAAAGCCCATAAAAATAGGTTACAATAGATTCAATCTTGCACGTGGAAAGTTTAAGTGTGGGCTTTAGTTGATATAACATGCCCCCCCCCCCGCACCCCCCCCCCCCCCCCCCCCCCCCCCCGTTTTCTACGGCGGGGGTGCACCGGCACAAGGAGGTGGGATTACTGCGAGGCGAGCCTCAGCCAGTGAGTCTTCGCAGCAGTTTTATGATCGCTCAGCACAAGAAATACGTTACATACACACAGTTGTTGACAAAATACACTGTACATTATATACCTCAGCTAACTAAACTATGGCAATGTATAATATAGTTCATATAGCAATACGATCTCACTGCACAGCAAGCCAGCAGTTAGCCGAGTTCGCAATCCATGTTGAGGCACAACGCAGTGACGTGCCTCAACTGGCTGCTGATCACCGCACCGTCTCTTCTCAGTATTTGAACGGCAAATGTGAAAATTCAGCGATTTTGAATAAAAATAATCTAAAACTGGTGAAGTTAAATGGAAAATAACGTTATAGTATAATCACTGGATACATAAACAATTTAATTTTTTTTTTTTCTTTTTACATTTTTTTTCTTTCCATGATGGCAGGTGAGGCGGGGCCTCACCTGCCTCTAGTGACTGCACGTCACTGATATATACCTATACTGGCTCACCTGCACTGGCTTCCTGTGCACTTAAGATGCGACTGTAAGGTTTTACTACTTATGTATAAAATACTGAACGGTCTAGCTCCATCTTATCTTGCTGATTGTATTGTACCATATGTCCCGGCCAGAAAGCTGTGTTCAAAGAACTCCGGCTTATTAGTGATTCCAAGAGCCCCAAAAAAATCTGCGAGCTATAGAGTGTTTTCTATTCGGGCTCCAGTACTCTGGAATGCCCTACCTGTAACAGTTAGAGATGCTAACTCAGTAGAAGCATTTAAGTCCCATCTTAAAACTCATTTGTATACTCTAGCTTTTAAATAGACTCTATTTTAGACCAGTTGATCTGCCGTTTCTCTTTTCTACATGGCGAGGTTACCAGGTGGCCACGGATTATCTCTGGAGAGGTACCAGTCTGGATGGGGCACAAGTTGTTTTCAAGTTGTGACCCGGGGTGGACCACTCCTCTATCCATCCGTTGGTGACATCTCTGCGTTGTTGACTTTTCTTCATGCAAGAAGACCTCCTACGACCCTAGACTAGCTTCTCGATAGACTGGACTCTCACATGATCTATTGATGTACCAATTCAATATCTGTACCCACTTGGCATCCACTGCAGCCGGCCACCAAGGTGTGGGTTCCTCACATCTGCAGACCCTATCCCAAGTTTTCTTGTGTATGGTTTAGATCCGGGGGGATATTGTTGTCAGTTTGTGAAGCCCATAGAGGGCCCAGTGAGTAAGGACTGTCCAAATAAACTTTGACTACTACTAATCATGGCAGACATCATGAGGGAAAAAAAACATATTTTTAAAAATGCAAGTACTGTACAATGTCTGCTCTCACTGGGATGCCGACTGATGGGATGTTTATATGTTCCCGTTTAGATGAAGAATTAATCATAATCCTTGCGCAGGGTTAAAAAATAAAAGGTGTGTGCAAAACAATCGTCTTTTCGTGTCTCTCTGGCCATCTTCAGGTACAAGTTGGATGTCAAAGTTGACCAACTTCTCTGTTTATGTCCACAACCTTCTACTATCCAGGTGAGAGATTTATAAACTCGAATGAACTTTCACCAACTCAGAGGCGATGCAGAAGCTCAATATGTCAATATAGCAGCAAAAGCTAGTTAGCTTTCTGTAATTAGAGTGCCGCTAAAAATAGTTTGTCTGTGTTAGCGCTTCTAGTAACAATATCACTAATACTTTCTTATCGAATCATTTGCAGTACATAATGCATCCACAGTAATAGAAGAGCTCCCAATGGCTTTATTTTTACGTTTATTTACGAGTTAGAATGCATTACACATAAGAAAGACATATCTGTTTTTTTCTTACATAAGGATGGTGAATGATAGGCAAAATTCCCAAAAAAGTGCACTTTCCCTTTAAGAAGGCACAGCAGTGGTTTCTCAGGAACTACTGCTGGCCTTCTACCAATCTTCTACTAAAAGTGTCCTGACCTACGGCGCCCTGGTTTGACATGGCAGCAGCGCTTCAGCGGACAAAAAGACTCTGCAGAGGGCGACAACAACTGCTGTAAAAAATAACAAACACAAGCCTGCTAAGCCCAGAAGCCATGTTCCTCTCCCGGTGTCTCCAAAAACACTCTCCTGAAGGACACATCCCACTGTGCTCACCACCTGTTCAACCTTCAGGGAGACCCTAGTTAAGTTAAGACCACCAGACAGTTACACATATTTTATTTTCAGGCCAAATTAAACAATGCACTAAAAACTGGTCTCTGCAGTACCTTTTGACTATCTTTGTTTCATATGGAAATTGCTCTTGTTATTGTTCATTTTTTTAATGTTTTTATTTTTTAGAAATGGCTGTGATGATAATGTCAATGAGGGATTTCTAATCACTGCTACATTGGAATTCTTATTAATATTGGTACTGTTGTTGATATTATTCATTTCTGTTTGACTACCTTTGGATTGTTTTGTGTCATGTTTGTGTGTCCTCTCAATTGCTCTGTTGATTGCTATTTTGAATGTTACTGGGCCGGGTTTAGTTTTGGAATTGGAATTATATTATTATGGTATTATTGTGTATTCTTTTGTTTGATTGTTTAATTTAAAAAAAAACTATTAAAATAAAATGCTTATATTTTGATTTTAGGTATTATGTGCTTATTATGGATGAAATAATAATGATTTTATATACATACTTCTTACGGGTTTGACTTTGTGCTTCAAACTAAATGTTGTTGTATATTATTTACAATGACAGTAACATTAATTTACCTGATCCACCTATCGAACTATCTACTTCCGGTGTGGGCGTCACGGTGGCGTGTGATACATGCGCGATTGTTGCTTTTTTTCTTATAACTTTTGGGATTTATTGGGGTTTCAAACTGCATGATCAGGGAGGTTTGACATTACCTTAACTTAACCCTTGTGTAATGTTCATATTGTTGTTACTCAGCCAGCGTTTGTGGGTCTGATGGACCCGTTGCATTATGTGGCTTTTAATGCCTCACAATCAAACACTTTTATGTTAAAATACTGAACAGCTGTTTACCTTATCCCAATAAACATAAAATTTATCTGCCAGTTTCTGCATCCTACAGGGATTCTTCTTTTGTGTTTCTGCACCCACGGTTCCCACACAAGGTTGCAACATTGTTTGTCAACACTGTCTGCTCTCATTTTCTCGCACATTTGACCCTCTGATGTTCTGTGTACCTACACTCTGTCCTCTTCCTGTCTAGACCTGCTGCGTGTGTGTGTGTGTGTGTGTGTGTTTGTGTGTGTGTGTGTGTGTGTGTGTGTGTGTGTGTGTGTGTGTGTGTGTGTGTGTGTGTGTGCGTGTGTGTGTGGTACACAGAACATCAATTTCTACACTTCTATTAGCCCCGGGTCCAGTGGACCCGGACATCTTATATGTAATAGAAATGTGTAGGGGGGTGCATGGTGTGTGGTCATTAAATATGTATTCTGATATATGTTCTTCACAGAAAATTAGCCAAAGTCAGTGAGTCTCAGTTTGAAAAATTAATTAATTGTATCATTTTTCTTTTAATAAAAATTGAAAACGGGTCCCACAGACCCGAACACCACACAAGAGTTAAGGTATTCATGTGTGGTTTCCACAGGTGTCTGTACATGTAGAAAAAGCAGAAAGACGGACATGTCTGGATGACTTGCCTCCATCTTTCCAGTGGTTAGCTCCGGTTGTTATGAAGCTGGCTGTGTTTCCGGGCACAGTTCATACAAAATATATCCTGAAGGAGTTTACAAAAGTTGAGCTAAGGAAAATAAGGACAAGATATATTACATACCCTATTCCCAAAATTAAAGAAATACAATTTAAAATTATTAATGGATTATACCGTTGAAATTATTTTTTGAAATTAAATTTAACATGGATTTTGATGGCTGTTATATCTGTGGATCTGTCAATCATCTGTTTGTGGAATGTGAGAGTGTACATGTGTTTTGGGAGGAGATCAGAGATTGGCTGAGAGACAAGGGTGTGGAAATGTCCCCATTCTCTATAGAAGAGATCAAATTTGGTATTTTTTTTATAAATGACTGTAACATAGAAATGTTTGTCAACATTGTTATTCTTCAGGCAAAACATTTTCTACATAAACGCCTACATTTTCTAATTGGCTTAATGGTTTACAATTATCTATCAAATCTTGGAGGATGATTAAGAGTACAAAACCCTACCATGAATTGATTAACGTGGACCCCGACTTAAACAAGTTGAAAAACGTATTCGGGTGTTACCATTTAGTGGTCAATTGTAAGGAATATGTACTGTACTGTGCAATCTACTAATAAAAGTTTCAATCAATCAATCAATCCCTTAAATTGATATCTTTGTTGAAAACATTCAAAGTGATTTAGGTAGACATTTTTGTCTTCTTTTTCTTTTCTTTTTTTCATATTTTTATTATTATTATTTATTAACATTTAATCATCTATCTGTATTTACTTTTGTTTTCTTTCCTTGACATGTTTTGCTGATGTCGTGATTTGCTCAACCTGATGTGTAGATTGTGAGTTATGTTGAAAGTGCCTTGACTTTTGTGTGCATTATTAATGTATGTTTGTTGTTCAATGAAATAAAAAATAAAAAATAAATAAAAAGGATGGCCGTGGCGCCTTCTTTCTGACGTCACTTCCTGTGTGGGGCGCGGTCTTTCTGACGTCACTTCTTCTCCAGACTCAGTTTGTAAACGATCAATGAGTCCATACAAAGCTAAGAGCCGGAGATTCAAGCGTGTAAAAAATTATCCGAGGAGGGGGACATTAAACGATAATGTGGCTGAAAGGAGGCTAAATAAATAATTATTCGTTTAAAGGGTTATCCGGCTTAGTGTATACATAGCCTTTAGTTTTACTGTGCGGGGTTTTCGCCGTCTTTGTGCGCCCGGATAAAGACGTCTTCGGAGTAATGACTCCCCCTCGTGGCGTCAATCAGGACAGGTGTGCGGATGATTCCTCCTGTCGGCAGCGTGACAGTGGAGGAGAGCAGGTAGGAGCTGAACATGTTGTTTGTCTTAAAAGTTTTGTTTTGTTCAGTGTTTCATTGAAGCTGGACTATTTATTAGGGACACTTACACGCGGGTCTCCATGCGGATTACCTGTCAGGTGCGCCGCCTTTCATTCCTAATGAACAGCTGGAGGCACAGCTACGTACTTTTGGAAAGTTTACTAGTGAATTTAAAAGTTGTAATTACGCTGCAGGGATGGCAAACTCGATCATGTGCAAGTTTTCATGTTTTTGTCTTCGCCTGATCAAACTCTTCCTTCAAAGTAAAAGCATGGAGAACGTTACTGTTTGGTGTATGCGAGCTCGGGCTGTGAATCTGTGGGCACCACACGATTCGATTCAAAATTGATTCTCGATTCAAAATCAATGTTTTTTTTAATATACAACATTGGTTGCCAGTTCTATGATTAACTACGCTCCTCCATAAAAAAATAAACAGCTGTGATACATTTCTATATTACTTGAAAGTTAACTGGTTTTGTTATATACAATCCTACCCAAACGAATACAAATAAGGCAGCAAGTATTCCACACTTCTTTTCTAAAGTACCGTATTTTTCGGACTATAAGTCGCAGTTTTTTTCATAGTTTGGCCGGGGGTGCGACTTATAATCAGGAGCGACTTATGTGTGAAATGATTAACACATTACCGTAAAATATCAAATAATATTATTTAGCTCATTCACGTAAGAGACTAGACATATATTTCATCGGATTTGGTGATTAGGAGTGACAGATTGTTTGGTAAACGTATAGCATGTTCTATATGTTATAGTTATTTGAATGACTCTTACCATAATATGTTACGTTAACATACCAGGCATGTTCTCAGTTGGTTATTTATGCGTCATATAACGTACACTTATTCAGCCTGTTGTTCACTACTCTTTATTTATTTTAAATTGCCTTTCAAATGTCTATTCTTGGTGTTGGGTTTTATCAAATAAATTTCCCCAAAAAATGTGACTTATACTCCAGTGCGACTTACGTTGTTTTCCTTCTTTATTATGCATTTTTGGCCGGTGCGACTTATACTCTGAAAAATATGGTAGTATTTACAGCAGATATGATCATCTACATCAGGGGTGTCAAACTCATTTTAGCTCAGGGGCCGCATGGAGGAAAATCTGTGCACACGTGGGCCGGACTATTGAAATCATGGCATGAAAACTAAAAAATAAAGACAACTTCAGATTGTTTTCTATGTCTTACTGTGGCCAACAATAGAACAAACACATTCTGAAAATACTACAAAAAAATATAGAAAAAAACAGTAAAGTTTAGATCCATGAAGGAAAGAAGAAAGTGAATGAATGTTTATCACTGAATACATTTACATATGCATAAAAATGTGTTTTATTTATTTATTTATTTTTTATGAATGAAGTAACGTTTATGACAACCTTTTTCCAAAACACAATATAGAATGTGAGATATAACAGGATAATGCATACATTTATCATTTGTATTCAAAACGGTTACAAAAAAGTGGGACCCCAAAAATGTACTGTGGGACCCAATTTTTATGACTTGATGGGGCCCCTGGAACCCCATTTTGAAATTTACTAGCGCCAACGCTGTGGCCTGCGGTCCGGTTCTAATACTAACCAAATATCATCCCGTGGGCCATATCTGGCCCGCAGGCCTTAACTTTGACACCCCTGATCTACATCAACAATATGATTTGTCTAATTGGCTAAACGGGCCAGATTAAAAACATTTTTATTTATTTTTTTAATCAATCTTTGAATTTTTTAATCGATTTAAGAATAGTTACAGATAAAAATTGTGATTCATTCAAAAATCTTTTTGACAGCCCTAATACGAGCCCAACAAAAGATAACAAAATAAAACAAACACTTACAGTACAATTTCCACTCTTGCTGAGTGCCGACCGACGGGACACTCCGATAATTCCGTTTCAAAGAAGATTCAATCGCAATCCTCATGAAGGGTTAAAAAAAAGTTGCCGCAACAAGGGTCTTTTTTGCCAACTCGGGGGATGTGAAAATCAACCAGCTTTTCCGTCCATGGCCACATCTGTCTACTGGCAGGTGAGAGATGCATTAATTATAATCTAGAATTTACTTGTAGCAAGTTTGAGACAAAGCAGAAGCAGCCGCCGGATCAGTTTGTCAACAATAGCAGCGTAAACTAGCATTTGCTCAGTGTTATCAATGCGCCGCTAAAATAGTCCGTCTGCGTTAGCGATCATAATAACAAAATCACTCAAATTTGATTAATTTTCAGGTCATGACATGAAAATGGAGTATTGTTTGCGCTTTCTGGATGTTTTTAGAGGGTTTTATGGGCGCAACATGGGACCCTCGATCTTTTGACTTAATTGTTAGCTATTTATTTACAATTTTAAATGCTTAAAAAAGCCAAGCATATGTGTTCTTGTCTTACATAAGGATTGTGACTAATAAACAGCACATCACTTTCTAATTTGTGCGTATTTCCAGTATGACTGATCTAATAATATGGTCAGAGTGAAGAATTGTTACTACGGTGACGTAGAATCTACGGAAATTGCCAAAGATATTCGAAGCGGAATCTTCAAAATGGCAGACTGAATTTGTGACATTCTGTGATGTTTAGAAGGTATTTACACATACTTTCCGGATTGTAAATACAATTGGCTATGGTTTAATGGATACAATGAAACACAATTGATATATTATATGTTCAAAATAAAGCATGTCTTGAAGGAGACATCGATAAAACGGTAAACACACCCGCAGCGTGTATAGCTCTGGCTGGTGGTTGTTTTTCCAGTACAAGTGAGTACATATTGCAAATGAATGCTAAGTTGCTAACGTTAGCATGTGCTTGATTTCCAACTTTACCATTTCACCACTTAAATACATCAGAAACATTGCTTGTTGTCACTAAACAATCTTCCATTTTGAACATTTGTCCCCTGTCTGCTGGCTCCAGGAGGACCGCCTGCAAAACCGGATGCCATCTTTGCAATTGGCGAGCGGATCAGTGCGCATGAGATATTGGAATTTAAAGCATGACTGTTGAAATGCAGTATATGTCATAATTAGTCGCTGCAGTTCCGCAATTTGTCCTCTGTGCTTTTTAAACGAGCCTTCAGGTCTCACTGGCATACTTTCTTTCACTAACAATCACATGGCGTTAAGTGTTGTCTTGAACTCAATTAGTTCTCAAGTTCCCTGAAGGCAACGTGATGGGGGTACCGCCCAAAGACATCTTATAAGTAGACGCAGCATTGGCTGCTGTGACGCGAGAAATTCGGCCGCCATCTTGAAGTGGTGATGAGGAGCCGGCGAGCAGCCTAAACTGACAGTTGACAGGTAGAAAACAAAGATGGTGTTCAGCGTTTTCCTGCTCAAATGAGCGGACTGTTGAAAATAGGAATCGGGGGATTACTTTTCACAAGTAAGATTTAACATTAATGTACTATTGGTTGTATTTAGTGAAAATAATATTACCACAAAGTTGAGAAGGAGCAAAGATCTTCAATGGTACTGAAATCGTAGCTGCTAGCAAACAAGAGTATGACCATAATAGAATTGCTTGTCAATGAAATTAATTAAATTTAAAAATGTCATACTTGAATAACATAAAGTTGAAATAAATGGTGAAGATAAAGATTGTAAAAGCCAACAGGGGTAAAAGTTAGGACCACAGTCCAGATTGTGTGTGTGTGGGAGGGTGTGTGTGTGTGTGGGGGGGGGGTAATATATGTTAGCTAACTAGACAATCAGATGGACAGTGGCTATACAGTATTATACAAGTCTAAATTTAGTCAAGCTTCAAGTAACAATATTCAAATACTAACATCGTTGGGTAAGACAGAATTTGGTTTTATTCTGAATCCAGTGAAACAGATTGGTGGTTTTAGCTGATATAAAGACTTTCAGGTGTTTATATATGTTTATGTTTAAGTATTTGGCAGACACTTTTATCCAAAGCGGCATACATAAAAAATACATATAAAACAATCACTGTAAACATTATCATTTAAGGAAAGAATGTAATACAAAATATAAATACAAAGTATCAAGACAGAATGAACTCTCTGCGGCTGCAGCAACAGAGATACAGTCTATAGGTCCCTAAAATATATAGATATCTAATGTAGTCATACATTGTTTATGTAGGATATACGCACGGATTATATTCCCAGTTTTGATCTTGGACGTCTGGTCACTTATAGCATATACGAATATTCTATTACTGTTAAGCAAACTATGAATAATAAAACACGCCACAACAAGTGTCCTTTATCATAGCTACACGTATGACAAAAAAACATGTGAAAATCAGTGGTATTCAGCGAGGTAAGATTAACTAAATGCGCTGACAGTTCATTGCTCCTGCCAAATGAATTGCACTGAGTGGAGCGGATCACCACTCCAAGATGGCGGCCCTGCGTCTCGTCAGCGCCAGTAGGCAGTAGCGCTCGATGCTGCGTTTACTTATAAGATGTCTATGGTACCGCCCCTTATCTTTTTTCAGAAATGTCTGTCACGAGGCCACGCCCCTCGCACGTCTTCCATTCAGTTAAAAGGTTGAAAAAATGTGAAACTGAACAAAAAATTTAAACTGTAAAAATTAAGATTTAAATCAGACAAAAACAGAACCTCAAATATCAAAATATATGAAAGTGAAAAATGAAAATAAAGAATTGAAGGTGTGAATCAAAATTCTGGTCAACCTAAAAAAGTGTGTGCATTTATTTTTATTCATAATTAACTGATGTATTTTGAAAATTCAAAATCAAAACCTGAACTAGTTTCAAAGTTATTCTTTATCTAGTACAAAACGTTTGGCCCTAATTTAGCTCCATGTATTTCAAATAAATACACGTGTGTTTGTGTGTGTCAACAGTCAGTCACACTGACTTCCTGTTTGTGTGGAGACGGGGAAAAAAAGACAAACACCACAAAAAGTTGCTAAATAATGTATTTAAATAAAAGAGAAGCATATTCTTTGTGTCAGCATTTGTAAAGTCACATGTTTGTTTCAGGACATGCTTCATTGTCAGTGGAGTTGAACAGGACACTGTCTCCCTCTGCTGGTAAAAGGCAGAACAGCTCCACAGGATGACTTAAAAGTTCCACATCCTCCAACAGGACACATTTATTATTTGAACAAAGCATTGGAACAAAAGTCTAAATATTCCATCTTCACGTGAGGTCACTGAACACTTGTGTTTTCTAGCAGTGAATAACCATCATTAGCATGGTTAGCATGCTCTTAAAACGGCTTGACGTTTTAGAAGAAATACCTTTTTAAGTTGACACTCTGTATCTTTCAAATGTTTAGCTGACAATCTAAGGAGTCATGGTGTAGTTACTTGCTTATGTTAGCTTCTGAAGCGCTGATGTGTGTTTGTGAGTGCCAAATTGTTTAATTGTGTTTTTTTGGCCTTACTTGATGTAATTGAATCTTGCTGCATGTTGACATGAATCATTTAAACAGATTTAATTCCGTATTAACTGCATGCGGTAACACGGCGTGTCGCTCCACTCTCAGCTACTCGCCTTGTCCCTCGGGTGGCTGAAATGCAACACAAGCAGAGAAGTTGTGATGGAAACAGTTTGAACCTGTTGGTTGTGATCTAAGTCACGGCAGAGAGGACTGCCGTTGGGACAGACAGTATGAAACCTATACCTTGGGCCCAATGTCGCGGCTCTTGGCTCGCATCTTGTTGGTGAGCGACTCAGCCACGTCAGCTCTCTCTTCGGCCTCCTCCAAATCGTGCTGAACCTTCCTGAATCTGGCCATGTGCATGTTGGCCTGCTCCTCCTGAAGGAGACACGAATGCTTGAAACAACAATAACCGGTGAGTCGTCACTGGTCATGACAATGGCGGCGGACTCACAGCTTCTTCTGCGTGACGTTTGTAAGCCTTCATCTTGATCTGGAGCTTGTCCACCAAGTCCTGCAGTCGAAGGTTGTTCTTCTTGTCTTCTTCAGCCTGAAAGAGGCAGCAGTCAGTGAAAGTCTCTCTGGCAAGGACCAATCAGTGAGAAGGTTGTGGTACCTGATAGCTAAGCTCTTTGACCTTCCTTTCATATTTGCGGACTCCTTTGATGGACTCAGAGGATCGCTTTTGCTCTGCTTCCGTTTCAGTCTCCAGCTCACGAACCTGAAGAAACATATTTTATGGAATACTAAGTTAAGCTAACTGTTAATATCTGATCCACTCAAAGGTAAGGTGTAGTCATAGTACATAGTCATGACACTTAAATAATTTGCTAAACCTATCATATTTATACCCTGGCCTCCAGCTTCTGTATCTGTTTCTTCCCACCCTTCATAGCCAAATTCTCTGCCTCATCCAGGCGATGCTGCAGGTCTTTGACCGTGATCTCCAGGTTCTTCTTCATCCTCTCCAGGTGGGCGCTGGTGTCTTGCTCCTTCCTCAGCTCCTCAGCCATCATGGCTGCCTGCACATGCAGCAACAGCGTTCAGAGTTCCGAACACAAACAGAAAGTTGATGGGAGCTCCTTACGTCAGTGATGGCTTTCTTGGCTTTGTCCTCCGCATTCCTGGCCTCCTGAGCAGCTTCTTCTATTTCGCCATGAAGCTGAGTAACATCTATCTCCAACTTCTTCTTGGTGTTCAGGAGACTGGTGTTCTGTTGATGTCAAATCAGAACTTGGTGATTGAAAACCCACAAAGACAACGGTCAAATGAGAGTTCTGATGAAAAACACCTGCGAATGAAGAAGGCCTGCACGCTCGCTAGTATCAATCAGCTCTTGTTCTGCCAATTTGCGGCTTCGTTCTGTCTGCTCCACGACTCCTCGAAGTTCCTCAATCTCGGCCTGCATCAAAGTGGTCCTGCGCTCCATCATACCCACTTGCTCCTTCATGTCATCGTGGCTTCTTAGTGAATCATCCAAGTGGATTTGGGCATCCTGAGAACATATTTTGTTTTCTTACAGTAATTTCATTTTGTTACACAATGCTCTTTAAAGTCAAAACAAAGCAACAAATATTCACACCTTCAGTTGCCCCTGGACATTCCTCAGCTGTTTTAGGGCTTCAGCCGCCTGCCTGTTGGCATGACTCAGCTGAATCTCCATCTCGTTCAGGTCTCCATCCATTTTCTTCTTCACTCTTAGGGCGTCGTTCCTGCTGCGGACCTCAGCGTCCAGATTGGCTTGCATCATTTCTACGACTCTATGGTTGTTCTTTCTCATCTGGTCGAGTTCTTGGTCTTTCTCCACTATCTTCCGGTCCACTTCAGCTTTCACTTGGTTCAGCTCCATTTGAATGCACAGAATTTTGGACTCCTCTTGTTCCAGGGAGGCCTGAGCAAGCAAACATTGTCACAGGTTACACTAGTTGATGCTCTTTTCAAATGACTGATGGCAAGACTTGGCTACCTCAGCTTCCTCCAGCGCAGTTTGCATGTCATACTTTTCAGTTTCAACATTCTTCTTGAATTTTTCCAATTCATGAATCATTTTTCCACTTTCCCCAAGCTGTTCTGTCAGGTCTGCTATCTCCTCTGGGTTTTTTATGAAACTCATTTTATGAAGCGATCTCTCAAAAAAATTATTCTACAAATGTTCAACTTACGTTGCAGGTTTTTGTTTTCCCTCTTCATTGTCTCCAGGTGGTCCAGGGCCTCCTCATAGGAGTTCTTCAACTTGAAGAGCTCTGTGCTTAGTGATCGAGATTCCTTCTGAGCACCTTCAAGCTCGGCCTGAGACTCTTCATACTTCTGCTTCCACTCTGACATAATCTGTATTCATGAAAACGATAGGATCTTCTATGTTAATGACAGGAAGTATTGAGTCAGACCTCCAACCTACAATCCAAACACCTTATCAAAGTTTCTTTGCTTCTTGTCAAGTGTAGCGGCTAAGCTGTTGGACCTTTCCACATCAACCATGAGATCCTCCATCTCGTTTTGAAGTCGCTGTTTAGTTTTTTCCAGCGAGGCACACTTTGAATTTACCGCCTCAATTTGTTCTTCGGCCTCTTGGAGCCGCTGTGCCAGCTTTTTTCTGTCAGAAATGACTTATTTCAGACTTTGTGGTCAGTAAAATTACTCCAAGTAGGCGCCTTAGCTTACTTTGCTTCCTCCAGCTCCTCGGTGCGCTGGATGGCATCCGTCTCATATTTATTCCTCCAGAGGGCTACCTCGGTGTTAGCTTTTGATAAAGCACGCTGCAACTCCGCCTTAGCCTCCTGCTCTTCCTCGTACTGTTCACGGAGGAGATCGCAGTCGTGACGAGATGATTGCAAACTGTGCGCCAGAGCGTTTTTGGCCTATGGGGAGATACATCCGGTATGAATAAACTCTACAAATAGCATAAAAAGTGTCTACAGTTGTGAGCTTTGATTACCTTAGTTTCCTCTTCCATAAGTCTTTTCAGGTCATCAATTTGTGTGGTGAACCCCTGCTTTCCTCTGGTCAGCTGGGATATGACACTTTCTCTCTCTTCCAGTTGCCGGGATGACTCGGCTAAGCCAAGTAGGAAAATATCAGTTTGACTTTCACAGTATCCTTTAAGAATCACCTCATAAGTTCAACTTGGAGCACATAGTGAACCAAAAACTCACTGTTTATTGGTTGATTAGGGTTTAGAGTATGTTAGTTTGGGCACCTGAGGGTGATTAACAGGCTAGTTCAATTCAAAGACATAGAATCCCCGTACCGTTCTCATTTTGAAAACGGGCCCTCTGATTGGTGAGATCTGAAAGGCTTCGCATGTTTTCATCGTTCTTGGTCTTTAACTCGATGAGCTGATCCTCCAGGGAGCGGCAGGTCTTCTCCAGGCTGACCTGTGCAAGTTGAAACATTAAATTTATCACAATGTCTTCGGGATTTTGAGAGCATTAACTGTTCTCACCTTGGTTTTAGCCACAGTTTCCATGTTAGTTGCCAAGTCATCAATCTCCATTTTGAACTCGCTCTTCTCCTTCTCAAGTTTTTGTTTGATTCTCTGCAGGTTGTCTATCTGCTCTCCGAGCTCGGCCATGCTGTCCGCCTGCTTCTTCCGCAGTGCGGCGGCTGTGGCCTCGTGATGCAGCGTTGACTCCTCCAGGTCTCGCCTTAGTTTCAGAAACTCCGCTTCTCGCTTCTTGTTCATTTCAATCTGAGCGGCAGTGGCTCCTCCGGCCTCATCCAGTCTCTCGCTGATCTCCTCGATCTCTCGGGCCAGGTCAGATCTCTGCTTCTCGATCTTGGCCCTCATGGCACGCTCAGCCTCCACTTCTTCCTCCAGCTCTTCAATTCGAGCCTTGAAACAGGAAAAGACAGGGCATTATACGAGTTACTGTCAGTGTGGTTCATGTTTGACTAAAAGCCTCTTTACATGGAGTTCCTTCAACTTCTTTTGAAGCTGATTGTTGATTGTTTGTTCATTTGCAATCTTGTCGACTAACTGGTTGTTTTCAAACTCTTTCCTGTGGTGACAAAAATATTAATGTGAGGTTCAACCGTCCACTTGTTCCTTTTACACTAAAACAATTCATCCACCTACTTCTTCATCCTCTCCTCCGACTGCTGTTTGTCATTTTCAACGTCCATTAGGGACTCTTGGGTAAGTTTTATGTCCCCTTCCAGCTTCCGCTTAACCCTCTCAAGGTCCAGGCGGATTTTCTTCTCCTGCTCAAGTGAACCTTCAAGCTAGAGAAGAAGTCAAGCGGCTCAAACCAGGTTATATGAATGAATGAACGTTTTGTCATTAGCTGCGACTCACGTCATCCACTTGCTGCTCAAGCTTTGACTTGGCCTTCGTTAGAGAGTTGACTTTGTCTTCCTCAGCTTGCAGGTCATCCATGGTCTGCTGGTGGGCTTCTTGAAGGGCCTTCTTTTCTTTGCTCAGCTTGCTGATGCTTTCTTCCAGACTTGCCAGCTCTTCCATTAGATTTTTAACCTGCAAGAGGGAAAACATTATCAAGAGTGTCATGAATGTCGTCTGAATAATGTCCAAGAATAACACCTTGTTTTCAGTGGCGTGTTTCTCTTTCTCCACTTTTGCCAAAGTTATTTCAAGGTCGTCAATGTCCTTCTTAAGCTCAGAACATTCGTCTTCAAGCTTTCGCTTCTTGGTGGTTAACTCAGCATTGATTTCCTCCTCGTCCTCCAGCCTCTCGGTCACTTCTTTTAGTTTGGCCTCCAGCTGGATTTTACTTTTAATCAAGCCCTCGCATCGTTCCTCTGCGTCACAGAGGTTTTCAGAGTCCTAAGTAAAAGAAAAAAAGACATCAGAAAATGACACACAATGTTTCATCAGCAGCTATAAGGCACAGTGACACTCACAGATTGTACTTGAAGTTGGAGATTATTCTTTTCCTGTAGCAGAGAAACCATTTTTTCCTCCAGATCTTTCCTCTTGGACTCTGACTTGGCCAGGTCCTCCTTACATTTGATGAAGTCTTCTTTCATGGTGGCCATTTCCTTTTCTGTCTCAGCGCTCTTGAGTAGAGGCTTGATCTTGAAGAAGAGCTTCATCCATGGCCAGTGTTTGACGTTCATGAACGAGCGCAGATTGTATTGTAGAATCCAGACACAATCTCTGTCAGAACCACAGATGACATGTTTTGGTCTTTGCACAAATCATTGCATATTCATTTTTAAATGTTTAACCTCTTACTTTTGAGCAATCAAGTTAGAGTATTCCTTTCTCATTAGGAAACCGCGACAAACAGCCTGTGTCTGTGTCACAAGCGAAACTAGTTTGTCATCTCGCAGCTCCTCAAGAGTTCCCAGTAGACCAGCTTTGAAGAAAACCTGGACACAAAACATCCTTTTATATTGAACCCATGTGGAAAAAGTTAAGAACGTATACCTTGGTCGTGCCAAAGCGGTACTCAGTGTGATCGACGTCAATAGAACCCAGGAGCTTCTCGGAAGCTTTCTTGCCATCGATGAATTGTCCCTCTGGGATGGCGCTGGCGTTCAAGATTCTGTATCTGCTCGTTTTGAATGAAGACAACATTTTGAGACTTCCCCAAATGTACATGTAAGTAAGTTATATTGTACTTCTACAGGCACCATGACTCGAGGCACATCTATGAGTATATAAAACAGGATTAAAGGACCTCTGCTTGAAGTCGGCGTACAGAATCCTGCTGGGAAATCCTTTCCTGCAAATGCGAATTCCTTCCAGCACACCGTTACAGCGCAACTGGTGGATAACCAAGTGGTTGTCCATGATACCTGCCAAAAAACAATGTGGGATTTATTTTGTGTTAAGTTCTATTTTTAACTACATATGTGTTGTACCTGGGGTTTTAACCTCATTTGGAATCAGACAACGTACAAAGTGTGGGTGGGTACTTCTCAAGTTAGTCATCAGCTTCCCGAGATTTTCCTATGAACGATATATTCCAAGGGGATGGTCAGCATAATATATAGTAAAGTTAATTTTGCTAATAATTGTTCACATAATGCTGACATAAATTCTTTATACCCTGAAAACTGCGGATACTGTCTGAAAGGAGCCACCCTTCTTCTTTCCACCTTTCTTCGCACCTTTGTCACCACCTGAGTCTACGAGACAGAAACAAAGAGTTTTGAGGACGTCACGGTGTACGTCCCTGTGCAAGTGTCTCACCTCCTTCAGCCCCAGAAAATGAGGCATAGAGGAAGGACAGCAGTTTTAAAGAGGACTTCTGGTACAGCTGCACCACAGACTCGTTCAGTGGGTCCTTGTTCTTCTCCAGCCAGCCGGAGATGTTGTAGTCCACAGTGCCGGCGTAGTGCACCAAGGAGAAGTGAGCCTCAGGCCTGCCTTTCACCACCTTGGGCTTTTGGAAAGCATTGTTTTTCCCAAGATGTTGGTCATAGAGCTTGTTCTTGAAGGAAGTGTCTGACGCCTTGGGGAACATACACTCCTCTTCGAGGATGGAGAAGATGCCCATTGGCTGGTGAATAGAGAAATACAGTTTTGTCATCGTGTCTGACCAGAGGCACCTTTTTGACTGCGCACGTGTATCTCACCTTCTCTATGAGCTCGATGCAGGCTGCCAGGTCCATGCCAAAGTCAATGAACTCCCAATCAATTCCTTCCTTTTTGTACTCTTCTTGCTCCAGCACAAACATGTGATGGTTGAAGAACTGCTGCAGCTTCTCATTGGTGAAGTTGATGCACAGTTGCTCCATGCTGTTGAACTTCATGAGCAAGTTCACTTTATGAGCTCTCTCCACGATAGCCACACCAAAATGAGGTAACTCACGTCAAATATTTCAAATCCAGCGATGTCCAACACTCCAATGTAGAACTGTCTTGGCTGCTTTGTGTCCAGCATCTCATTGATGCGTATCACCATCCACAAGAACATCTTCTCATAGACAGACTTGGCCAGAGCGCCAACTGCATTAGCGACCTGAAGTAAGAATGGGTTACGTTTTTACATCAGCTGTAGTCAGCACTTTGTAGCTATTAGGGCTGCACAATTCTGAGAAAAAAAAATATTTGCGATTTTTCTGTCAAACATATTTTTGTCTCAAGGCGCCAAACATTACAACAATATGCAATTATTTACCTTCAAACATATTGGGCTTTATGCAGACAGACTTAGAGCTTTTGTTTACGTCATGCTCTTAAACTGAAGACATAATCAGTAAAATATGTACAGTGTTTAATAATGTAATCATAATGTATAGTAATAATGCAAGTAAACATTTAAAACAGGGATGTCAAAGTCATTTTAGCTCAGGGGCCGCATGGAGGAAAATCTATTCCCATGTGGGCCGAAATGGTAAAATCATGGCATGATAACTTAAAAATAAAGACAACTCCAGGTTGTTTTTCTTTGTTTTACTTTGGCCAAAAATATAACAAGCACATTCTGAAAACGTACAAATCACAAATAATCCTCTGGACAAAACACTTCAAGTTTGTTGAAAATTCTGGGGAAATTGGTGCAGCTTCAAAAACACAATGAGCTTAGACTTGGTCTCAGTGTATCTACAAAGCAAGGATTAAACTTTAAATCACAGTCTTTCTGGGATTGAACAAAAAACACAACATGTAAACTCTTCTAGGTATCAAATACCTCCTTTGTCATGTCCATCAATTCAGTGCTAACTCAACAAACCGTAAGAAACAGAGGTAAAAACTATATTCAAAGGGGTTAAGGGTTCACTTTTCTCGTGACATTTTGGGGCAACAAAGGTGCCAAATGACGACGTGTTTGAAGCAGAAGACATAAAACGGCAGGTTTTAAGTTTCATGTGGGTCGAGGGTGAGGAGGAGCCACAGTCACCCTTTACTGTGTACCTCTTGCTTGGCCCTGGTATAAACCGTTTGCTTGCCTTACAGAATTGCTATTGTGACATGCAGTGGACACATTTAGAACAGCTGTTTCTTCCGTTAAAAAAAAAGGCAGCGCATTTTAAAACTTGGCAAACTCATCACGCGGGCCGGATAAAACCTGTTCGTGGGCTCACTGTTCACTTAATTCATCTAGCTGTGCTTCCATTGCAGTTTTTTCGCAAAATAAAAGTGGCATTTAAAAAGTTTCGATAAAGTACATTTGCGATTTGTAGGTGTTTCCACTAAAGGGTGTTTTGCGTCATGAGCCGTAATTCTCGTAAACTCTCATCCCGCGAGACTTTACTTTGAGGAAGATATTGCAGCAACCGCTGCTGCCGTGATGTCAGTAGAAGACGAAGGCAGCGGGTGATCGCTCAAAGGCAACGTCCGTACGGCCCCCTCGACAGGGTTCGGGCATGTGGGTCTCTCCTCGCCTGTGAGTTTGCTCTATTGCGGGGAAGGGACCTGCCAGATGACAAGGTGCTGCAGGTCCGCCTCGTTCGACCTCGGCCGACCAATCAAAGCGAGACCAAGACGACCCCTCTGCCCAAGTTGTCCTGCATTGCCGCCCCGTTGGATCGGTATTTAGGTGACCTAAATGCGAAAAAAATGTTTCCATCATGATTTCGCGAAAAACTTCAAAATCGAAACGTCTCAAAAACCATCTCATGAGAGCGCAAAAATGTTTGGGATATTTGAAAGTTTTTTCGAAAAATGTGTTTCCATTACCAGTTTTTGCGCATATCTACGATGCACAGATTGAGACTTCTTTCTCCCTGTTTGAAGAAACGCAAGGCTCAATAATTGTGATTGGCAAAACTGTCTGTCACTCAAATGCCGGTGACGGCGGAGAAAAAAAACCCTCCACCTTTTGCAGTTACGTTATCGCACTGATTAAAACCTCAATGTCGATTCGATGTCAATTAATCGCACAGCTCTAATAGCTATTGATGTTCTAAACCAAATCCAGTACAATCCTAGCAATTGATAAGTATATGGACAGCACCTGCTTTCTTGGAATACCCTCTGGTTATTGTACTTCTTCACACCCCTTACTGACATCTTTCTTAACCTTTCAAGGTTCAAAGTAGTCCTTAGAACGCTGGCTAGCTTGCCAATTCAAACTGACGTGGCATTGGAAGTGGTACCTGGGGAACCGTCTGGCCCTTTGTGACGTACTCATTCCCTACTTTGACGCGGGGGTAGCAGAGGCCTTTGAGCAGATCGGCGGAGTTCAGCCCCATGAGGAAGGCCACTTTGTCAGCCACTGAAAGAGAAATGACAACCTCGTTGCTCATGTCAATCTCTTCATTGATAACAGAAAGACCGTAGCTTCACCCTCGGTGCCGTCAGGCTCCGCCTGCTCCTCCCGTTGCTTCTGCTTGAACTTCATGTTGCCGTAATGCAAGACTGCACCCGTCAGCTTGTAGATGGACATCTTCTCTTCATTGGTGAAG
>NC_084736.1:25565659-25585659 GCF_033978785.1 Entelurus aequoreus | reverse complement strand
AAATATCAAGCACCTAAATTGCGCCAAACATGGATACGTCTAGAGAGAGTGTTTAGCATTTTTCCCATCACACCTTGTAATGGATGTGGGTGTAATTTAGATTTTTTTTTTTCATGTTCATTTTTTATTATATCCACAAAGTTCAATGAACAGGTTGTGTTATGTGTGGTCATTTTAAATGTTTGTGCTGGTTGATTTTTTTTCTGCTCCATGACTAGGGAAGGTTATTTGGATTGGGTCATAGAAGTGTATGCTTTGCTGTTTGTTCATATAAGTGCAATTATAGGTTGAGTTACTATCATTGGCCACCAGATGGTGACAAAATGGCAGCCACCAGACCACTGGTTTGGCTACAGGGCAAATTGCTTATTGGACTGGTTTCGTCTTGCGGGTCAAATTGAAGATGCCAGAGGGCAGCATTTGGCCCGCAGGTCGTAGTTTGGACATCCCTGTTATAAGCGCGGCGCATTGTCACAGAGAGTACATGTCAAACTACTTCCTTAACGTAAATGACCGCCATAACCACAACACCAGGGGGTGCTCCACTAACCACGTTAAACCCAGATTCCGAACTAACAAAGGTCTTAACTCATTCTCTTTCTATGCCACATCAATGTGGAATGCGCTCCCAACAGGTATAAAAGAAAGGGCATCTCTAGCCTCCTTCAAAACCGCAATAAAAGTTCACCTCCAGGCAGCTACAACCCTAAACTAACACCCTCCCCGGATTGCTAATAATCAAATGTAAACAATCAAATGCAGATACTTTTTCTTTTTCTTATGCCTTCTGATCTCTCTCTCTCTCTCTCTCTCTCTCTCTCTCTCTATGTCCACTACTTGATGTCCATATCCCCCCCCCCCTCCACACCCCTGATTGTAAATAATGTAAATAATTCAATGTGATTATCTTGTGTGATGACTGTATTATGATGATAGTATATATGATAGTATATATCTGTATCATGAATCAATTTAAGTGGACCCCGACTTAAACAAGTTGAAAAACTTATTCGGGTGTTACCATTTAGTGGTCAATTGTACGGAATATGTACTTCACTGTGCAACCTACTAATAAAAGTCTCAATCAATCAATCAAAGATAACAAACTTGTTGCTGCTATATTGACCTCATGAGCTGGTGAGCTGCTTTCTAGTTTATTTTAGATTATTCCAGATCATAAATAATGCCTCTCACCTGGATAGTAGAAGGATGAGGACATAATGCAACTTGTTGGTCAATTTTAGCATCTAATTGTCGTGGCGCAAAAGACATGAAAAGACGTTTGGCTCCACCCCACATTTTTCTTCACGAGGATTATGAGTCGTTCTTCATCTAAACGGGAACGTATCAACATCCTAACTGTCTGCATCCCAGTAAGAGCAGACATTGTACAGTAATTGATTGTTTTATTATGTTTGTTGGCTCTCGGTGAAGTCTGTTATGATTAGTATTGTT
This sequence comes from Entelurus aequoreus, assembly GCF_033978785.1. Classification (NCBI taxonomy): domain Eukaryota; kingdom Metazoa; phylum Chordata; class Actinopteri; order Syngnathiformes; family Syngnathidae; genus Entelurus; species Entelurus aequoreus. Next base: position 25,584,204 of record NC_084736.1, on the reverse strand, counting down.
GTTGTCAAAAAGCAAACTTTGTGATGCGTTTGACACTTAAAATAATCAAAGTACGTGAATATGACATGTTATTATGAATGTTACTACATTATATATATATACAGACAATATTTTTTTTTAAAGTGCAGTAACCCTTTAAATGTCATAAAATAATTGCACTAATTATTTCGGGTTTCGCTACTTACAAAACGTGAGGAATTGTCATTCCTCAAAGTCTTGGCATTCCCAAATGCCTCCAGCAGAGGGTTTGCTGAGATGATTTGATCCTCCAGTGTCCCCTAGAAAACACAAACATCAGATCCTGAACTTGTATAGATACATTTTTCATGTCATACGGACTCGCACCTGTATCTTTCCAGGTGCTGGTTCCTTCTTGTCGCTGCCCCCAGCCACTGCGATTGTGGCAAAGTACTGGATGACACGTTTGGTGTTCACCGTCTTTCCTGCACCAGATTCTCCACTGTGGGGGGAAAAAAGCCACGTTATGGAGGATAATAAGTGTCTTCATTACAAAAGCTTTTTTTGACACTGAATTTTTCGCGTTTGAAATGTGTAAACTGAATTTTTTTACCTCAAATTATGCTGACAGGTTCATTGAGAAAAAAATCAGTGTTTTAAGATTCAGTATCAAAAAATTACCTGCTTCAAAGAGCAAGACTCACTTCTGGTAAATTAAGACCGAAGCAATCGATCCTGTCTCAGAAGCAGCCAATAAGGTGTCAAGTTTGGAGTCACGTGACACGGGTCTTGCAAACAGCATAAAAAAAGGCAGATAACTGGGCTACCCGGGCATAAAACAACGTAATTAACGTTTCAATGCGGCCCACTGGATGTTTTCAAACTATAGAAATTATTCCAATGATTAGAATCTGCAGACGAGTGGGGCAGAGTGGGCGGGGCTTGTTTATGGAGCAGCGAGTGTCAGATGGAGGCAGATTTCTACAGCAAATTTCTTCAGAACAGTAATATTATATCCAATATGTGGATGTTTTTTTACCCTTTGCGTTTGTTTCGCTGCGTTTGTTGCATCTTTGTTGCTCTTGCTCGATTATAAAAGTTGTCCATCAAGGAGGTGGTCTGCAGTAGAGAAGCAACGTCCATATATCTTAAATATTCAGTGTTTTATTGTGCTTAGCTAAAATTGTAAATCCCTTATTCTATATTTGTATATACATTCTGTCATAATTCAGTAAAATAACAAAGTTCATTCCTTTTTTGAGATGCTTAGTTCTGTTTAGTTTTTTACTGACTAAGACACTTGGAGTGTACATAAAAATATAGAATGTGGGATTTACAATATTAACTATAAACAATAAAACTGAATATTGAGAAAATATGAATGTTGCTCCTCTACTGCAGACCACCTCCTTGATGGATATGTTTTATAATCGAGCAAGAGCAACACAGATGCAACAAACACGGCGAAACATTAGGCAAAATGATTTAAAAAAACATCAACATATTCGATACAATATCAGTGTTCTGCAGAACTTTGTTGTAGAAATCTGCCTCGAACACTCGCATTTTCAAGGTTTCAGGCTTGTTGCTGCCGCGCCCAATCTGCCCCGTGCCTCGTCTGCTCAAAGCATCGCTACCTATATGCTACCATAGTAACCCGTATGTCACTCAAAAGTGAAGATTTTAACTTTTGGAATCATTTCTATAGTTTGAAAGGCAGGTGGAGGACACAGTAGGGCCCTTGGTGGACGCCAATGCCTCTGAGAGTGGCACTGACGAAGACGCACACAGAACACAGAGCAACCCCAACAACCAGGAGCAAAGCCAGAGAGCAGAGAGGAAAGAACCTGGAAGGAGGCAGCTGGTCAAATGGCCTAAAGCAAACAAAGTTGCGGTCTGGCAGAAGCTGGACAAGGACCTCAGCCTTATCCTGGAGCACTCACTGCGTGGCCAGGTGGAAAGCAAGCTGAATCGCATTGGAGACACCCTGTACGACGAATGCAGAGGCAGATTTGGAGTAGCCGCTGAAAAGCGGAAATCTGGCCTAATGCAGAAAGGAAGAAGAGAGAGAGAAATCGAGCAGTTGGTGAATAGGCGGCGTCAACTCAGGAAACAGTGGAGGAAGGCAAGCAAGGAGGTGAAGGAGGGTCTGAAGCCACTGTGGGATGAGGTGAGAAAAGATCTTGCCGGCCTACGGAGGGCTGAGCGCATTCGCAAACGCAGAAGGCGGAAGGAGAAAGAGAGGAGTAACTTTTTCAAAAATCCCTTCAAGCATGCGGGACAGCTGCTAGAGGACAAGAGAAGCAGAAAGCTGGATATTACCAAATCTGAGCTGGAGAATCACATCAAGGAACAGTACAGTGACCCAGCAAAGTCAACTCCGCTGGGATCCCCTGGTTATGTTCCTCGCCCAGCTCCCCCAGCCTTCCTCTTTAATGCTGCTCTCCCCAAACTCAGCGAGGTGGCAGAGGTCGTACGGAAAAGCAAGAGCTGCCTCAGCCCCAGGCCCCAATGGGATACCATACAAGCTGTATAAGTATTGCCCAGGGGTCCTGAGACATCTCTGGAACCTGCTGAGAGTGGCCTGGAAAAAACAAGTCATCCCTTCAGAGTGGCAAAGAGCGGTCACAGTTTTCATCCTAAAGGAGCAGAACTCCAGTACAATCAGCCAGTTCAGGAGCATCGCCCTCCTAAATGTCGAAGGGAAGATGTTCTTCTCCATCCTGGCCAAAAGGTTGACCAGCTACCTCACAAGCAACGGGTACATCGACACCAGCTGCCAGAAGGCAGGCGTACCAGGCTTCCCAGGCTGTGTGGAACACTCTGCAGTAATATGGGAGCAGATCCAAAGGGCGAAGAGAGAGAGAGGTGACCTGCATGTCGTGTGGCTGGACCTTGCCAACGCATACGGGTCTGTACCCCACCAACTCATCGAGTTCGCCCTGGACTTCTTCCACGTACCAGTCTGCATCAGAGCCCTGGTTGCCAAGTACTTTGGAGACCTCCAGATGTGCTGCACTCATCAGGACTTCACAACAGGCTGGCAACAGCTGGAAGTAGGCATCGCCATGGGATGTTCAATCTCTCCCATCCTGTTCGTTGCAGCCTTCGAGATCATCCTCATAGGGGCTAGGAAGATGGTCGGAGGAGTGAAACTGCCTTCAGGACAGAGGCTACCAGCAGTGAGAGGCTACATGGATGATATCACCACCATACTTCAGACAGCAGCATGTACACCAAGACTGCTGAAGAGGATCGACGAGCTTGTGGGCTGGGCGAGGATGAAGATCAAACCCCCCAAATCCCGCAGCCTGTCTATCAGGAAAGGAGTCCGAAGTGACAACACCATCTTTGTCGCAGGCGGTGAGAACATTCCATTGCTGGCAGATCAGCCTGTTCGTAGCCTGGGTCGCACCTACACAGCAGAGCTCTCTGACAGGCAGATGGGGGAGACGGTGAGGAAGCAGCTCGCAGATGGCCTGGCCAAGATCAATCAAAGCCAACTCCCTGGGAAGTGCAAAGTATGGTGCTACCAGTTCATACTGTACCAAAGGGTGATGTGGCCACTGAAGATGAGCGAAATCCCCTCCTCAGTGGTAAGCAAGATGGACGGGGTGGCAAACTCGTTCATCAGAAAGTGGCTGGGTCTACCAAGGTGCCTCTCAGACGTAGGCATCTTTGGTAGGAATGCTCTTCAACTACCACTGCGATCCATCAGCCTGGGATACAAGCAAGAGAAGGCTCGGCTGGTGCTGGAGCTGAGGGAATCCACTGACCAGCAGGTGAGAGCAGCGGGCACCCAGATAAGAACAGGAAGAAAGTGGAAAGCCCAAGAAGAGGTCGACACGGCGATCTGCAGGCTGAAGCACCGTGAAGTGATCGGCAGAGTTCAGGAAGGTCGAGCAGGGTTGGGAGGGGCGAGGCTCCCTTGTTCTGGTCAAAGGCTTCCAAAGAAGACCGGAGAGCCATGGTGGTGGCAGAAGTGGCAAGAAATGAGCAGGAACGCCTAAACATCAAAGCGGTGTCCCAGGGCCAGCAAGGTCGTTGGACATTGTGGGAAGGTCTCACAGAAAGGACGATGTCATGGTCTGACCTGTGGAAGATCCTCCAAGCCAGGCTCAGCTTCCTGATCAGAGCAACATACGACACCTTGCCTTGTCCCCGAAACCTCCACCAATGGTTTGGTGCCGAGGAGACCTGTCCCCTCTGCAACACCATCAACGCAAGCCTCCAGCACATCCTGTCGGGCTGCTCGACAGCGTTGTCGCAAGGCCGCTACAGATGGCGACACGACCAAGTCTTGAAAAAGTTGGCAGAGACCTGCAGAAAGGAGGCAAATAGCAGACCTTCTGCTCCAGCCAGACATCTCATCCAATTCGCGAGGACTGGGGATGGTGCCAAACACCCCCACCAGAGAGCTACAGCGAGACTCCTCTCACCAGGAAATGAGTGGAGCATGAGGGTCGACCTGGGGAAGCAGCTCCAGTTCCCCAGGGAGATCGTCGAAACATCGCTACGGCCAGACCTGGTCTTCTGGTCAGAGGCTTGCAGGACGGTTCTTCTGGTCGAGCTCACTGTCCCATGGGAGGGGGGGTTGGAGGCTGCTTATGAGCGGAAGCGAGCCAAGTACTCTGACCTGGCAGCAGAGTGTAGGGAGGCTGGCTGGAAAGCTGTCATCTGCCCTGTGGAAGTGGGGTGTAGGGGCTTCGTGGGTTCCTCAACTGCCCGCCTACTCCGAGACATTTGATGCACAGGAGCGGGGCATCGGAAAGCCATGAAAGAGCTGGCCGAGGAGGCGGACAAAGGCAGCTTCTGGCTGTGGCTAAGGAGGAAGCATAAGAGTTGGGGGGCAAACACCTAGGACATCAGCAGGGGGTGGCAGGGAGACATCCCTGCCATCGCTCCGCCACCATGAGACGTTCTGGGGTTAAAGGAGCGAAACATTGATGAATGGTGGTCCCCAGCTGATGTCCCGTTTATGCCCACAGAGGTGTTCGGTGAGGTGTCACAGCACACCTGTCAAAAGGCACTGGAGGAGGTGCGTCAGGCAGCAATGCCCAGCAGGAATTCCATCACCTGTATCTTGATATGAAAACATCCAGCGGGCCGCTTTGAAATGTTAATTAAGTTGTTTTATGCCCAGGTAGCTCAGTTAACTGTTATTTTCATACAGTTTTGCAAGACCCTTGTCACTTATTGACTTCAAACTTGACACCTCATTGGCTGAGTGTTAGACAGGATTGATTGCTTCAGTCTTAATTTACCAAAAGTGAGTCTTGCTTTTTGAAGGAGCAAATTTTTCGACACTGAATTTTTCAGCACTGATTTTTTTACACTGAATTTTTATACAATAATTTTTTTTACACTTAATTTTTTTTATAGTGAAATTTTTTTACACTTCATTTTATACACTTTTTTTTTTTTTTCAATGAAATTGTCAGCATAATTTGATGTAAATGAAAAAAAAAAAAATCAGTTCCATAAATTCAGTGTCAAAAAAGCTTTCATAATAAATTAATTAACCTCCATACACGTGCAATGAACAACTGAATCTTTTGGGAAATAACATATTTTTGTTCATGCGAGTGACTCACGTAATCAGGACAGACTGGTTCTCACGGTCTGGATGGACAAGATCACATAAGGTTTCAGTTGACACACAAAGGTTAAGAGACTCTGTAGCTAGAACCTCGACCTCACCTGTGAGCATGTTCTGATAGGCATTATCAGACACTGAGAAGATGTGAGGAGGAGCCTCCATGCGCTTCTTCCCCCGGTAGGCCGACACCACGACTGACTCGTACACCGGCAGCATCTTGTACGGATTGACCGTGACGCAGAACAGTCCGGAATACGTCTGCAGACGCACAAAGTGAAGTTACTGCGTTCCGCTGTCACGTAACAGCCTCTTCCTGTGCCACACTCACGTAAATCATCCACGCTGCGTAACGTTCTTTGAGGTTAAACAGCACAGACGGCTCGTTGAGGTGTGTCATCATAACCATGTCCTCGATCTTGTCGTACTTTGGGGGATTCATGGGATGGCAGTCCTCATCGTTGACTGTTACAGTCTGCAGTGTAAAGCACAATCAGCACAAGTTTGTCATCGAGTTGTCGTCTTCCAAGTAGCCTCCACTTGATCTCCAGCATGCTCTTATTTTTTAAGTCAGGGTTCAGTGTGTCTTTCATGTCTTTGTGTCACATTGACATAAGGAGAGATGTTTGGTATTGAATGAATGACAAAAAGATCTGAGGCTACCTGAACTCATCCCTTTGGGGGGAATTTCAGGCCATTTTAAAAGATCAAGAAGCTGTTTCTATAGAGCACTGTACAAGTTTATAAATTGTTTTTAATTAATCATTTTATTACCTTTTTTTTTTTACACCTATTGCGTGTTTTTATGTCTATCTTGTGAGTAATTTGTGCTTTTAAGTGTGTGATAGTGTTGTCTTGATACCAATATTTTGGTACCAGTACAAAAATACGATACTTTTCGATACTTTTCTAAATAAAGGGGACCACAAAAAAATTGCATTATTGGCTTTATTTTAACAAAGAATCTTACGGTACATTAAACATATGTTTCTTATTGCAAGTTTGTCCTTAAGTAAAATAGTGAACATACAAGACAACTTGTCTTTTAGTAGTAGGTAAGCAAACAATGGCTCCTAATTTAGCTAGTGACATATGCAGTAACATATTGTGTCATTTATCATTCTATTATTTTGTCAACATTATTAAGGACAAGTGGTAGAAAATGAATTATTAATCTACTTGTTCATTTACTGTTAATATCTGCTTACTTTCTCTTTTAACATGTACTATCTACACTTCTGTTAAAATGTAATAATCACTTATTCTTCTGTTGTTTGGATGCTTTACTTTAGTTTTGGATGATACTACAAATTTGGGCATCAATCCGATACCAAGTAGTTACAGGATCATACATTGGTCATAATCAAAGTCCTCATGTGTCCAGGGACATATGAGTTTATAAACATAATATAAATTTTTTTTAAAATTAAAGATGTTGTGATGCCAAAAAATATCGATGTAATCATAGTAGTATCGACTTGATACTCTCCTGTACTTGGTATCATCACAGTGGATGTTAGGTGTAGATCCACCCATGGCGTTTGTTTACATTTTGACGCCAGTGAGCTACGGTGTGTAGTGAAGCTTGTTTAGCTATTCCTCGTCCTGCAGGGATGATACTTGTAAGAAACTTACTCTATTTGTCGCCATGGAGGCGAGGATTAGTGATTTGGAAGTAGCTAAAACACTGCAGACTGATGGACTTTAGCCGCTAGCTAGCTAGCCATGTCTTAAAGCACCTCTTCCTGAGGGCGTTTCAGTGTTATAACTTCACCTTTATCTTTAGTTTTTAAGCCAAAATGGGTCCGTTCTCCCTTTTTTGTCTACACACTGTCTGCTTGTAAGTACTTCGTGATTGTGCGCTGCCGAACATGCTCCTCTGCTCGTAAAACCAGCAATGACACGACGTGACGACAATTGGGGGGTGGGGGACCGGTACCTTTCAGAGGCGGTATAGTACCGAATATGATTCATTAGTATCGTGGTACTATACTAATATCGGTATACCGTACATCTCAGTGGCCTAGTGGTTAGAGTGTCCGCCCTGAGATCGGTAGGTTGGAGTTCAAATCCCAGCCGAGTCATACCAAAGACTATAAAAATGGGACCCATAACTTCCCTGCTTGGCACTCCGCAACAAAGGGTTGGAGTTGGGGGTAAAATCACCAAAATGATTCCCGGACGCGGCGTCGCTGCTGCCCACTGCTCCCCAAGGGCATGGGACAAATACAGAGGACAAATTTCACCACATCTAGTGTGTGTGTGACAATCATTGGTACTTTAATCTTTAATCTTTAACCCTAGTGCGTGACTACTTGATGGCACCTGTTATTTGCCACTTGGCCAGGTCACTTTTGAGTATTTTACTTGGTTAAAACAAAGGAAAACGAATGTTGAACATTAAGTACAGTACAGTCCAAGACTCACCACCAATGGTCAAAAACTGTGAATAATGAACACACCAATGAGAAATGCCTGTTTTTGATGTCCTAAACCAGGGGTGTCAAACTCCATTTCAGTGAGGGCCACATCGAAGTTATGGCTGTCACTTGTAACACCAAATAATATATAAATTTGCATATGCATTTGGTTATTATATATATTCTTTACATACACTGTAAAAAAAAATCTGTAGATTTTACAGTAAACAACTGGCAACTCGGTCACCAGAATTTTACTGTAAAATATAAAGTGTATTTTTGTTTTACTTCGGGTAAATGGAAAAATAATGCCACTGTTGCAACTTTTTTTTAAGGGTAAAAAACATTTTGGTACAGTTTTTCCATTTACAGTAACACAACGTAAAAACAATCATAGATTACACGCTAAAAAACTGTCCGCTCAGTCAACAGAATTTTACCATTTAAAAAAAAAAAAAAAAAGTTTTCTTTTTTTTCAATTTACAGTAATATGCTGTAAAAACCACTGTAAATCTATTGTCGATTTATTGGATAACTTGCTTTGAAATCATAAGTCAAACAGAGTAAAAATTAATTTCTTTCAATATGCATCATAACAAAAAGGGTCATATCAAAAAAATGGATAGATGTTGACTGGTATACACAAGCTATGGAAATGATATCGTACAAAACACTGCATTTAAATTAGATAATGAGTCGTGTATTGAAATATGGGATCCATTATTTAAATTTGTTTTAACTATTAAATGAACCTAAAATATGACTTATTTTATCTTTGTGGAAAATATTGGACACAATGTGTTGTCAAGCTTATGAGATGCGATGCAAGTGTAAGCCACTGTGACACTATTGTTCTTTTTAAAAAAAAAATATTTTTTATTTTTTTTTATAAATGGCTGTGATGATAATGTAAATGTGGGATTTCTAATCACTGTTATGTCGGAATTCTTATTAATATTGATACTGTTGTTGATATTATTCATTTTTGTTTGACTACTGTTGGATTGTTTTGTGTCATGTTTGTGTGTCCTCAATTGCTCTGTTGATTGCAATTGGTCGGTTTTGGAATTTGAATTGTATTATTGGGGTATTATTGTGTATTATTTTGTTGGATTGATTAATTAAAAACAATTTTTTTTTTTATAAAAAAGTCAATCATTTAAGTATTTATTTTTATTTTGGTAAATAAAAATAATAGTTTGGAAAGTATGATATTATATTTGTTGCAATATTGGATACTATTAAAGTTCAAAAGGTATGCAATTTCATGCAGTACATAGTTTTTCTGTCAAAATGGAAAAAAACAAATACATTTAGTATGAAAAGATAAAGTATTTTATTGACACATTTTTCCAGTTGTTCGCGGGCCACATAAAATAAGGCATTGAATTTGACACCTATGCCTTAAATCCTTTAAAATGCCTATGACGTTTATTAAATACTTTGAATTCAGTTTTACACATTAAGAAAAAATGGGTTTATTGTATTGTACATCACGTCTTATTCAAAGCATCGTCCAGTGCTTGAAAATGTTGAGTGATCTTTCTGCTGCGTTTATTTTCGTTTATTAAATGTTTGGGTAGAATTTTATTCAACAAAACCAGTTTTCTTTTATACAATATAGAAATTTATCAGAGCTGTTTGTCTATTTTATGAAAGAATGTAGTTAAAAATAGAACTGGCACCCAATGTTATTAAAGAGTAATGATATTAAATCGAGAATCGCTTCGAATCGAGATTCAATTCTGAAATGAAATGTTAACCCCAAAAATCATGGTGCTCAAAGATTCACAGTCCTAATAAAAACGAATTATTAACAATTTAAAAATGAGAAATGAAATCTACAAATATGAAAGGGCCGAATGTGTGGGGTTTTACTGTGATCAAATCCTTCAAAATAAAATAAAAAAACTGATATTTAAAAAAAAAATGTAGGAGAAAAAATTACTTTATTTAAAAAAATACTGCAATTTAAACTTTAAAAAAGCATTACTTTGTGAAAAAATGTTTATTTTTGTGACAAAATGTGAAAGAAAAAACTGAATTTTTCATGAAAAAAATATTGTAATTTTAACTGAAAAAACCATAACTTTTTTTTTTTTGGTCCTGTCCAGCTACTCAGGCAAATCATATTGTTGATGTAGATGCCCATATCGGCTGTACAAATGTACTTTACAAAAGAAAAGTGTGGGATACTTCTCTTGTTGCCTTATTTATATTTGGCTTTATTAAATGGATTTATATTATTATTTGGTGCAGCCAGGAAGGGATAGAAAGAGAAAAAAAAGGAAGACAGAGCGGGACATAAAATTGATATAATTCAATCAAATGGGCATTTAAAGGATTAAAATAATAACAAAAAACATGACACGTTTTCTATTTTTATTTAGAACTGAAATTTTCTACGCTCTAAACCAATGTTTCTTAACCATAGGGCCCATTGTTGGGTCGCAGGTGCCCCTTAGAAGGCGATACTCAGTTGTAATACACTTTTCCACCACTTGTGGCAGTAATGACAATATCAAACAAAAGAAGAAGTCCAGAGCTGAAGTCATAGAAAAGTGTAAAAAATATGACTAAAGTGATGAAGCTGTATTTGAATTTGCACTTTAAGTCTATTTACAGTTTAAGAAACATACATTAATAATTTATTTAGAATTTATATTCATGAGTCCCTTCTTAGGCAGTATATTCGATTACTATTAGGGATGTCTGATAATATCAGACTGCCGATATTATCGGCCGATAAATGCTTTAAAATGTAATATCGGAAATTATCGGTATAGGTTTCAAAATGATCGGTATCTGTTTCAAAAAGTAAAATTTATGACTTTTTAAAATGCCACAGTGCACACGCACGTAGGGAGAAGTAGAGAGCGCCAATAAACCTTAAAGGCAATGCCTTTGCGTGCCGGCCCAATCACATAATATTCACGGCTTTTCACACACACAAGTGAATGCAAGGCATACTTGATCAACAGCCATACAGGTCACACTGAGGGTGACTGTATAAACAACTTTAACACTGTTACAAATATGCGCCACACTGTGAACCCACACCAAACAAGAATGAAAAACACATTTCGGGAGAACATCCGCACCGTAACACAACATAAACACAACAGAACTAATACCCAAAACCCCTTGCAGCATTAACTCTTCCGTGACGCTACAATATACACCCCTGCCAGCCCCCCCCCCGCCCCCCCCCCCCCCACCTCAACCCTGCCCCTCCCAACCCCGCCCACCTCAACCTCCTCATGCTCTCTCAGGAAGAGTATGTCCCAAATTCCAAGCTGCGGTTTTGAGGCATGTTTAAAAAAATAATGCACTTTGTGACTTCAATAATAAATATGGCAGTGCCATGTTGCCATTTTTTTCCATAACTTGAGTTGATTTATTTTGAAAAACCTTGTTACATTGTTTAATGCATCCAGCGGGGCATCACAGCAAAATTAGGCATAATAATGTGTTAATTCTACGACTGTATATATCTGTATCGGTTGATATCGGAATGGGTAATTAAGAGTTGGACAATATCGGAATATCGGATATCGGCAAAAAAGCCATTATCGGACATCTCTAATCACTATTTATTTTTGTAATCAGCCTGTCATAAGCCTTGATACTAATCTTTGTGATCAACACGTGCTTTGGTACAATTTGACATTGTTTATCCTGTTAGAGTAAGATCACTCATTCAGTGTTGATATCTGAGTGGGTCAAAAAGGTGAAGAACTCCTGCTATATTGACATTTCTGTGTAAAATGAGAGGGTGAGACTTTGTAGACAACTTCTCCTCACCTCATTTTTGGCCGTCTTCACGGTGGCTTTGCCACCATCTCTCTTCTGGACGACACCTGGGATGTACAGGTCCTTGGGGTCGGGCACGAAGCAGGCCGTTTTGGCATCAAAAGGTCGGTTCTGCGCCTCGATCCGCTCCTTCTCCGGTTTGCGAAGATAGATGGCCGACGGCCCATACTGAGCCATCTCGGCGTCGGAGCTCATGGCGGAGCCTAAGGATGACAAGAAAACATCGAGAACATTGAATTAGATGATCGCAGAGAGACGAGTAGTCTCACCTGGGACGTGGTCTGCTGCGTTCCGGGTGGATGGGTCTCTGATGTGTGGGTGAGAAGCTTCAGGACGAGTCAATGAGTGAAGATCAGCAGGAGGTTCCTTTTATCAGCATCAACAAACCGGACATTCCAAACTTGGTAATGTCACTTTTCTAATCCCTCCGCATTATCCATCCTGGACAGCTCTTAAAACTGGTGCAGGATCTTCTGGCTGGTAATCGGACGATGTCTTAACGGCAGGTGATGATCCCCCAACTCTATTTTTACCATCTCTTCTTCTGACTTGTTTCATGAAACTGTGCTGCCGAACACAAAAGTCCATCAAATCTTGGAATTGTTGCGCTCGAGACGGAAATAGGCACGACCTCCGAGTGTTCCACGACGGCCTCACAACTTTTAAGTTGATCCTCGACTCAAGGACCAGCTGCTCCTTCTCCTTCAAGGCACCTTTCTTGGCTTTACAGGCCTTAGCGTCTGGCGGAGGTCACGACAATGTGTGACCACAAAGTCAAAGCGACACAAGCCAGCCAAGATACTTTTTCAGGAGGAACGTCCTCAACATCCACCTGTGGAGTTAATGAACACTAGAAAGGTGCAGCTGCAATCAAATCTCAAACGTTTTCCCACTAATATATAATAAAATATAATGAATTATAGTATATCAGTATATATTATATACTGTATATATAATATGTAAATATTACATGTTATATTTTATATCTCTACTATAGTACATTTTTAGTCTGATTTATACCTGCATTATCCTTTACATCCTTACCCTTTCCAACCTTTTTAACTGAGCTACTGTGTGGAACAGTTTCCCTTGTGGATCAATAACGTTTGTCTAAGTCTAAGTTCCAAATCAGAAAGCACTTGGCTCTCAAAGTACCATCAGAAGGACCAACATTAAAATATATTAGAGTAGTAGGACTAAGTATTCATGAAAAACAAGTAAGAAGTTTTATTTAAAGGCCTACTGAAAACCACTACTACCGACCACGCAGTCTGATAGTTTATATATCAATGATGAAGTCTTAACATTGCAACACATGCCAATACGGCCGGGTTAACTTATAAAGTGCAATTTTAAATTTCTGGGAAACTTCCGGTTGAAAACGTCTTGGTATGATGACGTTTGCGCGTGACGTTAATGGTTGAAGCAGAAGTATTGGGACACATTGTATCCCAATACAAACAGCTCTGTTTTCATCGCAAAATTCCACAGTATTCTGGACATCTGTGTTGGTGAATCTTTTGCAATTTGTTTAATGAACAATGGAGACTGCAAAGAAGAAAGCTGTAGGTGGGATCGGTGTATTAGCGGCTGGCTGCAGCAACACAACCAGGAGGACTTTGAGTTGGATAGCAGACGCGCTATCCGACGCTAGCCGCCGACCGCATCGATGATCGGGTGAAGTCCTTCGTCACGCCGTCGATCGCTGGAACGCAGGTGAGCACGGGTGTTGATGAGCAGATGAGAGCTGGCGTAGGTGGATAGCTAATGTTTTTAGCATAGCTCTGTGAGGTCCCGTAGCTAAGTTAGCTTCAATGGCGTCGTTAGCAACAGCATTGCTAGGCTTCGCCAGGTTGGACAGCATTAACCGTGTGGTTACAGGTCCAGTGTTTGGTAGTATTGTTGATCTTCTGTCTATCCTTCCAGTCAGGGGCTTATTTGTTTTGTTTCTATCTGCATTTAAGCACGATGCTATCACGTTAGCTCCGTAGCTAAAGTGCTTCGCCGATGTATTGTCGTGGAGATAAAAGTCACTGTGAATGTCCATTTCACGTTCTCGACTCTCATTTTCAAGAGGATATAGTATCCGAGGTGGTTTAAAATACAAATCCGGGATCCACAATAGAAAAAGGAGAAAGTGTGGAATCCAATGAGCCCTTGTACCTAAGTTACGGTCAGAGCGAAAAAAGATACGTCCTGCACTGCACTCTAGTCCTTCACTCTCACGTTCCTCATCCACGAAACTTTCATCCTGACTCAAATTAATGGGGTAATCGTGGCTTTCTCGGTCCGAATCGCTCTCGCTGCTGGTGTAAACAATGGGGAAATGTGAGGAGCCCTTCAACCTGCGACGTCACGCTACTTCCGGTACAGGCAAGGCTTTTTTTTATCAGCGACCAAAAGTTGCGAACTTTATCGTCGATGTTCTCTACTAAATCCTTTCAGCAAAAATATGGCAATATCGCAAAATGATCAAGTATGACACATAGAATGAATCTGCTATCCCCGTTTAAATAAGAACATTTGATTTTAGTAGGCCTTTAAAGGGGAACTGCACTTTTTTGGAATGTTGCCTATCTTTCACAATCATTATGAGAGACAATACGACGGATTTTTTATTCTAAATATCAAAAAAATGCTATGAGAGCCGCTCTATTCTGCTTATAAAGCCCTTAAAAACATCCAAACACCTCCATTGAGGTTTTATTTACATGATGTAAGTTTATATGTACTGTAGTAACAGGCACATTAATAACATTTAATATTTACGTTGTTTTTTTTTTAACACCACTGATTATTACTCACTGCAGACTTCATGAGAGCCAACAAACATAACAAAAGATCACTTAGTCTACAATGTCTGCTGTCATTAGGATGCCGACTGATAGAATCTTGTTATTTTCCACTTTAATCCTCGCGAAGAAAAGGGGCGGCGCGTCATTTTCGCCTGTTCCGGGTCATGAATGGCTGTCAAAGTGTACCAACTTGTCGGAATACCTAATCACACATCTTCTGTCCAGGTGAGAGGTAGAGGTGGGAGTCTTTGGGCACCTCACGATTACGATTCAGGAGTTATACTTCAGTTAAAAATCGAATAGTGATGCATCTTTAATTTATGTATATTGAGGCAGTTTTACATTTCTTCAGGTTTCACTAAAAAAGCGTTTATCACTTGCAACTTTTGAAACCAGTCCATTTGTAACAAGAAATTCCCATCAAGTTTATTAAATTATTGGAAATGTGTACAAAAATGGAACATAAGTACCCTATAAAAAAGGAGCTGGTCTGATCTCTCTGAGGTGGTTCATTTTAGAACTGTCTGCATTACATTATTTACAATAAATAAATCAATTATTGACGTTTACTAATCGATGTTACAATCGTCCAAGTTTGAATTGCGATGCATCTAAAAATCGATTATTCCCTCCACCTCTAGTGAGAGGCATGATTTATGATCTACAATAAATTTCCAAGGAGCATGGAAACAAGGAAGCAGTTTACCACTCGATGATGTAAACATTGGGACACAAGCTCGTGATCACGGCGCCGCTATGAATAGTTTGTCTGCGTTAGCGCTTATAATAACAATATCTCTAATACTTGGTTAACATTCAAGTAACCAACTCTAAATGGAGTATTTTTGGCGCTTTTTGGATCTTTTTTTATGGTGATATATGGGCGGAATAGAGGACCTCTCATTGGCTCCACTGTGAGCGGAATTGTATTTACATTTATTTATGAGTTAGAATGCATGAAAAAATTCCAAAACAGTGCAATTCCCCTTTAACTATTATATTTGATATTTTTGGCCACTGTGACATTACATGCAGTTTGAACAGTAACACTGTGTTTGAATATAGGAAAATAAAACACTGTACCTAAATAATAAATCAAATGAAATTAATTGCACATAAAAGCATGTCTTCTTC
Source organism: Entelurus aequoreus (assembly GCF_033978785.1). Taxonomy (NCBI): domain Eukaryota; kingdom Metazoa; phylum Chordata; class Actinopteri; order Syngnathiformes; family Syngnathidae; genus Entelurus; species Entelurus aequoreus. The sequence continues at coordinate 25,568,488 of NC_084736.1, read as the reverse complement.
AGTGCTTGCTCCCTCCTAATCCACCTCTTTCATTTGTGGATTTGAGTAACGACAGTAGTTTTGTCATAGTTGTCATTATCAAGCAAAAGAAGCACCTTTCATTTTCTTGTCAACAATTAAAATATTTTGGATATTGCTTTATGTTTTCAATATGTTTTTTACCTCATTTATATTGTAACGGACTGCGTCCTATGTTATGTTCCACATGTTGTTGATTGGCTGGGAAGCCGGGAAAGGGCGGCGGACGCAAGCGTGTTGAAACGGTTCTGTTTGTGTCTTGTTTATTTTGGCGTCCATTACAGCCTACTGTCGTGGGATTGTAATGACTTCCATTAAAACATAAACCATTGTTACCGGCTCTAGTAATAAGTACCGTATTTTCCGGACTATAGGACACACCCACTAAATTGAGCCACACCCAGTATATTTTTAAATAAAAAAGATGTTCCATACATTAGCCGCACTGGACTATAAGCCGCAGATATATACGCTATGAAATGAGTTATTTACACACAAAGATTTTGTAAATGTTTCAAACTAAATAGAAGTAATTGTCACAAACCCACTAGCTGCAGAAGCTAGCTCTCCAATCAGCTAAACACACTCAATAACTCCACGACAGTGACGTGCAGTCAGGGGAGGCAGGTGAGGCGGGGCCTCACGTTCCATCATGGAAAGAAAAAAAATGTAAAAAGAAAAAAAATTAAATTGTTATATGTATCCAGTGATTATACTATAAAGTTATTTTCCATTAAACTTCACCAGTTTTAGATTATTTTTATTCAAAATCGCTGAATTTTCACATTTGCCGTTCAAATACAGAGAAGAGACTTGCGGTGAGTCACCAGTGATGCGCAATGACTCGGCTAACTGCTGGCCTGCTGTGCAGTGAGACCGTATTGCTATATGAATTATATTATACATTTCCATAGTTTAGTTAGCTGAGGTATATAATGTACAGTGTATTTTGTCAACAACTTTATGTGTGTAACGTATTTCTTGTGCTGAGCAATCATAAAACTGCTGCGAAGACTCACTGGGTGAGGCTCGCAGTAATCCCGCCTCCTGGTGGTAGAGGGCGCTAGTGATCCCAGGGCTCATTCTTGCGACTACTCGGCTGCAGAAGAAGTGACAACAAGCAGCAACAGTTAGCAGCGATCGTTTATTTTTTCCTCTCGCATGGACTTTTAACATGGAGGATTACATATCTAAAATAAAACAGTTTTCTAAACTGGACTTTCAATCGAAGCAGGAGGTAATAATTAAAGGAAGATCTCCATCGAGACAGAGAGACTTTTAAAACTGAAGAAAGATAAGGAAGACTTCTATAAACAAGTTATCGATGCTTTTGTTCAGAAGGAGCGGTGCATGGACTTAATTTATAAGTAAAGGTAAGACCATAATAAAGTTTTTTTTTATTAAATGTGCTTTTTTGTGTGCTACAGTTTGTATGTGTAAAGTTAAGTTAATGTACCAATGATTGTCACACACACTAGGTGTGGTGAAATGTGTCCTCTGCATTTGACCCATCCCCTTGATCACCCCCTGGGAGGTGAGGGGAGCAGTGGGCAGCAGCGGCGCCGCGCCCTGGAATCATTTTTGGTGATTTAACCCCCAATGCCAACCCTTAATGCTGAGTGCCAAGCAGGGAAGAATGCTGGTATGAGCTTTTAAACATAACCCATTAACTGCTGCCAATCAAATGGTGAATAAGATACTCTTTAGGGTTCATGTTTGTAAATCTGACTGTGATGAAGTCAGGGCCTCACCAGTCATGAACCTCACCGCACGTCACTGCTCCACGGTGACGTTTTGGTGAATTTGCTGAGGAATTTGTGAAACTGAAACGATACAAAAAGAATGCCATTGTAAGTTAATAATAGTAACACAGACACTTGTAAACGTATTAGCATATTAGCTATTGCTAACGACGCTAGCTTCATTACATAAATATGCATGAAAAGACTCTTACAGACATCACACATGGGACGGTAAGTATAAACAGTTTTAGTTACATCGTAAAACTTACAAACGTTGCTTGGAGTGATGAAAGAAGAATCCTTACGAGTAAAAACGCTATGGACGACTACAATACAAAACAGCACTTCTAATTTCGGTTGAAAGCATAAGGGGGCGGTTTAGTACGTAAGAATTGTCTGAGTTATATTGTAAATCTTACAAACGTTGCTTGGAGTGATGAATGAAGAATCCGTGAGAATAAAAACGCTATGCACGTCTGGAAGACATACGGCACTCCGGTTGGAAAAAAAAAAAAAGAAGCACTACCTGTAAAGGGAAGGACACCTGCAGTGAGCGAACTCGTCCATAAGATTGCGGCATAGCACAAACAATACAACACTTTCTAAGTGTATTTGCTTGTTTGTTGTGTTTTTTTAAAACAATTTTTTATCATGGCTGTTATTGGAGAAAATTCCAAAAATTAGCCGCACTGCCTTATAAGCCGCAGAGTTCAAAATTGATGAAAAAAGTAGCGGCTTAAAGTCCAGAATTTACAATAATTATTTGGCGAACCACTAGATGGAACCCGCGTACCACAGTTTGAGGATCCCTGATTGAGATAATGTCAAAGTGACATCCTGATGGACTGGCAGTTACTTTAGTGTTAGCGTTTGATTGATTGATTGAGACTTTTATTAGTAGGTTGCACAGTGAAGTACATATTCCGTACAATTGACCACTAAATGGTAACACCCGAATAAGTTTTTCAACTTGTTTAAGTCGGGGTCCAACATCGACAATGTCTGCATCAGTATTTAAAACCTTGTTCGGTTGTATTAAAAGGAAATATTTTGAAATCGTAATAGACAT
>NC_084736.1:25423159-25558159 GCF_033978785.1 Entelurus aequoreus | reverse complement strand
AGGTGTGCAAGACATCCAAAATGTTTAAACAATATCGTTATTTGGTTCCTTGATCAGAGTACTTGTTTGGCTCTGTTGGATGACGGCGGTTGGGGGTGGGGGGCATAAATAAATATCCATAACCCAACTTTGGGAGGTTGACATTGTTTTCTTATTATATTTGTACTATCATTCTATGTTTGTATTCGTGTAGGCCAGGGGTGTCCAAAGTGCGGCCCGGGGCCCATTTGCGGGCTGCAGGTCATTTTTTAACGGCCCCAGGGCACATTTTTTAAAAATATGATCGAAATAAATAAAAAACATTAAAAGTGGTATTTAAAGAGCAAACAGGTGAAATGTAACAAGAAAATGTAGCAATGTTTACTCTAATCACACAAAGCTGCCATGTAGGCTGTTTCTTTCTTTAAAAAATAATAATGAATCAAAATCAATGTCATTATGAAATATTGACCTATTCAAGGCTTAAGAAGTTTACCTTCACAATCAGCTGGTCTTGGTTGTGCTTAAGTTTCCAGCAGGCTAAGGATGTGGATTACCTCAGGCGCTGTTGACAAACAGCAGTATAAAATTAACATGTTTCAGTGTTTATCCTCATTACTCATAATCCTGACATTAGCTATTGACCTTAGTTAATTGCAAAAGTTATTGACAAAGTTTGAAGAAAATATGTGATTGCTTGTGAATTTGAATTTTTTCCAAAATTTGTGGCACAGAATGACCATCCGGTATTTGTCAGTTATTGCTCACCAGAGCAGGAAATGTTGTCGGCCATTCTTCCCCCTCGCCATGTTGGCCTGTAGGCCAGGCTGGATCCAGGCTCCTCTGTCTGCCACATGTTGAGGGCTGCTGGTGAGGGGGGTGGAGGGAGTCGAGGAGGGACTGCCGTTCCTAGTGAGGTGGGCATTGTGAGAGAGCCATCAGTTAACCATGACTGGTAATACCCAAGGGGCCTATCTATACACTAATATTTCAGAGATCAGTCCCTACCTTGTGTAACTCTCTGCATGTTTAATGCAGGTGCTGGTGAAGGCATATGAATGCGTCCTTCCCCATGGTGAGGTGCTAAGGGAGATAAATTGGTATTAAATGGTTGTGATCTGTTAACCATGGTTACTGGATGCTGAGATATTATTTCAGAGATCAATCTTTACCTAGAAAGTTATCTCCAGTTGAGGAGTCGAGTTAACAAGTACTCATGACTCGGCGAGATGGTGGAGCTGGGAGAAGGGATACAAGGAGAGGGGAATATCTTTAGCACTAAGAATGTTAACCATATCTTTTGGTGGTTTTGTTGTTTTCGATGTTAAGAGATTATTCCTTACTCTGCCTGTGCAATTGGCTTGCCAACCCCAGAGATGTGAGGTCACTATTTCCCGGGTCTTCTTCGCTATCATCTGAGTCCCCGAGACGATGGCTGTTGGGTAACCATATCATTAGGATTATTGCAATACCAAAATTGCCAAATATACATATAGTACAAGCATCTCTGGTCTATTTTTGAATGCTACCGGAAATAACCTTCCTATTACTGTAGAAACATGACAAAAACAAGACGGAACACACTTACACTGGCTTCCTGTTCCTTTTTTCTGGCAGCTCCTCGTTCTCTGCCTCAGATTGCAGGTCTGAGGTGTCGCAGCCCTTTCCATATTGTTGCATTATTTTTAATGCGTCTTTGTAGTTGTCTAAAATTGAATATGTTAAAATGAACATGAGTTTCAAATTAGCTGTAGAGCTGAACAGAATATTATTATTATTGATGATGATAAATCAGGTCTCTCTCTTACAAGAGACCTGGTCAGAACATAGACACAATAGGTTATTCCAAGCATAAAGAGAAGCAACTATGACGTTATTTTTAAACAAGAAGATTATGAATTTGCATACCACAAGTTCGGACAACAGAAACGTCAAATCTTGGCCAGTTTGGCTCATGCTGCTCCTCATTTAAAGCTGCCCTTTCAATTCTGTCGGTGTTTTTATAGCTGGGCCAGAAAACCATCCTATCATCATACCATCCACTTGGGACAACCGCAATGTCCCTGTTCATTATAAATTTAATCAGATGAAAAGGCACCCTTAATGTAGAAAGAAAGAAAAGGGGTATTTATTCATCGTCAAAGGAACAACGTGGACAAAAGCATGCACAGGTGTTAGTGTATACAAATAAGCAAGTAAGATGAGCTGAGATTTTACCTGAATGGTGCCCCAAGGTGGTAAGAACTATAAGAAAGGTAAAAGTACAGGTCATAATAGTCAGAACTTCAGCTCAATCGTAAAGTAGGGTTTGAAATTATGGGTGTAGTGTATACAGAGATCAGTCCCTACCTTGTGTAACTCTCTGCATGTTTAATGCAGGTGCTGGTGAAGGCATATGAATACATCCTTCCCCATGGTGAGGTGCTAAGGGAGATAAATTAGTATTAAATGGTTGTGATCTGTTAACCATGGTTACTGGATGCTGAGATATTATTTTGGAGATCAGTCTTTACCTAGAAAGTTATCTCCAGTTGAGGAGTCGAGTTGACAAGTACTCATGACTCTTGCTGGCACTCGGCGAGACGGTGGAGCTGGGAGAAGGGATACAAGGAGAGGGGAATATCTTCAGCACTAAGAATGTTAACCATATCTTTAATATTAATGTGGTGGTTTCGTCTACATCGCTAAATATATCCTGTGGTGTACCTCAGGGATCAATATAGGACCTAAATTATTCAATGTCTAGATAAATGACATTTGTAAAGTTACATAAGATTTAAAGTTAGTATTATTTGCGGATGATACAACAGCGTTTTGTTCAGGAGAGAACACACAGAAGATAATACAAATAATAACAGAAGAAATTAACAAATTAAAAAGATGGTTTGACAAAAACAGACTATCTTTGAATCTCAGTAAAACTAAAATAATGCTATTTGGTAACAGTAGAAGAGAAAGTCAAACACAAATAGACGGAATAGAAATTGAAAGAGTAAATGAAACCAAATGTCTAGGTATAATGATTGATGATAAATTGAACTGGAAATCTCAAGTAAAAAATATACAACATAAAGTAGCAAGAAACACGTCAATAATGAATAAAGCAAAACATGTTCTAGACAAAAAATCACTTCATATTCTCTACTGTTCACTAGTGTTACATATCTGAGTTATTGTGTAGAAATATGGGGAAATAATTACAAAAGTACACTTCATTCATTAACGGTGTTACAAAAAAGATCAGTTAGAATAATATATAATGTTGGATATAGAGAACACACAAATCCTTTATTTATTGAATCAAAGATACTGAAATTCCACGACATAGTGAATTTGCAAACAGCTAAAATTATAAACAAAGCAAACTATAACCTGCTACCCAAGAATATACAACAATTCTTCTCAAAAAAAGAGGAGAAAAATCATCTTAGAGAGAAATGTAATTAATTTAAAACATTTGTACGCACGTACAACACTTAAGACCTTCAGTATATCAGTATGTGGAATTAAATTATGGAATGCATTAAGCAAAGCAATCAAACAATGTACTAATATGATCAATTATTTATGCTTACATGTGGAAATAATAATAATAATAGTAAATAAAATAATAATAATAAAAAAAGGTAAATAAAGCATAAAATAGTCTCTAATAAATTAATTAAATAAAAAAACAGCATATAAAATATATACATCAGCAAATAACAAAAATATAGATCAAGAAAAAGGATCCTTAATATGTGCAGCAATTTTTCCCACTCACATCACCTCATTTTATATTTTTTTCTATAATTAACTATGCCAAAAAACACATAGACATACCTTTTTTTTTGTAATGGAAACAAAAACAACATGGCGTCACACACAGCTAGTCCACAGTAAACAGGATCTCGAGCTCCACTAAAGAACAAAGAAAGAAATAATACACACTCATATTAATAGCAAAGAACGGCTGTTTCCACTCTGTTAACGTTACGTTGTTATAACGAAGTAATAGCGACCTGGGCCTAAACAACACTGACAATAAAGTAATACGCTTTCGTTTCAACCAGTTGGAAATATGTGGAATGTCGTAGCATGTACCCTACACACATTCACAGCGTCTAACAAAAGATAGCCTAAGTTAACTGTATTGAACGTTACTCACCGGCTTCACAAAACACAGATAAAAGACAATTTTACAATAGCACGGCGAAAAAATGACCGTCGTTGTGTGGGTTTTTTGACGAATAACACTCTTTTCCACTTTTCTTCGCTCGGGCCTCACCTCCCGCGTGTAGCCATTTCGAATTTTCTGAATACGTGACGTCAGACGCACGTCCCCATGCAAAGCATTCTGGGAGGCGGCGCTGGAAATAAAAGCCTTTTTTTACAGAATATAAAGTTTTACTGCTAGTCCTAATATCAAACAACGTCATTACAATCATACATAAATGATGATGGAAACACAAAGGCCGATCTTTACTGCGAATGTAGCAATAAATCAATAAATCTATACTTACGTTCGTGTTCCAGCAAAGAAAGTCCAGAGATCTTGGCTCATGCGCGTACACGCTAGTAGGCGCGTCCACGTCTGCGGGTGCAGACATTGGTCGGCTCAGCGCGCGTAGGCGGAGCCTATAACTCTGGGCGGCGCGCGCCGGTTTGGTTTGTCGCGTCCGCGTATGCGAATCAGACACGAGTCCGCTCACGATCAGCTGTCTGACCGTACAATTTTCAGAGGCGGAGCTGTATCCTCTAGGCGGAGCCAAAACGAATGTGACAGTAACGCGGGTTGGGCGACTTGAAGGCGGATCCGTATAGCAGTCTTCTGCTGTGTGGGTCCCTGAGGACAGCAGGAACTTCACTCGGTGACAGAAAACACTGTGAGTAATGGCTTCCTGCACGTCTTGCACCATACTCACGGAGAGGTTGGCTCTGCTAGAGGGCCGTGTCCGCCAGTTAGAGCAGAGTAATGTCGTAACTTTAGATGTTGCGGACACATCTGCTAGCGTTAGCTGTAGCGAGCTAACTAGCCCAGCTTGTAGCAGTCCTAAGCGGCCTACAAGCTACGGTGTACCGGTTAAGACGCATAATAGATTTAGCTCTTTAGCTAGTCCTACACCCCAGTCTACCGGGCACCACACCTTAGTCATAGAGGACTCCATCACCCGAAACATAAAGCTTAGCAAACCAGCCACAGTAAAGTGTATCCCCGGGGCCAGAGCACCTGACATTGAAGCTAATCTTAGGGAGCTAACTCGCAACAGGCCTAGTAAACACGTACGACAGGCTAATCGCACCACTAATTTATGCGAATATAGTTGTACACGTTGGCTCCAATGACACTAGAATGAGACAGTCAGAGATTACAAAGAGAAACATAGCCAGGACTTGTGATCTCGCCAGAAAGATGTCCAGGCATCGAGTAATTGTCTCTGACCCCCTGCCTGCGAGAGGCAATGATGAGAGATATAGCAGATTAGGCTCGCTTAACAAGTGGCTGGGTATCTTCTGTAGGCAACAGGGACTAACGTTTATTGATAACTGGCCCTCTTTCTGGGGCAAACCAGGCTTGCTGATGAGAGACGGCCTTCACCCTAACCAGGAAGGCGCCATCATCCTGTCTAGAAACATAGACTACTATTTAAGTCTCACTTGACTGACTACACTAGAGCAAGCCCGGTCACAGGCAATTACAATGTCTGTTAGTCCGGGTGAGGAGTCAGTTAAGCTAGGACTAGCCAGCGCCAGGCTGGATAATCCATGTACGCATAGCAATTCTCTTAGAATAATACACAATTCACATAATGTTTTTTCTGTTGTGTCTGTGTCAGAGGTGGACATGCATTCTACTGAGGTGGCAAATTATGATATGTCCAGTCTATTGCAGCACCAAGCAAACAATCGGAAAATACCCGTCATATCAATTCCTAGATATGGTCGAAACTATTTAAAGTGCACTACGCATAATAAACGCAACGTTGTTAATATTGCCACTACGGATAATCTTAACTAAAACTCGTCAAAACAGCCCAATACCTATAATATGGGCTTTTTAAACATAAGATCATTGTCTCCCAAGGTGTTATTAGTTAATGAGGTCATTAGAGACAACAATCTCAACGTCATTGGTCTTAGCGAAACCTGTCTCAAACCAGACAAATTTTTTGCGCTCAATGAGGCATCTCCTCCTAACTATACGAATGCGCATGTTGCCCGTCCTCTTAAAAGGTGAGGGGGTGTCGCACTAATATACAATGAAAATTTCAACCTTACCCCTAACCTAAATAATAAATATAAATCGTTTGAGGTGCTTACTATGAGGTCTGTCACACCGCTACCTCTCGACCTGGCTGTTATCTACCGCCCCCCTGGGCCCTATTCGGACTTTATCAGTGAATTCTCAGAGTTCGTTGCTAATCTAGTGACGCACGCCGACAATATAATCATAATGGGGGACTTCAATATCCATATGAATACCCCATCGGACCCTCAGTGCGTGGCGCTCCAAACCATAATTGATAGCTGTGGTCTTACACAAATAATACATGAACCCACGCATCGCAACGGTAATACAATAGATCTAGTGCTTGTCAGGGGTGTCACCACCTCCAAAGTTATGATACTTCCATATACTAAAGTAATGTCCGATCATTACCTTATAAAATTTGAAGTTTTGACTCATTGTCAACAAGCTAATAATAATAATTACTGCTATAGCGGCCGCAACATTAATGCTGCCACAACGATGACTCTTGCTGACCTACTGCCTTCGGTAATGGCACTATTCCCAAATTATGTCGGCTCTATTGATAACCTCACTAACAACTTTGACGATGCCTTGCGCGAAATTATTGATAGTATAGCACAGCTAAAGCAAAAAAGGGCCCCTAAAAGGCGCACCCATGGTTTACAGAAGAAATTAGAGCTCATAAATTATCATGTAGAAAACTGGAACGCAAATGGCGCGCGACTAAACTTGAGGTTTTCCATCAAGCATGGAGTGATAGTTTAATAACTTATAAACGCATGCTTACCTTAGCTAAAGCTAAATACTACTCAAATCTCATCCACCTCAACAAAAACGATCCTAAATTTCTGTTTAGTACAGTAGCATCGCTAACCCAACAAGGGACTCCTCCCAGTAGCTCCACCCACTCGGCAGATGATTTTATGAATTTCTTTAATAAGAAAATTGAACTCATTAGAAAGGAGATTAAAGACAACGCATCCCAGCTACAACTGGGTTCTATTAACACAAATACGACTGTATATACGACGGACACTGCCCTCCAAAATAGTCTCTCTATTTTTGATGAAATAACAGAGGAATTATTACAGCGTGTAAGTGGGATAAAACAAACAACATGTTTACTTGACCCACTTCCTGGGAAACTTATCAAGGAACTGTTTGTATTATTAGGTCCATCAGTGTTAAATATTATAAACTTATCACTTTCCTCCGGCACTGTTCCCCTAGCATTCAAAAAAGCGGTTATTCATCCTCTGCTCAAAAGACCTAACCTCGATCCTGACCTCATGGTAAACTACCGACCGGTCTCCCACCTTCCGTTTATTTCCAAAATTCTCGAAAAAATTGTTGCACAGCAGCTAAATGAACACTTAGTGACTAACAATCTCTGTGAACCTTTTCAATCCGGTTTCAGGGCAAATCACTCTACGGAGACAGCCCTCGCAAAAATGACTAATGATCTATTGCTAACGATGGATTCTGATGCGTCATCTATGTTGCTGCTTCTTGATCTTAGCGCCGCTTTCGATACCGTCGATCATAATATTTTATTAGAGCGTATCAAAACACGTATTGGTATGTCAGACTTAGCCTTGTCTTGGTTTAACTCTTATCTTACTGACAGGATGCAGTGCGTCTCCCATAACAATGTGACCTCGGACTATGTCAAGGTAACGTGCGGAGTTCCCCAGGGTTCGGTTCTTGGCCCTGCACTCTTTAGTATTTACATGCTGCCGCTGGGTGACATCATACGCAAGTACAGTGTTAGCTTTCACTGTTATGCTGATGACACTCAACTCTACATGCCCCTAAAGCTGACCAACACGCCGGATTGTAGTCAGCTGGAGGCGTGTCTTAATGAAATTAAACAATGGATGTCTGCTAACTTTTTGCAACTCAACGCTAAGAAAACGGAAATGCTGATTATCGGTCCTGCTAGACACCAACATCTATTTAATAATACCACCTTAACATTTGACAACCAAACAATTACACAAGGCGACTCGGTAAAGAATCTGGGTATTATCTTCGACCCAACTCTCTCGTTTGAGTCACACGTTAAGAGTGTTACTAAAACGGCCTTCTTTCATCTCCGTAATATCGCTAAAGTTCGTTCCATCTTGTCCACTAGCGATGCTGAGATCATTATTCATGCGTTCGTCTCGTCTCGATTACTGTAACGTATTATATTCGGGTTTCCCTATGTCTAGCATTAAAATGTTACAGTTGGTACAAAATGCGGCTGCAAGGCTTTTGACAAAAACAAAAAAGTTTGATCATATTACGCCTATACTGGCTCACCTGCACTGGCTTCCTGTGCACTTAAGATGCGACTTTAAGGTTTTACTACTTACGTATAAAATACTACACGGTTTAGCTCCAGCCTATCTCGCCGATTGTATTGTACCATATGTCCCGGCAAGAAATCTGCGTTCAAAGAACTCCGGCTTATTAGTGATTCCCAGAGCCAAAAAAAAGTCTGCGGGCTATAGAGCGTTTTCTATTCGGGCTCCAGTACTCTGGAATGCCCTCCCGGTAACAGTTAGAGATGCTACCTCAGTAGAAGCATTTAAGTCCCATCTTAAAACTCATTTGTATAATCTAGCCTTTAAATAGACCCCCCCTTTGTTAGACCAGTTGATGTGCCGTTTCTTTTCTTCTCTCCTCTTCTCCCCTGTCCCTTGCGAGGGGGCCATGGATGAAGTGCTGGCTGTCCAGAGCCGGGACCCCGGGTGGACCACTAGCCTGTGCATCGGTTGGGGACATCTCTGCGCTGCTGACCCGTCTCCGCTTGGGATGGTTTCCTGCTGGCCCCGCTGTGGACTGGACTCTCGCTGATGTGTTGGATCCACTGTGGACTGGACTTTCACAATGTTATGTCAGACCCACTCGACATCCATTGCTTTCGGTCTCCCCTAGAGGGGGGGGGGGTTACCCACATATGCGGTCCTCTCCAAGGTTTCTCATAGTCATTCACCGACGTCCCACTGGGGTAAGTTTTTCCTTGCCCGTATGTGGGCTCTGTACCGAGAATGTCGTTGTGGCTTGTACAGCCCTTTGAGACACTTGTGATTTAGGGCTATATAAATAAACATTGATTGATTGATTGATTGATTGATATGTTGTGTTTTGGAAAAAGGTTGTCATAAACGTTCCTTAATTCATTAAAAAAAAAATAATACAAAAGACAAATGTGTATACATATGTAAATGTATTCAGTTATAAACATTCATTCACTTTCTTCTTTCCTTCATGGATCTAAACTTTACCGCTGCTGCTAGTTTTTTCCATGTTTTTATTGAATAAGTTCTAGGTGTATATATTTCAGTATAAAAGTGTAAAAAGTGTTTTGCTTGGGTCATGAAATGATGATAATGGTGTGCCAGGGCATACATACATTTTATATTTAACGGTTAAATCTCTGGAGTCTACATCAACTTCACATCTATTCCTCATTTCAAAATGTTTTAGTTTTTTTATGTTGTGTTTTTTGTTTGTTTGTTTTCCGCCCTTTTTTGTCAAACAAAACTATGTTTTTTATGGCAAGCACACAAAATATGCAAAATCTTCCACCAAAAATATTTTTCTTAGTGGAATATTTGATGTGAAGTAATCGGAACCTTTGATAGGTCAATAATTCATAATAACATTGATTTTGATTATTATTATGTTTTGAGCAATGACAGTTTGAAAGAAAAAAAAACATTTTTGTTTCATTCGTCAACATTGCAACTGTTTCTAAATGACATTTCACCTGTAAGCTTTTTTATTTCACTTTTGTTATGTTTTTGTTTATTTTAATAGTATTTTTAGAATGTGCCGTGTGCCTTTAAAACATTAGCTGCGGGCCGCAAATGGTAAAATTAAAAAAATCTGCGTCCTTTCTGATTTCAATGCGTTAAAAAGTCACAAAAAGTGTGTTAACGCCAACACTGGTTGACAGTATAACAAAATAAGTCACACTTATATTCTCTAACATTCACAGTTTGGGAAAAAAAAGTGCAGAGGTAGAAATATTCAAAATAACCTCTTGTATATAATGTAAACATAAATAATGCCTCAAAAGAAGTTAATTACATTTAAACAAAAAACAGCAGACGAGCTCTCGCCCTGCACAGCTGTTTTGTGTTTTGTAGTGTCGATATGGGCTTGTAGATCTTTATTTGCCACAGATACATACGTTCCTGCTTTGCACACAGTGCATTCTGCTTCCCATGTGTCACGGCCAGGACCAAAACACAAATACTTTTTCCGCAAATCATCCGTGAAGTTGCATTTACGTTTCTGCATTTCTTGTTCTCATGTCTGTCTCCACTCGCTAGCTCTCTCGCTCTGTGTCTCTGCCCCTCCCTCCTGAATGTTTCTGCGTGCGCACCTTCACAGTTTGTTTTGTTTAACCCTTTCTTAACTTAACCCTGGACGTACATTGAAAATACACGCAACCCTAACTCAAAATGCCGGACATTTGAGGCATTTAAGAAACCCCTCCCGGCAAAAGAGGACATGTCCAGGGAAAAGAGGACGTATGGTCAGCCTACATTGTAGCTGCGCAAGCTAGCTCTCCAATCAGCTAAACAGACTCAATAACTCCACGGTGACGTTTTGGTGAATTTACTGAGGAATTTGTGAAACTGAAACAATTGAAAAAGAATGCCATCGTAAGTTAATAATACTAACTCAGACACTCATAAACGTGTTAGCATAGTAGCTAATGCTAACGCCGCTCGATTGATTACGGTAGCAAGCACAAATATGCATAAAAACACTCCTACAGACATCACACATGGGACATTTTGGTAAGTATGAACAGTTTTAGTTATATTGTAAAACTTACAAACGTTGCTCGGAGTGATGAATGAAGAATCCATACAAGTAGAAACGCTGTAGATGGCTAGAATATGAAACTGCACTTCTAATATCGGTTGGAAGCGCTGAATTGAAGGACACTGCAGCACCTGCAGTAAGCGAACTTGTCCAAAAGATGGCGCCATAGCATAAACAATAACGCACCATTTAAGTGTCTGTGCTTGTTTTTTTTTTCTTAAAAAAGCTATTTGTAGTATGTCTGTCAGCGAAGAAAATCCGTAAATTAGCCGCAGTTTTATAAGCTGCAGGATTCAAAGCGTAGGGAAAAAGTAGCGGCTTATAGTCCGGAATTTACGGTAAGCAACTGTGAAGGAGGTACTTTATCAAAGCTAAATCTAAATGCTAACAATAGCATGTATTAGCAGCTACTTCCTAGCCACGGTAGTCCTGCTCCCAGAAGTAATGTTCCCCTGGAAGAAAACTTGTCTCATCACATTTCTTCTTTCTTGTCTCGAAAAGAGGTAAATAACAAATAATGAGCTTTTTATGAAACTTTTAGTTTGCATCCTGGCAACATCTTTAGTTTGTGACACACAGAGTGCATGAGCAAACACAACGATCGATGTCTGTCATTTCCAAAATTATGGTATTAGTTTATAATAATATATTAACACAATAGTCAAAAAACTTGAATGAAAGCTTCTCTATAATGTAATTACTCCAAATCTTGCATAAGTGGATGGCAACGACTAAGAATGTAACGATATGAACATTTTATATCGCAGTTATGACCAAAATGATCATCATCATTATGGCTGTATTGGTAAATATGATCAAAAAGTACATTTACACACGCAAATAATAACACACTATTTAAGCTTGTGATGACTTCGTGGGTTTCCTGTGGGTACTCCGGCTTCCTCCCACCTCCAAAGACATGCACTTGGGGATAGGTTGATTGGCAACATTAAATTGGTTCTAGTGGGTGAATGTGTGTGTGAATGTTGTCTGTCTATCTGTGTTGGCCCTGTGATGAGGTGGCCACTTATCCAGGGTGTACCCCGCCTTCCGCCCAAATGCAGCTGAGATAGCTCCAGCACCCCCCGCCGCCCCGAAAGGGACAAACGGTAAAAAATGGATGGATAAAAAAAACAAAAAACTATTTGTATTATGGCTGTCAGAGAAGAAAAATCCATGAATAAGCCGCACAGTTTTATAAGCCGCAGGATTCAAAGCGTAAGAAAAAGTAGCGACTATAGTCCAGTATTTACGGTAATAATAACAATCATGTTGTTCAAAGAAGAGTTCTTGTGTGTCAATAGAACTCTCTGACTAGGAGTTTGACTACAATAATGGAACAACTAAGATGAAGCATGCAGTTTTCTACTCCACTTTGCCAACAATGTCACGGCTCCTAGCTCGCAGTTCATTCAACTGAGACTCTGCGATGTCCGCTCGCTCCTCGGCTGCCTCCAGTTCATGCTGCACCTTCCGGAACTTTGCCATGTTGATGCTGGTCTGTTCCTCCTGCGATTGCAGAAGGTGGAGAAGGACATCCGGCTGTGATTCTTGTCACAGTGACCTCCTCGCACTGCCACTTGTACCCTTTCACATTCAGCTGCAGCTTGTTGACTAAATCCTGAAGCCTCGTCACGTTCTTCTTTTCTTCCTCGCCCTGAAACACAGGAGAAGGATGTATGCTTTCTTTTTGGTGTGTGAATCACAGGATGTCCTCCTGACCTGATAAATCAAAACTTTTGATCTTCTTCTCGTATTTGTGCACTCCTTTCATGGCTTTGCAGCCACGTTTCTGCTCCGCTTCCAATTCGTTTTCCAAGTCTCGAACCTGAACAAAAAAGCAGGTGAACACTTATGTGGTTTCACAGAGGATTTTTGTCATCCAAGGACCCTTAACCCGGTTCTCCAGCTTCTGAAGCTCTTTCTGTCAGTCGGTCTTAAGGCTTTTGACAGCAGGTACGGTGCGACAGTCTTTTGAAATAAACAAGTGTTTCTCGTCTTCCTGTCGGTCGTTTTTTCTTAACTCTGAGCTTGCAGCAGCCAGCTTCATCTCACAAGATCCTCGTGTGTTGTGAATGCCAATAAAGTGACATCATCGTGAAGATTGATGATTGCTAATTTGTAGGACTATTTTTTAATGCTTGGCTGGCTATCGACTGACACACCCTCTGTGATCGATTGGGGTGGTATAGGTCGGTTGGTAGGGTGGCCATGCCAGCAACTTGAGGGTTCCAGGTTCGATCCCCGCTTCCGCCATCCTAGTCAGTGTTTCCCATAAACTGGCAAGATACCTGTGGAGGTGGGGGCGTGGCTATGGGCGTGGTCACCATGACATTATCGAGTAATTTGCATAATTTACTACAATATGATTTTCTCTAAAAAGGCTAAAAAAATGTATACTTACTAATTAATAATAACAGTTTTGTTTTAAACGTCCATGCATCCATTTTACAATATAATTACAACACTTTATGTACATATTTATATACATATTTATTATTTAATATTTATTTATTAATTGTGGTTCTTACAAAAAATATATTTTATAAAATATAAAAGCTAAAATGTCTCTTAAAGCTCTGCCCCTTTAATTAGTGCATACTAAATAATTTAACTTTAGCCTACTACTACAATCATATTATTTACCAGCAGCATAAAGTGAAACAGAGGCAGAGGTGTCCTGCCACAGTCAGTAACAAATAAACAGTAAACAGTAGTGGTGGTAGATAGACACAGAGCTTCATCAAACATCTGATCCACTGAACAAAGAGCTCCAAAAATCTTGAACTTTAGACTGCCATCAGTTTTACTCCCTACACTTAACCATGTGTTTCCTACTGCCTGCAGACTTTGCACACTTTGTTATATACACATGTTGTGTTTCTAATATAAATACATTTAATAAAGTCAAATACAAATAAGGCAACAAGAGAAGTATCCTACACTTCTCTTTTGTGAAGTAAATCTGAACAGCCGATATGGGCATCTACATCAACTATATGATTTGCCTGTGAAGCTGGACCGGACAAAAATTTTTTTTTTTTTTTTTTTTTTTTTTTAAATTGTGGCGGACGTAATTCTTTCGTGGCGGGCCGCCACAAATAAATGAATGTGTGGGAAACGCTGAGTCACTGCCGTTGTGTCCTTGGGCAAGACACTTTACCCACCTGTAACTTAGATATTGGGTTTCAGTATGTAAAAGCGCTTTGAGTCACTAGACAAAAGCGCTATATAAATATAATTCAGTTCAATTCAACTCTGTGATCGACGGTAGCTCGCGATCGACCTAATGGGCACCCCTGGTTTATACAGTATCTTAAAGTCTTTGAACTGTGGAACTGTTGAGTACCCGCTGAGGTGTTTGGCCTTTGGTCACATACTCATTCCCAACCTGAACTCGAGGATAACACAGCACCTTCAGCAGCTCAGCGGCGTAGAGACCCATGAGGTAGGCAACCTTGTCAGCCACTTTTGAAAGCTCAGAATAAGTCACAAGGACGGTTCAGCCTCTGAATGTAGAAGCAAGTTTCACTCAACTCACCCTTAGTGCGGCCGGGCTCCGCTTGTACCTCATGCTGTTTCTGCTTGAACTTCACGTTCCCGTTGCACATCACAGCACTTTGTAGATGCTGATGTTCTCCTCCTTGTTGAAGCCCAGGATACCGATGGCACTCTGGTGAAAACAACTGGATGCTACATTATGACAACCTGTTGACATTCTCTCTGCTCTTCTTCTCCCGCAGAGACGCTACTGATCACCTCCAATCCTTATGACTATCCCTTCATCAGCCAGGGCGAGATCACTGTGCTGAGCATCAATGACTCAGAGGAGCCGATGGCCACAGACGTGAGTCGGTAAAGGGATTTACGGTGTTGATGAGTCTACTAAAAGTAGGTCTCATGTCAGCAACGTCTGGTCCTATGTCCTCCTCGCCGAAGAGGATGTTTTATTCTTTATCTGTGCGGACAAAATGCCAGTTAGTTGTTAAAATGGATGCATGTGGGAGAAACTTTCTTGAAATGTCCGGCATGAGATCAGGAACAATCAAATTCGATTTTCGGCCTGACATGGAACAATTCTACTACGTTACTTTACGTTTATCATACGATACGCGCTTTAACAGCTGTGTGTGTGTGTGTATGCTAGCGGGCCCACAGGGACAAAGATATTGGAGACAGACAAGAGTCTCCAATATCTGCATTTCTTCCATTATACTGGTGAAACAAAAAAAACAATTGTAAAATATCGTGCAAAGGTTGGTTTATTTACAAGGTGAAGCTAATATATGACATAGGCTAATTAGATGCAAATCAAGATATTTCCGCTTATGAAAACCTCATAAAATGTTGGGTTTCCAAAAACTGTAATGGCACGAAAATCAAGGTATTTCAAGGCTCATTTTTATGATTATGGTTTACAGCTTATGAAAGCCTCCGAAAATGTTGGGTTTTCAAAAATTGTAAGCCGTGATCATCAAAATAATAAGAAATTAAGGCCTTATTTATGTCACTTTGCATGTATTGGGTTTATATCACATATTAGAGACAGGCGAGAGGGTTCACTCCATGTCTTCCATTATACAGGTGAAACTCAAAAAACGTGAATATCGCTCAAAGGTTGGTTTATTATTTACAAGGTGAAGCTAATATATAACACAGGTTAATAACACGTAAATTAGGTATTTCAAGCCTTATTTTTATGATTATGGTTTACAGCTCATGAAAACCTCAGAAAATTTGGGGTTTTCAAAAACTGTTTGCTGTGATCATCCAAATTCGAAGAAATAAAGGCCTTACCTATCTGACTTTGCATGTATTGGGTTTATATCACATATTAGAGACTGACAAGAGCGTTCACTCTATTGCTTCCATTATACAGGTGAAACTCAAAAAACGTGAATATCGTGCAAAGGTTGGTTTATTAATTAAAAGGTTAAACTAATACAGTATTGTAGGCTGTGATCACCAAAATTATAAGAAATAAAGGCCATACCTATCTGACTTTGCATGTTTTGAGTTGATATCACATATTAGAGACAGGCTAGAGCGTTCACTCTTTGTTCCATTATACAGGTGAAACTCAAAAAATGTCAGTACCGTGCAAAAGTTGGTTTATTATTTACAAGGTGAAGCTAATATATGACATAGACCAGGGGTCGGCAACCCAAAACGTTAAAAGAGCCATATTGGACCAAAAATACAAAAAACGAATCTGTCTGGAGCCGCAAAAAATGAAAGGCCGTATATAAGATTTATAATGGAGGCAACACATGATTTAAGTGTCTATATTAGTTATAATAGCCTACTATCATATGACTGTGTGACGTGTCATATGATGTGTCGCAGGCTGAAGCAAATCTTCGTTGACAGCAATATTGAAATGTAATATTTATTCTATACATTTTTACGACATTAAAAAACATTAGTAAATCAGAGGCTACTTAGAAGGTGAGATAACACCTGAAAATGGCCGAAGGTACAGATGTGTGTGTCCAAGTGAAAGGAAACGGCAGTGTGTCTTCTTTTAATGGATTTGTTACAATCTTTGGCAAGCTAGGTAATGTTTGCTGTGGTCTGGAACAACATGGCACACAAAAAACTATCTGAAATGCAGCCAATATCACATACAGATAATGTGTCATGAGACATGCACATATAAATTAAATACACAGACGATAAAAGTAAAGGATATTAAATTAGCTCAAATATATCTACAAATGAGGCATAATGATGCAATGTGTACATACAGCTAGCCTAAATAGCATGTTAGCATTGATTAGCTTGCAGTCATGCACTGTCCAAATATGTCTGATTTGCACTCCAACAAATCAATAACATCAACAAACCGCGCCTTTGTGCAATCACGCACAGCATAAAACGTTTGGTGGACAAAATGAGATAAAGGAGAAGTGGAAGATTTTACATGTAAACAACCTGTTGCGTCACAGTCCACACTATGGTGGGTTCAAGAACAGCTGAAATTAGTAGGATAAAACGATGTTCACCAAATACTGTCATCAGTGAAGCATACACACAAACATATTAAACAGTGGGCTTTCTAACAATTGGGAAGGTTTGTGTCATGTTTGTCCTCAAACAAAACACATACTAAAACAAAAAAAATATTTTTCCCCAATCTTTTTCTCTTTTCAATCCTTTTTTAAAAAAGCTCCAGGGAGCCACTTGGGCGACACTAAAGAGCCGCATGCGGCTCGAGTGCCGCAGGTTGCTGACTCCCGACATAGGCTAATAACACGTAAATCGAGATATTTCAAGCCTTATTTTTATGATTATGGTTTACAGCTTATGAAAACCTCAGAAAATGTAGGGTTTTCAAAACTGTAAGCCATGATCATCCAAATGCAAATAAATAAAGGCCTTATCTATCTGACTTGGCATGTATTGAGTTTGTATCACACATTAGAGACAGACAAGAGGGTTCACTCCATTTATTCCATTATACAGGTGAAACTCAAAAAACGTGAATATCGTGCAAAGGTTGGTTTATTATTTACAAGGTTAAACTAATAAATGACATGGGTTAATAACACATAAATCAAGATATTTCAAGCCTTTGATGATTATGGCTCACAGTTTATGAAAACTTAAAAACTCAAAATTTTGGGTTTTCAAAATCTCAAAGCCATGATCATCAAAATTCTAAGAAATAAAAGTTCTTACCCATCTCACTTTGCATGTATTGAGTCTATATCACACATTAGTTTCACATTTAATGTTGAGGAACATCAATTCCAGAGTGGGCCGGACTGGTAGAATCATGACAAGAAAACGTAAAAATAAAGACCACTTCAGATTGTTTTCTTTGGTTAAAAATACAACAAGTACATTCTGAAAATGTACAAATCATCATGTTTTTTTTTTTTACACTTACATATTGCGGTTAATAGTATTCTATCTGCATTTGTCATTATTTGTACTTTCTAAGTTAGTGCTGTGATAATGTTCATCAATCAAACAGGTGGAATTGAGTCTGGTATATCTATTACAAAATGAGATGAATAACATCAAATTACAGGATATTAATAATGTAATGTACTCATTTTCCTCAACTGATGTTCTAACATCATGTGGTTTGTTATGTACATATCAATCAATCAATCAATGTTTATTTATATAGCCCTAAATCACAAGTGTCTCAAAGGGCTGTACAAGCCACAACGACATCCTCGGTACAGAGCCCACATACGGGCAAGAAAAACTCACCCCAGTGGGACGTCAATGTGAATGACTATGAGAAACCTTGGAGAGGACCGCATATGTGGGTAACCCCCCCCCCCCCCCCCCCCCCCCTCTAGGGGAGACCGAAAGCAATGGATGTCGAGTGGGTCTGACATAATATTGTGTAGCACCATAGACAACAAAACTTGTACATTTAGACTAATTTCATTAATCTCAAGTTAGAAGGGGATACATAATATTTTAGTATATTTGTGTTCGAAGAAAATGTGTCCCCAGTTATAAGTACAACACGAAATGTACAGATTATCAAAAGCATTTATTTGGGTAGAAATGTCACAGGTTACATTACTAAAATAATTTACAATCAAGGCATGAAGGTAACAATCCACATTTTGTATACTATGACTAATAAGCAGCGTAAGTACATAGAGTCACACGGCACATAGCTCCGCCCCCGTTGAAGTCATGCGTGCGCTCACGGCAGGGATACAAAGAATTCCCATTGCAACATCTAGTGGACACATTTAGAACAGCAGTTTGTCGGCTCTATTGATAACCTCACTAACAACTTTGACGATGCCTTGCGCGAAATTATTGATAGTATAGCACCGCTAAAGCAAAAAAGGCGCACCCCATGGTTTACAGAAGAAATTAGAGCTCATAAATTATCATGTAGAAAACTGGAACGCAAATGGCGCGCGACTAAACTTGAAGTTTTCCATCAAGCATGGAGTGATAGTTTAATAACTTATAAACGCATGCTTACCTTAGCTAAAGCTAAATACTACTCAAATCTCATCCGCCTCAACAAAAACGATCCTAAATTTCTGTTTAGTACAGTAGCATCGCTAACCCAACAAGGGACTCCTCCCAGTAGCTCCACCCACTCGGCAGATGATTTTATGAATTTCTTTAATGTGTGAAGTGAATTACATTTATATAGCGCTTTTTCTCAAGTGACTCAAAGCGCTTTACATAGTGAAACCCAATATCTAAGTTACATTCAAACCAGTGTGGGTGGCACTGGGAGCAGGTGGGTAAAGTGTCTTGCCCAAGGACACAACGGCAGTGACTAGGATGGCGGAAGCGGGGATCGAACCTGCAACCCTCAAGTTGCTGGCACGGCCGCTCTACCAACCGAGCTATACCGCCCCAATAATAAGAAAATTGAACTCATTAGAAAGGAGATTAAAGACAACGCATCCCAGCTACAACTGGGTTCTATTAACACAAATACGACTGTATATACGACGGACACTGCCCTCCAAAATAGTCTCTCTATTTTTGATGAAATAACATTAGAGGAATTATTACAGCGTGTAAGTGGGATAAAACAAACAACATGTTTACTTGACCCACTTCCTGGGAAACTTATCAAGGAACTGTTTGTATTATTAGGTCCATCAGTGTTAAATATTATAAACTTATCACTTTCCTCCGGCACTGTTCCCCTAGCATTCAAAAAAGCGGTTATTCATCCTCTGCTCAAAAGACCTAACCTCGATCCTGACCTCATGGTAAACTACCGACCGGTCTCCCACCTTCCGTTTATTTCCAAAATTCTCGAAAAAATTGTTGCACAGCAGCTAAATGAACACTTAGTGACTAACAATCTCTGTGAACCTTTTCAATCCGGTTTCAGGGCAAATCACTCTACGGAGACAGCCCTCGCAAAAATGACTAATCTATTGCTAACGATGGATTCTGATGCGTCATCTATGTTGCTGCTTCTTGATCTTAGCGCCGCTTTCGATACCGTCGATCATAATATTTTATTAGAGCGTATCAAAACACGTATTGGTATGTCAGACTTAGCCTTGTCTTGGTTTAACTCTTATCTTACTGACAGGATGCAGTGCGTCTCCCATAACAATATGACCTCGGACTATGTCAAGGTAACGTGCGGAGTTCCCCAGGGTTCGGTTCTTGGCACTGCACTCTTTAGTATTTACATGCTGCCGCTGGGTGACATCATACGCAAGTACGGTGTTAGCTTTCACTGTTATGCTGATGACACTCAACTCTACATGCCCCTAAAGCTGACCAACACGCCGGATTGTAGTCAGCTGGAGGCGTGTCTTAATGAAATTAAACAATGGATGTCCGCTAACTTTTTGCAACTCAACGCTAAGAAAACGAAAATGCTGATTATTGGTCCTGCTAGACACCAACATCTATTTAATAATACCACCTTAACATTTGAACAAAACATACACCTTAACTTAAACAAGGCGACTCGGTAAAGAATCTGGGTATTATCTTCGACCCAACTCTCTCGTTTGAGTCACACATTAAGAGTGTTACTAAAACGGCCTTCTTTCATCTCCGTAATATCGCTAAAATTTGTTCCATCTTGTCCACTAGCGACGCTGAGATCATTATTCATGCGTTCGTTACGTCTCGTCTCGATTACTGTAACGTATTCTTTTCGGGTCTCCCTATGTCTAGCATTAAAAGATTACAGTTGGTACAAAATGCGGCTGCAAGGCTTTTGACAAAAACAAGAACGTTTGATCATATTACGCCTATACTGGCTCACCTGCACTGGCTTCCTGTGCACTTAAGATGCGACTTTAAGGTTTTACTACTTACGTATAAAATACTACACGGTTTAGCTCCAGCCTATCTCGCCGATTGTATTGTACCATATGTCCCGACAAGAAATCTGCGTTCAAAGAACTCCGGCTTAATAGTGATTCCCAGAGCCAAAAAAAAAGTCTGCGGGCTATAGAGCGTTTTCTATTCGGGCTCCAGTACTCTGGAATGCCCTCCCGGTAACAGTTAGAGATGCTACCTCAGTAGAAGCATTTAAGTCCCATCTTAAAACTCATTTGTATAATCTAGCCTTTAAATAGACCCCCCTTTTTTAGACCAGTTGATCTGCCGTTTCTTTTTTTCTCTCCTCTTCTCCCCTGTCCCTTGCGAGGGGGAGTTGCATAGGTCCGGTGGCCATGGATGAAGTGCTGGCTGTCCAGAGTCGGGACCCCGGGTGGACCACTAGCCTGTGCATCGGTTGGGGACATCTCTGCGCTGCTGACCCGTCTCCGCTCGGGATGGTTTCCTGTTGGCCCCGCTGTGGACTGGACTCTCGCTGATGTGTTGGATCCACTGTGGACTGGACTTTCACAATGTTATGTCAGACCCACTCGACATCCATTGCTTTCGGTCTCCCCTAGAGGGGGGGGGGGGTTACCCACATATGCGGTCCTCTCCAAGGTTTCTCATAGTCATTCACCGACGTCCCACTGGGGTGAGTTTTTCCTTGCCCGTATGTGGGCTCTGTACCGAGGATGTCGTTGTGGCTTGTACAGCCCTTTGAGACACTTGTGATTTAGGGCTATTTAAATAAACATTGATTGATTGATTATTTCATTCAAAAAGCAAATTTAGCAAACTAATTTCGCCGGCCGGATAAAACATGTTTGGTTGTATGTTTGACACCCCTTGTTTAAAATAATTTTCATCAAACTCTTAGGAAATGTCCAAAATAGGGGTTAGCTCCACCCGCTAGTGAACCCGCCTCCACCCACAGAGACAAAGACAGTGAATGACCAACAGGAGGCTTTACTCTGTTTCTTTCATTCCACTACATCTTAAAAGGTTATTAGCACTTTTGATTAAACTTTCAGAAAATGTCAGAACAAGTGTGATCACCGTCTGGATTCTGGCAGTGAATCTTTGGGCACCTGAGAATTTGATTCGACTCCAATTCCTGGGGTGACTATTCAATTCAGAATCGATTCTCGCAATGTCATTTTTGGTATAATTATTATAATGAAATGTTTTCAAAACGGGTAACAGGCTAGAAAAGCTCTTTCTGGTTCCATGAAAATAGCCTAAAAACATATATTTTTTAATTGATTCTTATAAAAAATCTTTTTGAAGTTTTTTTTATTTGATCTTTTTTTTTTTTTAATCGATTTAGAATCGGGTTGAATAAAAATCATGATTTAGATGTGAATTGAATTGGAAAAAAGTATTACATTTTTTTAAAATAAGAATCAATTGTAGAAAATAGTTTTAGGCCATTTTCATGCAACCAGAAGGAGCTTTTCTAACCTGTAACCTGTTTTAAAAAAGTTTCATCATTATTTTACCAGTGATTCTCCAACCAGTGAGAACTTAAGTAAATATTCGATCACAGTGTTACTGTTCAAAGTGTGTGTAATGTGACGGTGGCCAAAAATACTAAATATACTTGTTAAATAAAACCTCTGCTTTTTTTCCTTCTTTTTTTTTAATGAATACTTAGCCCTACTACGCTACTATATTTTAATGTTGGTCATTATGGTGGTACTTGGTGAGCTAAGTGTTTTCTGAGGTGGTATTGGTAAAAAAAGTTTGAGAACCACTGTTTTACACCAAATTATAGATTGCGACTATTAGTTTGAATCGAGAATCTATTCTGAATTGAATCACTGCCCCAGGAATCGGATCGAATCGTTAAATACCCAAAGAATCTGCGATCTTTGTGTTGGTAGAAGAGTCACAGACGCTCTAATTGGTTGTGATTCAGTTGGCCGCTAAAGTGGACTGATGGGCTGCCAACAGCTGCAAGTACGACATGATTGTGGTCTCAGACCAGCTTTCATACTTTCAGACGTTCGTCGGCTGTCGGATTTTCATTTAAATTTTGTCTCAAAACCGACTCTTCTGTTTTCCACTCAGCAAAAAGCCGTCAGGAGAATTGTCGACTTTGGGCAAGCACACAATCCTCAACTCAAAGTGTACGTTAATGGCGGTGAAAGTCCGTCAAAGGACGCGGTCGAGTCGTGCAGACAGTGGGCGGAGCCAGTAGCGACTGGCATTTGGAAGAATTGAGTGGTTTGCTCTACCGACTCGCAAATGAAAGCCCAGCATACTGTGAATTACTTTTTAAAACGCAGCGATTATCAGAAGTTGTAATGCTCTGAGGCTGTTTGCTTTCCTAATCAGCCTTCTAAAAGGAGGAACCCAACAGGTGCGCAGCCCGGTGGGTTAATTTCATACATCAGAACGCTATTATGGCTGGAAGCTTTCTTTTCTTTAGCTTAACAGCTTTTTCCATCACAATCCTCTGAACACGTTTTTTGGTGGTAAATGACGACCTTCTTGTGATGTGTCGATAGAAAGACTAACAGGTTCTGTTGTCGTCTTCGTCTCATCAGAAAGATCTAAATAACAAACCCCACTCCCACCAACAGGGCTGCACAATTAACAATTAACATTTCGATTTCCGCTTCTTGCGATCATAACAATATTATCGTAAAAACAATGTTCCGCGCAACTTCAGAGCTTAAGGGTGAAACAGGGGGTTGAAAAAGACGTCTAGAAGTTTGGGATATCACCAAAGTTGCTACTTTTTTAGACTTAGACTTAGACAAACTTTAATGATCCACAAGGGAAATTGTTCAACACAGTAGCTCAGTTACAATGATGGAAAGTGTAAGGATGGAAAGGACAATGCAGGTATAAATAGACTAATATAGCTATAAAAAAATCTAACATATATACGAATATATATACATATGTGTACAGAATAATTTATATACAGATATATTGTATCATGTCTATAACATATATACAATATAATCCAATGACACAACGCTAGTATGCCTAATCAAAAATCTTTTAACTCAACAAAAAAAAAAGTAAGGCATATGATTTCCACGTTAACAGTCACATAATTGAAGAAGTAAAACGGAGTCAGCTGTTAAAGGCCAAATGTCTGGTAAATTGACACTAATGTGAGTGAAATGCTGACATTGAGAGGATAATGAACATTTGTTGGGGAAAATAGTGTGCACGGTAGCGCTCATTCATCCCCAAACACGCCGTGAACTTAATGTGGAGACGGCCACTAAAAACTAGGAAGCAACAATCCATGTACCCATAACACATCTAACCTGCATGTGTTGTTGTGAACGACATCACGGCTGTAGATCAATGTACAAAACCCAAAACCAGTGAATTTGGCACGTTGTGTAAATAAAAACAGAATACAATGATTTGCGAATGCTTTTCAACTTATATTCAATTGAATAGACTGCAAAGACAATATATGTAATGTTCCAACTGAGAAACTATTTTTTTTTTTTGCAAATAATCATTAACTTAGAATTTAATGGCAGCAACACATTTCAAAAAAGTTGGCATAGGGGCATTTTTACCACCGTGTTACATGGCCTTTTCTTTTAACAACACTCAGTAAATGTTTGGGATTTTTTGAAGCTTTTCAGGTGGAATTCTTTCCCATTCTTGCTTCATGTACAGCTTAAGTTGTTCAACAGTCCGGGTCTCCGTTGTCGTATTTTACGCTATGGGACACTGGTCTTGACTACAGGCAGGCCAGTCTAGTACTCGCACTCTTTTACTACGAAGCCACGCTGTTGTAACACGTGCAGAATGTGGCTTGGCATTGTCTTGTTGAAATAAGCAGGGGCGTCCATGAAAAAGACATTGCTTGGATGGAAACATGTTGTTCCAAAACCTGTATGTACCTTTCAGCATTAATGGTGCCTTCACAGATGTGTAAGTTACCCATGCCTTGGGCACCAATACACCCCCATAGCATCACAGATGCTGGCTTTTGAACTTTGCGCCTATAACAATCCGGATGGTTCTTTTCCTCTTTGTTCCGGAGGACACAACGTCCAGTTTCCAAAAACAATTTGAAATGTGGACCACGGAACACTTTTCCACTTTGCATCAGTCCATCTTAGATTAGCTCGGGCCCAGCGAAGCCGGCTGCGTTTCTGGGTGTTGTTGATAAATGGCTTTCGCTTTGCATAGTAGAGTTTTTAACTTGCACTTACAGATGTAGCGATGAACTGTAGTTACTGACAGTGGTTTTCTGAAGTGTTCCTGAGCACATGTGGTGATATCATTTACACACTGATGTCGCTTTTTGAAGTGGCACCGCCTGTGTGATCAAAGGGCCCGGGTATTCAATGTTGGTTTTGGGACTTGCCGCTTACATGCAGTGATTTCTCCAGATTCTCTGAACCCTTTGATTATATTACAGACCGTAGATGGTGAAATCCCTAAATTCCTTGCAATAGCTTTTTGAGAAATGCTGTTCTTAAACTGTTCGACAATTTGCTCACACATTTGTTCACAAAGTGTTGACCCTCGCCCCATCCTTGCTTGTGAATGACTGAGCATGTCATGATCCGTGGGCCGGATCATGTTTTTGTGTTTTCTGTTAGTTTTGGACTCCTTTTGTTATTGCTTGTGAACTTGTTTCGTCACCATGGTTACTTATTATTTTCACCTGCCACTTGTGTTCCCGACGCGCACCTGTTTACCATCACTGACACTATTTAAACCTGCCTTTTTGTTCACTCGTCCTGTTCTCCTTGTTTGCGGTAAGCATCAGTCACGTTTTTTTGTATTTCTTGTTCCCGACTCTTGTGCTAGTGTTAGCCTTAGCTTCCTGTGCGTTCGGCACGCTTTTCTTTTGCTTGTTTTTCTGTTTGGCTATGATTTATGTTAATTAAGCCATCTCTTACCTTCACTTTTTTGTCCGGAGTGTTCGTGTTGCATTGGAGGAACGATCCCGCATAAATATGCGACCCCCACGTGACAGAAGGAGAACAGCATACAGTTCTTCCGCCACGAACTTCGAGAAGCTGGACTTAGGTATGTGGTTAGATTTGAAGGCAATGGAGGCGGAGACTCTCCGCTATTCCCCCTTGGAGCGCCAGGACCTGATGTGGGGTCCTAATGGAAAGTTGATCCCACTCAACTCCGTATGGCCCGAGGACATTGTCGCGCCACCGCAGTACCGGACGCGTCAGCAAAAACGGAAGCCAGCCAAAGAGGCTTCGTTTCGCCGTTATGACGCGTCGCTCCCGCAAGCTCCTCCCCCGGACCAAAGCAAGTTGCAGCCAGACCAGTATTCCTCGCCGCCAAAATTAGGTAATCCCATCACACATTTTGCTAAGCAATTCACCGATTGGGCTGTCAGTCAGCTGGAGACCCGCACGGATGACGTCATCCCGCCCACTGTGGATGACATCAGAGACGAAGATGTTTTTTTAAATTCTTCTGACTCTTTCTGTCAGCAACCTCCTAAAGACTTTAATTATAAAATTAAACATTATCAGGACATTATTTTGAAATTTAGATGTCAGCCACAGTCTCCTTCTGAGTGCCAAGCTCCGCCCCTAGGACTCTAGCCCCGCCCACGTCAGTGACTTTTTCCTCTCACCCTCCCAAAAGACCTCAGGTGAGGATGGGAAAAGACATTTTGGACAATTTAGAGGGGAGGATTTTTCCCCCCTCCTGACCTCCCGCCACCCACCCTTAAAGACTGTTCCAGACCGCAAGGAGCGCGTCTGGTATCCGCCCCTTGAGGGGGGGCTGGGGCGCAGCTGGTGGGGTGCCTCAGCTGCGCCCAACCAGGCAGCAAACTCCATCCCGGCCGCCACCACCAGTCTTTCGGCCTGCCAAGCCGCAACCTCCAGCCCGTCCTCCACCACCAGTCCTTCGGCATGCTAAGCCTCTACCGCCGGCTAGACCACCTCCGCCATGCTCATGGCTAACCTCTGCCCGGGTGGGCCTGCAGACGCCACCATCATCTCCGGTGGGCCTGCAGACGCCACCATCTCTGACACCTGTACCTGCTCCTCGGCTGGCACCTGTGCCTGCTCCTCGGCTGGTACCTGTGCCTGCTCCTCGGCTGGCACCTGTGCCTGCTCCTCGGCTGGTACCTGTGCCTGCTCCTCGGCTGGCACCTGTGCCTGCTCCTCGGCTGGCACCTGTGCCTGCTCCTCGGCTGGCACCTGTGCCTGCTCCTCGGCTGGCACCTGTGCCTGCTCCTCGGCTGGCACCTTTGCCTGCTCCTCGGCTGGCACCTGCGCCTGCTCCTCGGCTGGCACCTGCGCCGGCTCCTCGGCTGGCACCTGCGCCTGGCACCTGCGCCTCGGCAGGCACCTGCTCCTGCACCCCGGCAGGCACCTGCTACTGCACCCCGGCAGGCACCGGTACCTGATCCTCGCCAGACACCGGTACCTGATCCTCGCCAGACACCGGTACCTGCTCCTCGCCAGACACCGGTACCTGCTCCTCGCCAGACACCGGTACCTGCTCCACGCCAGACACCGGTACCTGCTCCTGCAACCACGCCTGACTCGCCGCCTGAACCTGCTACCACGCCTGACTCGCCGCCTGAACCTGCTACCACGCCTGACTCGCCGCCTGAACCTGCTACCACGCCTGACTCGCCGCCTGAACCTGCTACCACGCCTGACTCGCCGCCTGAACCTGCTACCACGCCTGACTCGCCGCCTGTACCTGCTACCACGCCTGACTCGCCGCCTGTACCTGCTACCACGCCTGACTCGCCGCCTGTACCTGCTACCACGCCTGACTCGCCGCCTGAACCTGCTACCACGCCTGACTCGCCGCCTGTACCTGCTACCACGCCTGACTCGCCGCCTGAACCTGCTACCACGCCTGACTCGCCGCCTGTACCTGCTACCACGCCTGTCTCGCCGCCTGTACCTGCTACCACGCCTGCCTTGTCCACTGCGTCCAAGCCTGCCATGACGGCGCCGACGCGCCCACCTCCCTGTCGACCACGGATGTGGCCGCTCCGTGGTCGTCCGCCTCGCCAAGTGCGCCCACCTCCCCGTCGGCCACGAATGTGGCCATTCCCTGGTCGCCCTCCTCGCCGGCTGCAGCGGCGTTCCACTCGCCGCCGCCACTTGACTTTGCCTCGGTGGATTCGGGGACACTTGGCTTGGCGACCCACCTCCAAGTCCTCCCTCCGCCCGCCCGTGACTTTTGACCCTGCTTGTTTTTTTTGTTTTTTGGACATCTTGTATCTGTCGTTGAGGAGGGGGTACTGTCATGATCCGTGGGTCAGATCATGTTTTTGTGTTTTCTGTTAGTTTTGGACTCCTTTTGTTATTGCTTGTGCACCTGTGAGTTTGTTTCGTCACCATGGTTACTTATTATTTTCACCTGCCACTTGTGTTCCCGACGCGCACCTGTTTGCCATCACTGACACTATTTAAACCTGCCTTTTTGTTCACTCGTCAGTCACGTTTTTTTGTATTTCTTGTTCCCGACTCTTGTGCTAGTGTTAGCCTTAGCTTCCCGTGCGTTCGGCACGCTTTTCTTTTGCTTGTTTTTCTGTTTGGCTACGATTTATATTAATTAAACCATCTCTTACCTTCACGTTTTTGTCCGGAGTGTTCGTGTTGCACTGGAGGAACGATCCCGCACAAATATGCGACCCCCACGTGACAGAGCATTTCATGGAAGCTGCTTTTTTACCCAATCATGGCACCCACCTGTTCCCAATTAGCCTGCTCACCTGTGGGATGTTCCAAATAAGTGTTTGATGAGCATTCTTCAGTCTTTTTGCCACATGTGACAACTTTTTTTAAACATGTTGCAGGCATCAAATTCCAAATGAGCTAATATTTGCAAAAAATAATGTTTTCCAGTTAGAATGTTAATTATCTTCTTTTTGCAGTCTATTCAATTGAATATAGGTTGAAAAGGATTTGCAAATCATTGAATTCTGTTTTTATTTACGATTTACACAATGTGCCAACTTCACTGGTTTTGGGTTTTGTACAAACAGCAGTCGCAATTTTAAAGGTTTCCATCCATCCATCCATTTCCTACCGCTTGTCCCTTTTTTTTTTTTTAACAGCTTCAAGTCGTCTCCTTACTCGTCAACTTAAGAGCAGCAGCACACTTCCACCCTTCACAAAAGCAGCGCTCTGACTGCGTTAACAAAATAACAGTTTCAAAAAAGTACCATACACAAGTATTTTAAGCACCCATTGGTATTGGTCAAAATGGTTCATATATACATATTGCATCAATAAATGAGGATTTTTGCATTTTTTAATTAATAAAAATGTGTTTGTTTAGATCAGGGGATGTCGTAAGTCTGTAAAGCACTTTGATACACGTGATTAAAGGCCTACTGAAATGAATTTTTTTTATTTAATCGGGGATAGCAGATCCATTCTATGTGTCATACTTGATCATTTCGCGATATTGCCATATTTTTGCTGAAAAGATTTAGTTGAGAACATCGACGATAAAGTTCTCAACTTTTGGTCGCTGATAAAAAAAAAGCCTTGCCTGTACCGGAAGTAGCGTGACGTCGCAGGTTGAAAGGCTCCTCACATTTCCCCATTGTTTACACCAGCAGCGAGAGCGATTCGGACCGAGAAAGCGAAGATTACCCCATTAATTTGAGCCAGGATGAAAGATTCGTGGATGAGGAACGTGAGAGTGAAGGACTAAAGTGCAGTGCAGGACGTATCTTTTTTCGCTCTGACCGTAACTTAGGTGCAAGGGCTCATTGGATTCCACACTCTCTCCTTTTTCTATTGTGGATCAGAGATTTGTATTTTAAACCACCTCGGATACTATATCCTCTTGAAAATGAGAGTCGAGAACGTGAAATGGACATTCACAGTGACTTTTATCTCCACTGACTGTATGTTTCTGGAAAAAAAGTGTATTCCTTCTCCCGATTAAGTGTAACAAAACTTAACTTTAGCTACGGAGCTAACGTGATAGCATCGTGCTTAAATGCAGATAGAAACAAAATAGGAAGGATAGACAGCAGATCAACAATACTACTATCAAGAGACACCGAACCAAACACTGGACCTGTAACTACACGGTTAATGCTGTGCCGCCTGTCGAAGCCCAGCAATGCTGTTGCTAACGACGCCATTGAAGCTAACTTAGCTACGGGACCTCGTCAGAGCTATGATAAAAACATTATCTCTCCACCTACGCCAGCCCTCATCTGCTCATCAACACCCGTGCTCACCTGCGTTCCAGCGATCGACGGTGCGACGAAGGACTTCACCCGATCATCGATGCGGTCGGCGGCTAGCGTCGGATAGCGCGTCTGCTATTCTCAAAGTCCTCCTGGTTGTGTTGCTGCAGCCAGCCGCTAATACACTGATCCCACTTACAGCTTTCTTCTTTGCAGTCTCCATTGTTCATTAAACAAATTGCAAAAGATTCACCAACACAGACGTCCAGAATACTGTGGAATTTTGCGATGAAAACAGAGCTGTTTGTATTGGGATACAATGTGTCCGAATACTTCCGTTTCAACCATTGATGTCACGCGCAAACGTCATCATACATAGACGTTTTCAACCGGAAGTTTTGCGGGAAATTTAAAATTGCACTTTATAAGTTAACCCGGCCGTATTGGCATGTGTTGCAATGTTAAGATTTCATCATTGATATATAAACTATCAGACTGCGTGGTCGGTAGTAGTGGGTTTCAGTAGGCCTTTAAAGGCTATTTACATACATTTTCATTGACTTCATAAAATGTTACTACTTATGACACAAAAAGGACAGTATGGTGGTAAAATAATTGTAAAGGGTAAAAAAAATTAAATGTAAAAACTTATTTTTATTGTTTGATTATATTGCTATTGTTTTTTAAATTGACTGTTATTATTTTACTTGTTTATTTGTTGTTCTTTCAAATGATATTTAAATTTCAGTTTTGGTGGTACAATAAATACTTATGTTTTGAAACTAGTAAATATTTGTTTATTATCGTGATTGATATTTTTGCCATAAACCTCCAATCCTACCCCTAGTGGAAATTCATGTTACTACAACATGCTCACGTCCCCATTCTGACTGTATGTTTCTGGAAAAAAAGTGTATTCCTTCTCCCGATTAAGTGTAACAAAACTTAACTTTGGCGATGTGTCAACGGCAAATATTATTGGAGCGTGTAGAACAGGGCTATTCAACTACACAATGAAGAGGGCCGCAGTTTCAAGAGCTCAATGGCTCAGGGGCCGGACATTGAAATGTGGATGTTTCGTCAGAAAGTGCCTCCGCAGGTTATATTCCTTTGAGACTGCGTTTACTTAATTGCGAAGTAAACACATCGGTGTTCACACTGCACTGTCAATAAATTCATTATTCTGCCATCACTACTCATTTCCAGCGCGAGCAGCTTGACAGATGGTTAACAGCATGAAGAAACAGAAGCTCCAGAAGTTTTTTTTGATGATTGATGTTCCTTCTTTTGAATGACTTTCCTTCCTTAATTTTATTTCTTTACGCTTCTTCCTTTATTAAAGTTTGTAAGACTGAAAACATAAATGTGTAATCAGCATTACAAAAGTTTAACGTCCATTGTGTATTTTACATAAATAAAATAGATTTAGTGATGATACATTCAAACAAAACTACACGTTTACACGTATAGAAACTAAACGACATCCACTGCAAACATTGCACACGTCTGGCTCAACACGGACAAACCTAATGTGTAGCTTTATTGCCATTTACTGGTCAAATCCAGCGCTACATGTATCAAACAAGCTTTGCTCGCCAAGAGTTACTCGTCCAAAGAACGACACGACCACGAATACAAATGACTTCACGAAGTCAGCGATTTCTATACTTACATACTTTGTCTAGTCGCGGTTTCCTCAAGCCAAATTGAAAGCTTTGGCGCGCTGGATGTAGCCCACGGGCCGCCAGTTGAACACACCTGGTGAAGAATATGATTAAAATGACATCTACTTGGGGACTGTGATTTTTGTCCCCTATTGGAAAGCTGTCCTGTCACGATGGCGTACATTACGCCCCTAATAGTTTGTAGTAGTGGAGTAAGATAGTAACTAACTAGTACTAGTGATGTCATCACAACCCATAAGCAATCTGTGACATCATCGCTTGGGTGCTCAAAGCCAAAAGTGTGGTCACGTGACCGCTGTTCTCACGCATCAAAGATGTCACGCATCATGGACAAAAGCGCTGTTGTGGCGCGCTCCCTGCTCTAGTCGGCTGCAGTCTAGGTTGTTTGTTGCCAGTGTTGCCATGGTTGCGAGGGGCAAGAGGAGTTTTACGGACGCCAACATGTCAGCGTTGTCTCTGGAGCGCAAAGAGTTTGAGTGCCTGCATCAACTTTACAATCATGTCTTGTCCAGCAAGTGTTGCAGCTACAAGCTCCTAAGCATTCTCGGGGAGGGACGCTTCGGAATCGTTGCCGAGTGCCTCAACTTGAACACATCGGATTGTGTGGCGGTCAAGCTCCTGAAAAGATGCAACATTTACAACTACAACCAAGAAGTGCAGGCGCTGCAAAAGATCCGCTTCCTGGACAAACACAGGAACAGCTTGGTCAGGTTCATAGAACACTTCATCTTCCAGGACTTTCCTTGTCTGGTTTTCGAGATGCTGGACAAGAGCCTGGAGGACCTGATGACAGAGCGAAACATGACGCCGCTGAATCTGCATCAAATCCGCCCGGTCACATCGCAGCTTCTGATGGCGTTCGAGGCCCTGCAGGCGTTAGGGATCATTCACACAGACTTGAAACCGGACAACGTCATGCTCGTGGACCACAAACACGTTCCCTTTCGAGTGAAGCTGATCGACTTTGGTTTGGCTCATCCAATCACGTCCGTGCACGCGGGCATGACCCTGCAGGCCGAGGCTTACCGGGCCCCAGAGGTGACCTTGGGCCTTCCC
Source organism: Entelurus aequoreus (assembly GCF_033978785.1). Lineage (NCBI taxonomy): Eukaryota > Metazoa > Chordata > Actinopteri > Syngnathiformes > Syngnathidae > Entelurus > Entelurus aequoreus. The sequence goes on along the minus strand of NC_084736.1, from coordinate 25,525,440 downwards.
CTGTCAGAGGCCATCGATATGTGGTCTCTGGGATGTACCATCGCATACCTCTTCTTTGGATTCGACCTCTTTGACTGCTCTTCTCTTCGCAACAGTATGGGAACCATCTGTCAGCTCTTTGGGCAGCCTGGAGATCATCTTCTCAACATGGCTAAATACACCAGTGACTACTTCATGCTAGACGCAGACCACCGGTGGACTGTCATCTCAGCAGGTATCGAGCCGGCCATGTCTCGATTTAATCTGGAGACTGGGTCCACTTTCGAAGACCTGGCCTTGGGATTCTTGCAGACCACCTCCACCGTGGAGTACGACGACTGGATGAAATGTGTTTGTCTCCTAAAATGTCTACTGAGTGTAGAGGCCACGAGCAGAGCCACTCCCAGACAAGCTTTGAATCATTCTTTTCTCACCATGGCTCACCTGATGGACAACTGCCCCTACAAAGAAGCTACCCTCAACTGCATGATGATCGCGCCCATCGACGACTACGTCACAGTCAAAGGCAGGGATGAAGGCTACGGCGAGGAGGAGCCTGACTGTGTGGAGGAACTTTATGGAGAAGAGGAACCAGGGGAGGTGGTGAATCTTGACATTGGCAGCGACGCTGGTTGGTTAATGGACGCTGATGATGTGGTGGTTCTTGGCGGTGATGAGGACATTGGTGTTGTGGAAGAGCCTCCTGGAGTGCTTGTTCTTGATGTTGAAGTGGACCTTTGTAAAGTGGTGGACCTTTGTGGTATGGAAAATTCATGTGGCTTTGTCAACTTGGCAGACCTGTTTTAGTGGACATCACCCTTGTGGGCAGTTAAGAATCCTTGCTGAGTTCAAACCGAAGGAAGCTTTACTGGCAGCCAACAAAAGCAAAGACGAATAAAGCATGAGCAGAACACCAGGAGCGTCTTTCCAAGCTTCTCAATGAGGACATTTGTCTGAAGCTAAACTGGACCAGCGACGTTAAAGTCATTGATGGACCAATCTTCACAAGCTTGATGGAACAAGTTGCTTTTTAATGAATAATCTTTATTTTTGAAGTAAACCAGGATTACTTTCCAAGCACACAAAACAAGTTGTGATCTTTGTTTTTGATGGAGATTTTTTCCAGGAGTTCTGATCGGAAATGTTTCCAAACACACGCGTCTCCATGTTTGACAATGGTAGTCACCTTTGATGCTAGCCCAAAAAGCACCAACACTTGTGTCCGTCTATTCTTTACTGCCCTCGTGAGGACAACACCTGAGCAGTTACACAGCAGGACAAAAAGGTCTTCATAACTTTCAATCATAATTTTTGTTTTTTGTATTTTCTCATGTGAGCTGCGATGGAGTTGGAAATCTCCACGTTTCTTTTGTTCTGACCATAATAGTCCACAAACTGTCCATCAGGTCCAACCAGGTACATGATGATGGTGTGGTCCACCTGGCAAGCCGAAGACATCGCTTTAACGAGAAACTTTAACTGGTTGATGCATGTTGGCTAAAGGCAACTCACAATGTAGTCGTTGTCTTCGTCTTTGGGTCCTTGGCTGTAGTAAACTCTGTAGGATCTGGACACCTGCTCCAATTGAGCGGTGGACCCCGTTAGACCAATCAGCTTTGGTGAAAACTCTGGAAAACACGTCAAATGAGTCCCCGCTGTTTCAACTCGACACAATAAGACAAAGCGATCGAGAGTATTATCTTGTACCTTTAACATACGTCGCCATGGCCTCTGGTGTGTCCCTGTCAGGGTCGATGGTGATGAGGATGGGTGTCAGTTTGGGTAAAGACTTGATTTTGTCTGCACCAAGACCAAGAAAGTGTTGGTTTCCATCAGAACATCCTGACTGTCATTTCAGTAACACAAGGTCAGGAGCAGAGGTGGGTAGTAATACGTTACATCTACTTACACTACCGTTCAAAAGTTTGGGGTCACATTGAAATGTCCTTATTTTTTAAGGAAAAGCACTGTACTTTTCAATGAAGATAACTTTAAACTAGTCTTAACTTTAAAGAAATACACTCTATACATTGCTAATGTGGTAAATGACTATTCTAGCTGCAAATGTCTGGTTTTTGGTGCAATATCTACATAGGTGTATAGAGGCCCATTTCCAGCAACTATCACTCCAGTGTTCTAATGGTACAATGTGTTTGCTCATTGGCTCAGAAGGCTAATTGATGATTAGAAAACCCTTGTGCAATCATGTTCACACATCTGAAAACAGTTTAGCTCGTTACAGAAGCTACAAAACTGACCTTCCTTTGAGCAGATTGAGTTTCTGGAGCATCACATTTGTGGGGTCAATTAAAAACTCAAAATTGCCAGAAAAAGATAACTTTCATCTGAAACTCTACAGTCTATTCTTGTTCTTAGAAATGAAGGCTATTCCACAAAATTGTTTGGGTGACCCCAAACTTTTGAACGGTAGTGTATGTACCGGTTTCTAGAAATTGTATTTGTCACAGTACTCTCGGGACATTCAATCAATCGCAACTGTGTCTTAGAAGACATTCATGCTCTCATTCAAGCAGGCTTTATCAGTTCCTGCTCACAGACTTTGATTGTTTAAATTTAGTCTGATTGATGGAGAGGATAAATGTCTGACTGATCAGACCAGTTGTGATCGATTGAATTTCCTGAGAACACAAGGACTTGGATGCGTTTATCTAAAGTCATTTGTCCGAGTAGTTTTAATGCAACATACTTTTTACTTTAACTGCAGTATTTTTGTGAAGAAGAAATGCTACTTTGACTTTGTTACGTCACTACATTCATCATATTTATTCATGATCTGTTGATGACTGCTTACAATACATTTTAACGAGGCTTGTTAGAGAGACTTGTGTCACATGACTCTATTTCACCAATCCAACGAAGCCTGGCAGTCACATGACCACACTCAAACTACACACTGGAAAAAGTGACATGGCGTCATGACTCTTTAATGTTGAAAGAACATTTATATCATGTGTGTCAGTAGAAATGTTCACATTTCAGCCTACAAGAATTCCACTTCCAACCAGAGAAAGCATGTTGCGCTAAGTTTAAGATGTTTCAGCTAGCAAATGCTAAAATTAGCCCTGTTATAACGTCATAAATGACTGTAAAATGTGCATCTTTTGTGGTATATGATGTAGTAGTCTCTCTCGACCGGGACTAGGGTTGTCAAAAGTATCGATACTCTGATACCAAGTCAATACCAACTTGCAAAAAAAAACATATCTGCTTTTTTCAGTATCAACAGTACAGAATGTCGTACGACACTTCTTCCCTGTATCAATTCTCAGCGCAAGAACGCCTGCTGTCTTAAAAAGTTATCCAGCGTTTCCATATTATTCATGGAAATTCTGTCACAAATCGGGTTTCGCCCTGGCTCAGGAAGAAATGTTAATGGAGTGTTTGTAGCATAAGTGTAGGTGTGGCGTAACTGCGCTTCACGACACACCTCATACGCGCCTGCTTTGCCAGAGAATAAGACGGAGCAGAAATTATCCGCTTTGTAGCTAGATCTAGCGAGTAGAGCTACCTATTAAAAATTAAAGAGGTGTATCTTGCATGTATTCAATTATCAAATACAAGCAGTCACAAGTGAGAGTTTAGATCGGCCACCACAACCCCAGGGAGTATGCATTACCACAGCTGGCAGAAAAATGTGTACAACCACCCTTTATCACTTCCATAAGTGCGAAGAAAACACAGCTTTTCACAATGTAAAATACTTGACTGTTGTTTATGATCATATTTATACACAATATTGTTTTTTTTAATATACTGGGAGGATACAGAACACTACTGTTCTTTTTTCAATGTATATTTACCTCTGAGCAGCTGATACTGACATTAAAATCCCCCATCTAAGAACTTTCAGTTGATTTTGGCGGCGCCAGTGGACCAAAGCGGTAGTGTTTTGCTTGAAGGCAGACCACACTTCCCATGAGGACTTGTGCATAGAGCGTCATACTGACAAGATAACACAGTAGAAACCTCCATATTTTACTTAAACGTTATATTTGCTGTTTGCAGTCATAGAAATTGTTTTTTTCTTTACACAGAACTTTTAAATTTGTTGGTTGGTCGTGTAGAACTGCAAACTATTAAGCTGGTGGTTATTTATTGCTACCACGCAAATTTCCTATACTTAGCATTAGCATTTTGATTTGAGCATCGAAAGTTACTTACAAGTCCAGCAGCAACAGAGCCAAGGCAGCTTCAGTCAGAAATCCGTCATCTTTGAGCTCACGGCCGCGATCCTTGATTGTCTCCCTTTTTCTTATTTTTGTCGCCTCAAAGAAAACTTTTCGTTGGTTGTTTTGGAGCTTCTGCCATGATAGCAATAATTGCACGTAGGCATTCTTCTTTTAGTTTTATGGCGCCAAGCAGGCGTTCGCATCAACTTCCGTGTTTTTGATGAATGTGGGAAGGGGGAGTGATGTATGCCGTGAAGCAAGTCCGCACATTTGTAGATTTTTGTGTGGCAGGTTTCCATCTATCATCCCAAAACGTATTAAAATATTTTATGAATGTTGAAAAGTTACTTAGTGCTGCTTTAATTTATACTTTACAATAAAGTAGTGAATTTAAAAGCACATGGTTTCAGTTTCCTTTACTTTTTATCTTATCAAACAAGTACTTTGTGGACATATCGACCACTGAAATTCCAGCCAGGACACTCTTGCAAAAGAGATTTATAATCTCAAGGAGTTTTATCCTGGGTAAATAAAAGTGAATGAATAAAAACCTTTCACTGTCTGTTAGCACCCGAGTGAACAGCATCATATTGAACAGCAGCTAATTTTTTAACGGCCTGCGGCACATTCTAAAAATGATATAACAAAAAAAACATAAAAAGTGGAAAATGAGAAATAACAGGTGTAAAAATGAGAAAATGTAATTTTGACTCTAAGAACACAAAGCTGCCATGTATGCAGTTTTTTTTACTTTAAAAACTGTCATTGCGCAAAAATTAATAAAAACGTATAATCGACGGATATATCTGAAGTTGATCGAGGGCAGTGATTCTCAAACTGTGGTAAGGCTCCATCTAGTGGTATGTCAAAGAATCACTTCATTAAATATTCAAACTTCTGCCTTGTTTTAATGAATACCTAGGCCTACTATGCTACTGAATTTAATGTTGGTCATTATGGTGGTACTTGGAGAGCCAAGTGTTTTCTGAGTTGGTACTTGGTGAGAAAAGTTTGAGAACCACTGCTCTAGAGATTTAGGTGTTGAAAGTAAAAAATAATATACCGTAAATTCCGCACTATAAGCAGCTAGTTTTATCCTAAGCTTTGAACCCTGCGGTTTATAAAACTGTGCGGCTAATTTATGGACTTTTCTTCGCTGACGACGATAAACCAAATAGTTTTCATTAAACACATGCAGACACTTAAATGGTGTGTTAATGTTTGTGCTATGGTGCCATTATTTGGATGAGTTTGCTCACTGCAAGTGCTGCTAGGTGAATGCCTACATGTGTTTCCTGCTGTTTAAAGCTTTGAACCGGAAGTAGAAGTGCCATTCTGTCTTTTAATCCTCCATAGCGTTTCTACTCGTATGAATTTATCACTCCAAGCAACGTTTGTACGTTTTACAATGTAACAAACAATTCTTACCTACTAAATCGTCCCATGTGTGACATCTGTAGGAGTGTTTTCATGCATATTTGTACATGCTATCATATTGTACTTAAGCTAAAGTCGTTGGCATTAGCCTATATGCTAACACGTTTACAAGTGTATGTGTTAGTAATATTAACTTACAATGGCATTTTTTTTGTTTGATTGATTTTGATTGAGACTTTTATTAGTAGGTTGCACAGTGTTGTATTGTTTCACTTTCATAAATTTAACCAACATGTCACAGTGGTGTTATTGAGTCAGTTTAGCTGATTGGAGAGCTAGCTTCCGCAACTAGTGGGTCCATGACGATGACTTCTGTTTTGTTGATCAGCCGTTTTACAGCTACGCTAGAGACACCGTTTAGAAACAATTATGGTATGTAAATAAACATTTACAGAATGTTTGTGTGTAAATAACTCATTTTACAACATTTATATCTGCGGCCTTTAGTCCGGTGCGGCTAATATTATGAAAGAAATTGTTTTTTCCTCAATTTTAGTGGGTGCAGCTTATATACCAGTGCGTTCTATAGTCCGTAAAATAAGGTATTGGTATATATATGACTTATTTTTTAACACTTATGAGTGGGGGCCTTTTACAAATCTCGTTTCCATATGAGTTGGGAAATTGTGTTAGATGTAAATATAAACGGAATACAATGATTTGCAAATCCTTTTCAACCCATATTCAATTGAATGCACTACAAAGACTAGATATTTAAAGTTCAAACTCATAAACTTTTTTTTTTTTTTTGCAAATAATAATTAACTTAGAATTTCATGGCTGCAACATGTGCCAAAGTAGTAGGGAAAGGGCATGTTCACCACTGTGTTACATGGCCTTTCCTTTTAACAACACTCAGTAAACGCTTGGGAACTGAGGAGACACATTTTTTAAGCTTCTCAGGTGGAATTCTTTCCCATTCTTGCTTGATGTACAGCTTAAGTTGTTCAACAGTCCGGGGGTCTCCGTTGTGGTATTTTAGGCTTCATAATGCGCCACACATTTTCAATGGGAGACAGGTCTGGACTACAGGCAGGCCAGTCTAGTACCCGCACTCTTTTACTATGAAGCCACGTTGATGTAACACGTGGCTTGTCATTGTCTTGCTGAAATAAGCAGGGGCGTCCATGGTAACGTTGCTTGGATGGCAACATATGTTGCTCCAAAACCTGTATGTACCTTTCGGCATTAATGGCGCCTTCACAGATGTGTAAGTTACCCATGTCTTGGGCACTAATACACCCCCATACCATCACAGATGCTGGCTTTTCAACTTTGCGCCTATAACAATCCGGATGGTTCTTTTCCTCTTTGGTCCGGAGGACACGACGTCCACAGTTTCCAAAAACAATTTGAAATGTGGACTCGTCAGACCACAGAACACTTTTCCACTTTGTATCAGTCCATCTTAGATGAGCTCAGGCCCAGCGAAGCCGACGGCATTTCTGGGTGTTGTTGATAAACGGTTTTCGCCTTGCATAGGAGAGTTTTAACTTGCACTTACAGATGTAGCGACCAACTGTGGTACTGACAGTGGGTTTCTGAAGTGTTCCTGAGCCCATATGGTGATATCCTTTACACACTGATGTCGCTTGTTGATGCAGTACAGCCTGAGGGATCGAAGGTCACGGGCTTAGCTGCTTACGTGCAGTGATTTCTCCAGATTCTCTGAACCCTTTGATGATATTACGGGCCGTAGATGGTGAAATCCCTAAATTACTTGCAATAGCTGGTTGAGAAAGGTCTTTCTTAAACTGTTCAACAATTTGCTCACGCATTTGTTGACAAAGTGGTGACCCTCGCCCCATCCTTGTTTGTGAATGACTGAGCATTTCATGGAATCTACTTTTACACCCAATCATGGCACCCACCTGTTCCCAATTTGCCTGTTCACCTTGGGATGTTCCAAATAAGTGTTTAATGAGCATTCCTCAACTTTATCAGTATTTATTGCCACCTTTCCCAACTTCTTTGTCACGTGTTGCTGGCATCAAATTCTAAAGTTAATGATTATTTGCAACAATTTTTTTTTTTAATCAGTTTTAACATCAAATATGTTGTCTTTGTAGCATATTCAACTGAATATGGGTTGAAAATGATTAGCAAATCATTGTATTCCGTTTATATTTACATCTAACACAATTTCCCAAATCATATGGAAACGGGGTTTGTAGATCCGTAAGATCATAGATTTTATTTTGGGGGGAAAAAGGGCATAAAAAATAAAAACGTTATGGCAACAGATAGATCTGAAGTTGATCTATAGATTGTTGAAAGTAAAAAAACAATTAAATATATTACCTATTTTTAACACTTTAATTACTAAAGCCCTTTTGGGTCCCTGGGACATTCAATGTACCGGTAAGTCAAAATTGAGAGAAGCCCTAATGGTTACATTATATATTGGTTTTAAAAATTTAAAATATCAAAATGGCCCCCGTGCTTTCATTTTTCAGTGTAAAACCCTGATTTGGAAGAAGAAAAGTAGAAAAAGATAAATGCTTACCAAGTTCCTCCACCACCTCAATCATTTTCTCCAGCTCGTCAGGGCAGATGTCAGGACAGTGAGTGAAGCCAAAGTAGATGAGGACCCATTGACCCAGGAAGTCGTCACTCGTCACCTCCTTCTTCTTGTGGTCCACCAGGGAGAAGGGTCCACCCAGCGCTGGACGGCCTATGGACTTGTTCCTCTCTTTTTCCATCACTGCAATGATTCCCAACGTTGGTGTCACACATAATGTGAACCAGACGTGCGTGTTTTCCACTTACTTTCTTCCTTCTCGCTCTTGAAATACTTCATCCCGCCAAGCAGCGCTCCCCCAATGGCGAAGGTTATGGCTAAAGATTTCCATGTCACGGGCTGCAGGGATGTAACGATAAACGGTAATAATGATAACCGCAATAAAACTCCCAACGGTTAATGTTACCGCTTTAAATACCGCTTGTTATTCTATTCTGTGTTGTTTTATGTTGCACCAAGTAAAATTCCTAGTTTGTGAACCCGTTCTCAAACAATGGCCATAAAAACATTCTGATTCTGATTCTGATTAAATTAAAATGATAGAGAAACTGTGATTGATAACTGCACTTTGATCAAGGCACAGACTGACTCGCGCTCGATTGCTAGCGTAAATGCTAACCTGAAAGCAAGAGACATTAACATATGTCCCCATAAAGAAAGGACCAATCCAAACTCATACAAAGGTATTCAATCGTGCACATTGAACCTAGAAGCTGTGTTCTCCTAGTACAGAGTCATTGTTCTATACTCTGAGGAGTAGGACACGGAGGTGTTTTTATGGTGCATTCAAGGACCGCTGAACAGAATAGGACGCCACAACGCCCTCCAGAAATATAGAGAATAGATTGTATTTGTTACGCACTGTTCATTGGAATAAATAATGAAGCGCTAAAGTACAATAAATTTAGCCATAAAACATAAAATACTAAAACACTATCAATGAAGCATAAGAAAAACAAAACATCCAAAATAATGACTTTTCTAACACTGTCATTTTTTTTTATTACCCTTGTTAAAAGATGGTGTGTGTAAAAGTACTTCTTGAGCACATTAAACAATACCACGATAATACCATCTGACATCACATGGACAAAGATAAGACCTTCTGGAGGAAAGTTCTGTGGTCAGATGAAACACAAATGTAGCTGTTTGGCCACAATACCCAGCAATATGTTGGGAGGAGAAAAGGTGAGGCCTTTAATCCCAGGAACACCACTCCTACTGTTAAGCATGGTGGTGGTAGTATTACGCTTTGGGCCTGTTTTGCTGCCAATGGAACTGGTGCTTTAAATGGGACAATAAAAATGGAGGATTACCTCCAAATTCTTCAGGACAACCTAAAATCATCAGCCCGGAGGTTGGGTCTTCGGCACAGTTGGGTGTTCCAACAGGACAATGACCCCAAACACACGTCAAAAGTGGTAAAGGAATGGCTAAATCAGGCTAGAATTAAAGGCCTACTGAAATGATTTTTTAAAATTTAAACGGGGATAGCAGATCCATTCTGTGTTTCATACTTGATCATTTTGCGATATTGCCATATTTTTGCTGAAAGGATTTAGTAGAGAACATCGACGATAAAGTTCGCAATTTTGGTCGCTGATAAAAAAAGCCTTGCCTGTACCGGAAGTAGCGTGACGTCGCAGGTTGAAAGGCTCCTCACATTTCCCCATTGTTTACACCAGCAGCGAGAGCGATTCGGACCGAGAAAGCGACGATTACCCCATTAATTTGAGCGAGGATGAAAGATTTGTGGATGAGGAACGTGAGAGTGAAGGACTAGAGTGCAGTGCAGGATGTATCTTTTTTCGCTCTGACCGTAACTTAGGTACAAGGGCTCATTGGATTCCACACTTTCTCCTTTTTCTATTGTGGATCACGGATTTGTATTTTAAACCACCTCGGATACTATATCCTCTTGAAAATGAGAGTCGAGAACGCGAAATGGACATTCACAGTGACTTTTATCTCCATGACAATACATCGGCGAAGCACTTTAGCTACGGAGCTAACGTGATAGCATCGGGCTTAACTGCAGATAGAAACAGAAGAAATAAACCCCTGACTGGAAGGATAGACAGAAAATCAACAATACTATTAAACCATGGACCTGTAACTACACGGTTAATGCTTTCCAGCCTGGCGAAGCTTAACAATGCTGTTGCTAACGACGCCATTGAAGCTAACTTAGCTACGGGACCTCACAGAGCTATGCTAAAAACATTAGCTATCCACCTACGCCAGCCAGCCCTCATCTGCCCATCAACACCCGTGCTCACCTGCATTCCAGCGATCGACGGAGCGACGAAGGACTTCACCCGATCATCGATGCGGTCGGCGGCTAGCGTCGGATAGCGCGTCTGCTATCCAAGTCAAAGTCCTCCTGGTTGTGTTGCTGCAGCCAGCCGCTAATACACTGATCCCACCTACAGCTTTCTTCTTTGCAGTCTCCATTGTTCATTAAACAAATTGCAAAAGATTCACCAACACAGATGTCCAGAATACTGTGGAATTTTGCGATGAAAACAGAGCTTTTTGTATTGGATACAATGGTGTCCGAATACTTCCGTTTCAACGATTGCCGTCACGCGCATACGTCATCATACATAGACGTTTTCAACCGGAAGTTTCGCGGGAAATTTACAATTGCACTTTATAAGTTAACCCGGCCGTATTGGCATGTGTTGCAATGTTAAGATTTCATCATTGATATATAAACTATCAGACTGCGTGGTCGGTAGTAGTGGCTTTCAGTAGGCCTTTAAGGTTTTAGAATGGCCTTCCCAAAGTCCTGAACTAAACGTTTGGCCAATGGGTCTGTAATCAATTAAGTGATTAACGAAAGACAACTAATCTTTTTTAAACTGTATTTCATATGTACTTCATGTGTTCTGTGTACAGTGTGACTGGCGTACAACTTTTGATTTACACTAAAACTCCATTTCCACTCTCGTATCTAGGACCTAATGCGTTAAAGAACTGTAGCCAGTAGCGGTTTAAAGCTCAACTGAACTTTAGATTTTCCCTCTCATCCATGTGGCGCCCCTTACAGGATGCAACAATGCCCACGTGACCCACAGCTAGAAGGTACTGTAGACGTTGTACAGTAGCTTGGAAAGATTGGTGGGTTGAGGGCGCCCTCTGCTGGTGTAGACGACAATTACTGAAGGTGCAACTTATAGTGGACTTTTGTCCGACTTACCCCAGACTTCTTAGGTTGGTCCTGTGGTGGAGGAGGTGGAGGAAGTGTGGAAAACCTTGTGGAGCTCTGCTGATGTTGACATTGTGTTGCTCTGCAGGAGTGATGCTGACTCACATCAAACATGAAAGACATTCATTTAATAATCAGTCATCACACACTTTAATACACATCAACGAGCATCCTTGTTTGTAAAGCAGCAATTTCAACCTGTGTGAAGTTGGACCCCTTATTATATTTTTATGGTATTAACGTACAATTATTAGGGATGTCAAAATAAAAGTAGATTTTCAGATTAGTTACGATTCATATTTGTACCGGTTATTAATCGAATAAAAGAACGAATCAAAAATATATACTGTATATATATTTTTTTTATCTGTCTTTTGCTTACCTGACTCACGCCAGATCCTTGTAGTTCGCTGAGCTCCACACAAGGATCTGGGACTTCTCAATAGGAGATGTATTTCAGAAGGCGGGGCCTTGTAAAAAAAAATAATTGTATGTGATTGGATAAACCACTCGTCCGTTATCTTGAATGACGTGCTACTTCAACCACTCACATGGAAATCAACCCGTGACGCTGATGAGAGCAACGCTGGGAAATCCAAAACAGAACAGCCGACATATTGGATGACGACAGAGCGAAAAGTTCGAGAACTTTAACTGAAACAACGCAGCAATGTTAGTAGACGATCGATGTCGTTTGTTCAAAGAAAATATGCAGAATTAATGTCAGCACACGACTCCTAGCTGCGTTGTTGTTTGAATCAAACAGTCGCTTCAGCGCTACGTCACATCTATGAAATCCCGCCCGGCGATCCTGATTGGTTCATTATTTTTTGCTATGTTGAAGGAGTTTGCAATGCCCTCGATCCCAGATCCTTGTGTGGAGCTCAGCGAACTACAAGGATCTGGCGAGAGTCAGGTTAGTCTTTTGCAGCCACTCAGGCAAATGATCAAATCTGCTGTACAGATTTACTTTAGAAAAGAGAAGTGTTGGATACTTCTCCTGTTGCCTTATTTGTGTTTGACTTGTTTAAATGTTTGGGTAGAATTTTTATAAACAAAACCAGTTTTCTTAGAAGTAATACACACATTTATCAGAGCTGTTTATCTATTTTTATGGGGGAATGTAGTTAATCATTGTACTGGCATATAATGTTGATTAAAAAAACACATGGATTTTGAATTGAGAATCGTTTTGAATCAAAAATTGATTCTGAATCGAATCGTTACTTCTAAGAATCCAATCAAATTGTGTGGTGCGCAAAGATTTACAGCCCTAGTAATTATTCATAAAGGGCACTATAACATCCATCCATTCATTTTCTAACGCTTGTCACTTACGGGGCCGCGGGGGGTGCTGGAGCCTATCTCAGCTGCATTATAACATAAAAACTATAATAGTTAGTAGAGGTCCCACATCTGCATTCCCCTCCAAGGTTTCTCATTGTAGCCCATTGGGTTGAGTTTTTCCCCTTGCCCTGATGTGGGATCTGCACTGTAAAAACTCTTTCAGTGGTATTGTCCATTTTACTTAATTTTTAAAAGTATATTTATTCCAATAAATCAATTTATTTATTTTTTTTATAGTTTTTGAGTTATCTATAAGTAAAAAGTGTGAATATTTTCGTAACTTAATTTTTTATGTGATAAAATTAATTTTATTGGACTTCCAACATAAATTGATTTAGCAAAACTCAGTTCAAAGGTTTATATCAGACCTAAAACGTCAGGCCCGCCCACCTGCATGGAGCTGTGGAAGAACAAGCCCAGACACGTCTCTTCACGGAGCCCAAGGAAAACACTTTACCGGACTCATCACTCATGTAAGTAACAATTTATATTGTTAAAAGTCAGTATTTGCCAGGATTGAAATGTATACATTTTCAAAAGCATGGCTCAACGTTAGATTTAGTTTGCTACTTTTCCCGCCGACCGCCATTTCGAATTTGCTCTTACCTCCAACAGCTCATTAACTTCAACCAAACATTGTTTATAGCTGTGCAGTTTATAATTAGCGCTTTATGTGCGTGGTAGTTTAATATTTTATTCTTCAGTTTATAAGCAGCCACATTAAAGCTGCTTCACTAGCTTGCATTAAAAGTTGCTAGCAGCTAGCTAGGTACACTTGACAGAGCTATCTGAAGCCCCCTCAGACCTGCTGTCCATGCACACTCCTTGGCAAAACGCTACTCTTGTAAGAATAACACTCATTGTGTAAGTCTCAATCTCAACATTTCCCCCCCAAAAAATCTCAACAGTAGTCACTATTTAAAGCAGGGATCCCCAAACTACGGTCTGCGGGCCGAATCCTGCCCCCCAGCATCCAAAATCCGGCCCAGAAATGTTTTTAATTTTTTTTTTTTTTTAATCTTTCCTTTCTAATCCATTTTCTACCACTTGTTACTCTTGGTGTCTCCTAGTTGCTCAGGCAAATCATATTGTCTAAAAATGAATTTTCCCATCGATAACGTGACAATGTTAAATGTTGATGAACATCAATGTTAATTGATGTTAAATGACAAAACGGATTAAAAAGACAATGTATACATATATATATATATATATATATATATATATATATATATATATACACACACACACACACAGCCTGGCCCCCGGCCAATTTTTTTTAACCCAATGCGGCCACCGAGTCAAAAAGTTTGGGGAACCCTGATTTAAAGGGTAATTTTTCAAAATTTTCTTCCGTGGGGGCATGCCCCCGGACCACCCTACTGTTGCTAGGTTACCAACTTAGACCACCGCGGCTACAAAAAAATCCAGAGGAAACACTGCAATTGAGTATATTAGGGTGTAAAAAAAACATATATAAAGGGCTCTCATCAGGCTTATATATCCAAGACGTTAGACAAGAACCATAACTTGTCTTTTTTTCTCTCTCTCTCTCCAATGACAGATGGGATGGCCCTGTAAATTGTGCAGCACTGTTGTGCCAACCAAGAGTGATTTTTTTAAAGCATTACAGACTGCACCATGGGACCTTTGGACACAGCCATGCCTTGCCTTGCATTCATATAAGTTGCCCATGCATGCTCTTTTAAATGCTGGAGTTCCCTTCGCTCTCATCTGTCAAGATACCACCCAGAAATCAAATTCCTCAACTCACCTCAAGTAAGTCCTTCATTCACCTGCCCTCTGTGTAAAAGGATTGTGCCAGGAGCATCAATGATATGATGGCCAGAACATACAGTTGGAGAAGACAGGAAGTGGTTGCCAAGTCTCCTGCTGGGGTGGCAGAATTTAAGGAAAGATGGCCTGCCCTCTTCGAACCATTCCAGGTAAATGATTTATCATTCTAGTTTTCCTGACCAAGTTTCCATTGTGACTTGGACATGACATACTACTCACTTTTTGCCTGAAAATGTATACTAAAACCCTTAATATCAGTAACGGTCAACATTTGCTGTCTTACAGATTAATGAAGAGTTCCGAAGGTGCACTGCTATTCCACTGGAATCAACATTTATGTCCCAGCTGGACAGGTACACTCCAAAACTCCTGGAGCTCTTCAGTGCAAAAGGTGGAGTGACTGGTCAGCGCATCAAGAACTTGTTGATGGAACTGATACAGGTGGGTTAAAAGTGGTTTAAAAGTTTACAACTGAATCTGTAATCATGCTCTAATAACGATATCACAGATTTGGAGTAAAATTGCCAACAAAATTCATTTATTTATTATTCTTCTATAAACTCAAGGACCCAAGTGCCTCTGCAGTGATGAAGAGAGATGTGACTCTTGAGATGTGTCATAGAGTACATGGGAGAGAGTGGACAGGAGCTCATCTCTGACTACTGTGTAAGTATTGTTTAAAAGCAGCTTTGGATCAGTCTGATGTACAAGCTTAAATTTGGTTTACTTATATGAACTGACTGAACCAGCATTTGTCAGGTGGAGGTTGAGCATGCAGCTAGTTGGCAGGATCCCCAGGATAGCCATGTAGCATAGCACCACAGAGTGATGCCTTTCTGTCTTGTGTTTCTGTTTGCCCTAAAAAAAACAATGCAAACAAAAAATACTCCCCTTAAACAAGCATTAAAAAATGTACTCTCTCTCTCTATATATATATATATAACATATTACTGTTTGTTTGTTTGTTTTAATTTCTGGTGGTTCTATTCAGGTTTTTTATATGCAAATTAAAAATGCCAATAAAAAGCATGTGGCTGGAAATGCATCTATTGTACCAAGTTTAATGTACAAGATCTCAAATTATAATTCAAAAGTTTTCAAAATGGTCTTAACAAAAGTAATCATTATCTGGATTAAATCACACAACTTATATTAAATATAAAATTAGATGTCTGTTTCTTTAAATTACTGTTTTTGTATCTGAAAGGGAACTGCATAGACCACTGTTCATGAGGACCTGGAAATGAAGAATATGAGCATCTACATCTGTCGTGAGCCAAATGCAGTAGGAATCATCATTGAGGGAGTACCAGTCCTTACTCATCTTGGAAACCTGGCCAAAGCATGCTGCCTACTTCTGGGGTTGACGTATGCACTTAATCTTGAGTATCCATCCAAACCGAGCCATGACTGTCAGCTTGCACTTTTGAACAGCTATTTTCTTGTGTCTGTTCAAAATCATTATACATTGTTCATTGAGTGGAATTCTTCAGAATGTTGTCCTGTTCAGGTTTTATACAAAGCTCCAGGTCATCGTTTCTGCTGTGTAAATTAAGTTTTTTTTATGTTTTATACACACTAAATTGCCCCACTGTGAAGCTCCAGCTGGTCAGAAGGAGGGATCTGTGAGTTGTTTAAGTTAAAATGTTTCAAAATATACACACTGAAAGACACTATGGTGAAGGTGTTCTGCTTGTGAATTGTTACAGAAGTACAGATAATCTTAATGTTAAATTGTTTTAGCAAGAAACTGTACTGTGAAGGTTCTAAGTAAAACTTGAGATGCTGAGGTCATGCATTCTTTTATGCACTAAATAAGTGAAGTGAATTACATTTATATAGCGCTTTTTCTCAAGTGACTCAAAGCGCTTTACATTGTGAAACCCAATATCTAAGTTACATTTTAAACCAGTGTGGGTGGCACTGGGAGCAGGTAGGTAATGTGTCTTGCCCAAGGACACAACGGCAGTGACTAGGATGGCGGAAGCGGAATCGAACCTGCAACCCTCAAGTTGCTGGCACGGCCGCTCTACCAACTGAGTTATACCGTATACTGATGTTCTTGACTGTTAACACTCTCCAGCTTATTGACACGGTTTGAATATGGCTTGTGGAAATGTTTTAATAATATGTATACGGTTACAAAAAGAAAACTACTGTGAAGGTGTTCTATACAGCACTTTAAAAAGTTGAGGTCATGCATTCTATGCACTAAATATGGATGTTGACTGTTCATACTGTCCAGCTCATTGCCACTGTTTTTATATGGTAATGATTTAATAAAGGTTGGAATTTGATATGTCTTGATTTTTTTATTATTATTCTAAGTAATTATTTTAAGCAGTTTCTATTTTCAAAACAAAGAAAGGGTAAGTTGGTCAAAATTAGTAAAATTGAGTACAAAAAATATATTTTCATTTAAATGTTACTTATTTAAAATTAAGTCTTGTGTGTTTAATATGCTGATGTTTTTTTTTACATTGACTTTACTCAATTTGTTGGCTTTTTCTGTAAACGCAACTTAATCTTTTTGCATAAATCGAAATGCATATTATTAAGTTCTACTAACTCAAAATACCAATTAGTTGACAAAACTAACAAAAATTGCTTGGAAAATGTTGCCTTATTTTTATTGAGTTAGATCTAGGAAACAGTTTTTACAGTGTGAGCTGAGGATGTCGTTGTGGCTTGTGCAGCCCTTTGAGACACTCGTGATTTAGGGCTATATAAATACATTTTGATTGATCGATGGATTGAACTTTATTTACTTGTGTAAATGGGGAAAGTTCCTGGGGTGGAAAAATACCTATTGTTTTGTATTCCATTTACCAACTTTAGTCAAACAAATATGATCTAATGTCTATTTACATGGTACAGTTTAGAAATATACTAAACCACTCCATTTGTATAAACTACCTGAAATGTGAAACCTCACACACATCTGTAAAAAACTCTTGTGGATGTACTACCAGTCTGTGGTTGCCAGTGTTCTGTACTACATCGTAGTGTGCTGGAGGGGGGCAGTACATCTAAGAAGGACAGCTCCAGACCGGAGAAACTGATCAGGCGGGCCGGTTCTACAAAACTGGACTCACTGGTGACTGTGGCAGAGAAGAGGACTGTGGAAAAACTAGTGAGCATCCTGGATGATGCCAGTCACCCTCTGCATACCGTTATCAGTAGCCAGAGGAGCCTGTTTAGTGCTAGACTGCTTCATCCCAAGTGCAGGACTAATAAACTAAAAAACTCCTTTGTCCCACACGCCATTAGACTACAACTCCTCTCTGGAAGGGAGGGGGTACTAGGATGACAGGGGATGCAAAACAACAGTGCAATACTTTTTCATAACATGGTCACTACTGCCTAGTTTCTCTTGTTATATTCTTATTTTACTGTTATATTTGTATTCTCATTGTTGCTTTTTATTTGTATTCTTATTGTAATATTTTTCTATTTTGTTTCCATTTATACCCCCATTATTTACTTTTTACTTTTTAAATTCGATCTCAATTCTGTACACTGCTGCTGGAATTTAAATTTTCCAGTGGGAACTCTCCTGAAGGAATCAATAAATCTATCTATTCTACAGGAACCTTTAGTTCTTAAAGTTCTTGAACTTTTGGTGGAAATCGTCCTAATTGACGTCACTAGTCAGAAAATGTATTTTTGTAATAACTTAAAAACTGTAACTGTACAAAGGAATGGCGGTTTTATTTTTAATATTTGCAACGATAAGGAGCCAACTTCACACAGGTGCATACCTGTGTGTACCTAATGAAGTGACCGACTGGTGTCTAATAAAGAGTATTTTCATGCAGGTAATGTTGTTGCATGCCGATAAATCGAATGTTTGGATTATTTATGACACGGACAAGCGGTACAAAATGGATGGATGGATGGACTATCTGATATTTTGGAGTATGCGGTGTTAAATATGAATGTTTATCTTACATTGCTGGCTTTGACCTACCAGGCAGCAGACACTCCAGATCCTGAACGCTGAGAGCTTGTGTGTCAGTCGGAAGTCTCTCGGAAGGAAAGTGCGATGAAATCGGAGACTTTGTAGGAATTTCGTGTCCCCGACAAGCAGCCTGCAGCCAACACGGACATGACGAACAACACTCAGCGACATGTTGACCGCTCGCCGGTTTATGAAATGTGTCGAGTGCGAAACAGGAACATCGCGTTCACTGTGCTGCTCCCAGATCAGTTCGTCGAACCACAAACGGTAATCGGAGACACTTTAACTGCTCTCAGGTCAGTGAACAGGGGGATGCGGAAGGGCTACTCTTCTTCTGGCATTCATTCGAGATTCTGTGCCGCTCTCTAGCGGATACCGAAGGAATTACACGGGATTTACAGTTATTTGAAGGGAACCGGATCTTTAGGAGCCGTTCGAAATACAGGATCGGTATTGTAGTTATTTTACTTTTTTTTAATCAGAGAAACAGTCACTAGTGTCAGTTATAAGATGTCGATCATAATAATTTAATTTAAACATATATTACAGTGTTGGTGCGAATTTTTCTGAAATATTGGCTATGATTAAAATAAAAAATGTTTTCATTGTAAAAATACCATAAGGCGGTGCCATATTTCCATGCTTTGGCAATGACATCACACATTGTGAAATATTTTAACAATATAGAAAAAATTTGCAAACAAAAATAAAAAATAAAATAAATTAGGACAAAAACGTGAGTACAATATGTACTACAATACCACAATATGCTTGAACTACTACTCTACAATGATTATGCTGGAAATTGAAGCCAAATAAAATGTAATGTATACATCCATCCATCCAGTTTATATATATATATATATATATATATATATATATATATATATATATATATATATATATATATATATATATATATATATATATATATATATATATATATATATATATATATATATATATATATTTCTAAGGCTACTTTTTTTTTTTAAATAAATTAAAAATATTGGCTATGATAACATTTTGTTGTTTTCATTGTAAAAAATACAATAAGGCGTGTCATATTTCCATGCTTTGGCAGTGACATCACAAATTGTGAAGAATTTTAACAATATAGAAAAAATACGCAAACTAGAATTCAAAAAGTAAAATTAGGACAAAAACGTGAGTACAATATGTACTACAATACCTGCTGGGTGTATGCTTGAACTACTACCCTACAATGATTATCCTGGATATTGAATCCAAATAAAATAAAATATATGTATATATTTCTAAGGTTAAAATAGTTGTTTTTTTTCCAAACAAAACCCAATATTGGCTGTGATAAAAACATTTGTTTACATTGTAAAAATACCATAACGCAGTGCCATATTTCCATGCTGTGGCAGTGATATCACAAATGGTGAAGTATTTTAACAATATAGAAAAAATACTCAATCTAGAATTTAAAAAAACAATTTAGGACAAAATCGTGAGTGCAATATGTACTACAATACCTGCTGGGTGTATGCTTGAACTACTACCCTACAATGATTATCCTGGAAATTAAATCCAATTAAAATAATATATATATATATATATATATATATATATATATATATATATATATATATATATATATATATATATATATATATATATATATATATATATATATATATGTATGTATATATATATAACAAGCGCAGCGAAATTGTATCAGCATGCCGTCACAGAAGGAAACACCTCCTAGGTAACACATGAGTCAATCACCACGCCCCCACGCCTGCATGTACCCACCCGCTCTGTGCCCTATATAAACCATGGTATGTGAATGCTTCCATTAAAATCTCCTGAGGATTGAGGAAAACCCCTCATGAAACAGGCCTGTAGAGATGAAATAGTCTTGTGATTTTTTCCCCCACACATACATATTACGCTCTACCACGGTATCAAGCACTATTTATGTATTTATTTATTTATTTATTTTTTGGATTATCTAATTAAGACATATATATATATATATATATATACATATATATATATATATATATATATATATATATATATATATATATATATATATATATATATATATATATATATATATATATATATATATATATATATATATATATTTCTAAGGTTAAAATAGTTTTATTTGTAAATAAATATTGGCTATGATAACATTTTTTGTTGTTTTCATTGTAAAAAATACCATAAGGCGGTGCCATATTTCCATGCTTTGGCATCACAAATTGTGAAGTATTTTAATAATATAGAAAAAAATACGCAAACTAGAATAAAATAAATTAAATTAGGACAAAAACGTGAGTTCAATATGTACTACAATACCTGCTGGGTGCATGCTTGAACTACTACCCTGATTATCCTGGACATTGAATCCAAATAAAATATATACATATACATGTATATATTTTTAAGGTTAAAATAGTCCCTCCCACCCCAAAAAAAAATATTGGCTATGATAAAAAATTTGTAAAAATACCATAAGGCGGTGCCATATTTCCATGCTGTGGCAGTGACATCACAAATAGTGAAGTATTTTAACAGTATAGAAAAAATACACAGACTAGAATTAAAAAAAAAAAGAAAAAAAGGACAAAATCGTGAGTACAATATGTACTACAATAGTGGCTTTGCAGCTGACGTCATCAGCCACGTGACATTAGCTTGGCGGCCATCTTGCCGGTCAACGACTCACACACGCTTTCTTGTTTGATCTGCTGCTATTTGAGCTTGGAAATGCCGGAAACCTGCTGTGCTGTTGGATGTAGCAATAGACGAGGCGATAAACCAAATCTTAGCTTCGGATCGCGGCGATTTGTCGTGAACGATCGAAACCTACGATGTACACAAGGATATGCAATGAACACTTCATATCAGGTATGTAAACAACCTATTCACCCCTGATTTGTTTCACAAAATGTGAAATAATACAATATGGGATGATACAAATATGATTGTTGAAAATGCTGGGTGCATTTTTAGAAGGGCAGCAAGAGCAGCAAGGCAGGGAATGGGATGATTTCTTCAGTTTACCCCCGCCTCTGTCTGTGTGATGCTAGGTACCGTTTTTATTTTTTCATGATGCCTCATCTGATTGGCTTGAAAACTTTATCAATGTAAATGTTGAGCTTCATATTGGAATTGAACAATTAATTATCATGAGTGAATGCATTAGGACATTTCAAAAAAAATTATGATGGACCTTGTGAAACAATTTTTTTCTAATGAAGCCTTTTTGAACAAGAGGCTTTTTGTTACTTCATTTGGCACAAGGTAAAATCTACATTGGTAAAGTTTTCAAGCCATTGGCACAAGGTTAAAATTTTTATTGGTAAAGTTTTCAAGCCAATCAGATGAGGCATCATGAAAAAATAAGAAAACAAAACAAAACGGTAGCAACTTAAACAAACAGGTATCTGAATGATTTCACTCTATTCAGTTTTTTTAATATGTCAAGTTATGAAATGCCATTACAAAACAAATTGAACTGGGTATATCCCCATCAACAACGTGCTTAATTATTTATGGAAGTCATTATGAATAATGTGATTGTTTAATTGTTTCAGGTGCAAAAAGCGAAGATCCACTATCCCCAGACTATGTGCCAAGTATATTTGAGCATACCCAGTCACCTCACAAACAAAAACTCAAATGTTCAATGAAGATCTTTGAGAGAAGACCAAATCTCAAGCAGCGTAAGAGAGACCGCGAGAGGGCATTGGCAGCAGCAGCAGCACTTGTCAATATTTCCCAGTCTGTCCCTTGTGAATATGATCAACTACCCGCTGGTGAAGATGTGGTGCACGCTGAGATTCGAAAAGAAGGCAGCTTAATCCACTAGATGTTGATTAGCTGCTGTCCGTATCCATGTAGAGAGAGTTATTGGACTCGCAAGACAAAAGTATACCATGATGGAAAATATCATACCCATCTCTTTATTGTCATCTGATGACAGTGGTTTCACAACATTAGATAAAATTGTACAAGTGTCATGCGCACTTACAAATGTATCCGACCCAATTGTACCATTTGAGTAATGATGTTGCATCCATATTTGTTCTGTAATAAATACCAGGAAAGAATCTTACAGAAACAACTTTTTCTGTTTTACTTCCAACTTCTTACAGTTAGGGCAAAACCATCGTTGTGGGACTCGTTTTATGCCAAGACATTTCATGTGGAATGCTTTGATGCTGCAGTTCTCTGATTTACAAACCAACATATCCTCAGTGGGAGGGTTACGGCAGTAGCAAACAAACTCTTCCGAAGCGGATGCAGTGGTAGCAACAGATTGTTCTACCGTATACACTTTAGCTAATAGCTCTGGCATAATACAACGGAGATAGAAATTGTCCATCTTGGCCAGTTCGTTTGCCAGGAAGGAATCATCAGGAATGATGCGCTGAATAAAGAGTAGATTCTCCTTCCATACGACAAAGTCACAGTACTTCCTGCCAGTACAACACAGTTGTGATTGTACTTGGTAATAATACTGGTGGTCTTCACGTAGCACGCAATTGCCGTTCGATTTCTGCTCCAAACAGACCGCCTTGGACTCACCAGCAACCTCTTCCACTCCTTTATCTTTGATGCAGAAGGGATACTTAATTTCGAGGCACCCTTTGCCACAGCAGTCACACGAGAGTAGCCCATCCGGTGATGCGCCGAAATATGGACGGTCGGCAGACATGTGGAATCCGGTTTCGTCAACGTTTAGGCCAGTGTGCCGCTGGCTCATTATCATTTCGTACCGCTTCCTTGCGTCCGACTCGTGATCGCAACCCCATCTAAAAATAAAATGATGAATATAAACGTAAATATGAAAGGTAGTACTTTGGTTATAAGCAAACATAGTAAAGCGATTTGACAAACCATTTCAATAGGCAGAAAGAAGAAAAAGAATAGTGCAACATTTAAGGGATGACAGTTGATAGACAGATAAGCGAGAGAAAGCACTCATAACCATGTATGACACAATTACCTCTTTTATGCAATCT
Source organism: Entelurus aequoreus (assembly GCF_033978785.1). NCBI lineage: Eukaryota > Metazoa > Chordata > Actinopteri > Syngnathiformes > Syngnathidae > Entelurus > Entelurus aequoreus. Next base: position 25,501,985 of record NC_084736.1, on the reverse strand, counting down.
GAAAGCTAACTACTAAGATTACTGACTGCCTTACTTAAGATTGTTAAGCACCCATAACCATATACAATTTACCTTCTTTATGAAGTCTGAAAGTTCATAAAGAAGAGTAGATTTACACTACCGTTCAAAAGTTTGGGGTCACATTGAAATGTCCTTATTTTTGAAGGAAAAGCACTGTACTTTTCAATGAAGATAACTTTAAACTAGTCTTAACTTTAAAGAAATACACTCTATACATTACTAATGTGGTAAATGACTATTCTAGCTGCAAATGTCTGGTTTTTGGTGCAATATCTACATAGGTGTATAGAGGCCCATTTCCAGCAACTATCACTCCAGTGTTCTAATGGTACAATGTGTTTGCTCATTGGCTCAGAAGGCTAATTGATGATTAGAAAACCCTTGTGCAATCATGTTCACACATCTGAAAACAGTTTAGCTCGTTACAGAAGCTACAAAACTGACCTTCTTTTGAGCAGATTGAGTTTCTGGAGCATCACATTTGTGGGGTCAATTAAACACTCAAAATGGCCAGAAAAAGAGAACTTTCATCTGAAACTCGACAGTCTATTTTTGTTCTTAGAAATGAAGGCTATTCCACAAAATTGTTTGGGTGACCCCAAACTTTTGAACGGTAGTGTAAATACGAACAATAAATACAAATTGAAACTAAAATTTAATTTAATTATATTGCAGTGCAAATTAAATTTTCAAATCCAATTTCTCACCTAGTTGCGGCTGTTGAAAATCTACACAGTTCAGGATAGCAGATTCTCTTGATCAATGACTTGGATGGCTTTGAGACATTGGTCCTGGTCGTTGCCTTAAAATTCGAGGCCGTAATTCGCCCAGCTCTTTGTTGAAACCAAGTTGTTGATGTTGCTTGGCCCCTGGACTCTTCTTCAACTGCAGATATCTGAAAAACATTTTAATAAAAATTGTTTTCACTATGATTAGATTATTTGTAGCAGGTTGGAGAACAATAAATTATTTATGATATGTATATTAATTACTAGGTGCGAAAAAAATACAAACCTGCTTTCTGGTAATGGAATGTAACTTTTCCAGCTCTGACCGGCATTTCAGTGCAAGTTCATCTGGGCTGAGTTTCATATTGCCAGAATCGTACAGCTGTGAGAGAGGTACAGGAAGCTTTCGCTTCACTCATTCAGCAGTTTTCTCGCAGCACTTTCCTCAGGAGTTGAAACTTCTGACTTTCGTTTCTGGGCTGGACGGGCAAAATCGATATTGCATCCTTCAGCATATTCTATGTGCGATGCTGATGGTTTCAGCCACTGACAAGGTAGTGATGTGCATGGAGTGGCTGTCTTCATACGTATTAATGTCTCCAGGGCGAACAGGGATGCTGCTGAATGTGAACATGTTTCACCCAATCCAGCCATGCATGCAGTACAGTGGCAGCACATGATCTGACCATCTTTCGCTATTGCTACCCAAGGTCTGAGGGGAGGATCATTCATCCGTTGAGAGTGTTTTACCTGAAACAGATAATATGACATACCTTATCTCATTATCAGTCCCTAATTTGGATATAATATACAAGGCTAGACCTCTTACTGTCCATTTATGCATATTTTACCTGGCATTTGGTAAATTTTCTCATGAATCATTCATTAAATTAGCCTGAAAATTTAAACCTGGTTCATTTTGAGCAAGAAACCAAAATGAATTATCAAGCATGAATTCTAAAAATTATTTTTGTAGAAACTGTTTCATAAGCTTTATACTGAATAGTTGGAAATTATGTAATGTTGTTTTATTGAAGGAATTAATTTCTCAGATTTCAATATGAAGCTCCTGGAAACAGTTTTTTACAAAGCAATTTTTGATAGAATTTTTTTATAATATTGTTTGGTCACATCCTTAAACTGAATACGATACATTTTCAGGCTAATCTTTTATTACAAAAAGCCTCCTGTTCAAAAATGCTTAATTAAAAAACTGTTTCACAAAGTCTATAGTAGTTTTTTGAAATGATGTAATGCGTAGAGAAAAATTGGAAAATTTCAATATGAAGTTTGTGAAACGGTTTTTTAATTAAAAGCATTTTTGAACAGGACGTCATTTGTAATTTTAAAAAAAAGCTTAACAATGTGAGTTTTCATTAGAATCACTTCAGTAGTTTTTTCACAATCACACTGTTACTGCCACGCGGATTTGTAAACAGACAGTAGGCTCCTCTGTGTGTGCTTTTTCCTTACCTTGGTCATGAGAAGAAATCGATTCTTGTTTGGAATCTGCCATATCAGCCCATCATGCACAAAACCTGCTGTAAATTACTTGTAGGCATCCAGACTCTTGTATGCCTTAAGGTCCTTTCCAGTGTACGGAGATGGTGAATCGACGAGGTAATTATAAATGTCTGGATATGCTCAGGTGATTTTAGCATGCTTCTCGGTAAAAGGTACGGATCCGTTGTGCCAACAAGGTTCAACTTCTCTCGGTAATGTTTCTTGGACTCTTCATCCAAATGTACAACATCATTGGATAGCAAATCAGCCATAATTCGGATGAAATCGGTGAAAATGTAGCGCAGAAATCAAACTGAATCTGTACGAACACGTAGGAACGAGTTGACCGGCAAGATGGCGGCGTAACACAAAGTCACGTGGTTTATCACTCAAAGCCTGCTGGGTGTATGCTTGAACTACTACTCTACAATCATACTTGCCAACCCTCCCGAATTTTCAGTGCCTCTCCCAAAAAAATCTCCCGATTAAGGCACGCCCCATCCAGGTCCATGCGGACCTGAGTGAGGACAGCCTGTCGTCACGTCCGCATTTCCGCCATAGAAACAACGTGCCGACCCAGTCACGTTCAACATCTACGGCTAATGGAGAGTGGCCAACTGCACACACAACATGGAGGAGACGAAGCAGAAGAACGAAGAAGATACAGTCATGACGACGCCGACGCCGAGTAAGAAGAAGAAGTACGCTTGCAAGTTCCAAAATGTTTGGAAACAAATATTTCAGTTCATCCAGGACAGCTCGAAGGGGAAGGGGTATGCTACCTGCACATTTTGTAGATCAGACTTCTCCATTGAACACGGTGGGCGAATGGACATACTCATTCATGAACGGACAGCGAAGCACAAAGCGGCGGCAACGCGGCACCGGTCTCAGCCCAGTGTTGTGGCCCATAATCCTGGGCTGGGAGGGTTGGCAAGTATGATTATGGGCCACCTTGCTGAATGGAGACCCGAGGGTGTAACATATGCCGAGACAAAGATGGCTATGCTGATAGCTGCAAGCAACATCCCGTTCTCATTTGCGGATGTTTTCAACAAAGCCGTGAAGGATATGTTCCCGGATTCAGAGATCGCTCGCCAGTACTCAAATGGCAGAACGAAGGCGACTCAAATAGTGAAAGGTAAGTGTTATTTTTTAAAAACATTTTTAAAGTAAGCAGCAAGTACAGTACAGTAATATACAACAATTCTTCTAAAAAAAAAAAGAGGAGAAATATAATCTTAGAGACAAATGTAACTTAAAACATTTGTATGCACGTACAACACTTAAAGACCACTATATCAGTATGTGGAATTAAATTATGGAATGGATTAAGCAAAGCAATGTACTAATATGATCCTCTTCAAACTTAGTGTTTACAAAGTACAAAGAAGAACCATGATAAACATTCTGAATTTATTTCATCCATCCATTCTTTCATTCTCAAAATAATCTTACTTATCTCACCATATGAAATATAACTTACTTCACCAATTGTTATTTATTTATCTTTATTGTCATTACTTATGGAGTATATTGTGAATAAATTGAGAACAGGAAGTGAACAAAAGTTTTAGCAACTGTTATGTAAAGGAAAAGGGGTAGGATTAAATAAGCTCTGCTTCTTCCTACTCCTTTTCGAACATGTTGAAAAGAGAAACGGAATATTGTGATGTATCATGTATGCTTGCATGTTCGAAACAAACTCAAACTCAGTACAGTTAGTAGAACAACTGTGTTTTCATTACTGTGTATTTGATAGGTGCCATTGCCCCGGAACTGGACAAGGAAGTGATCGAACTTTGCCAAAACCAACCCTTTGGTCTGATGTGTGATGAAAGCACAAGCAGAAACACGGATAAAGTATGTATTTTGTATTTACACTTCTCTTGTAAAGTCATTTTGTGGCTGCTGTCAGTGAAAATTGCTCTCTAAATATATATATGTTTTTTTTTTTTTTTAAAGGAGTTTGTGATATTGGCCAGGGTTTGCGATCCGAAAACTCAGGAGGTGGTGACAAAGTTTCTGCACATGCCAGGGTGCAACATTGGAACAGCACAGAACCTCTTTGAGTCACTGAACACAGTGCTAAGGTAAATGTAAAGTCGCTGATGTGTAAATGTAAATACATTACAATATGCCAGGAGACAGACCACTAATAAGTAATGTTATACTTTGTTTATTCCTAGTGACAGAGAAATTGACTGGAGAAACGTTGTGGCATTTAATAGTGATAATGCCAGTGTGATGAAGGGGAAGCACGATTCTGTTGTCAGCAGAATCAAAGACATGCAGCCATCCCTAATTGACATGGAATGCATCTGTCATCTGGTCCAGCTGGCCACAGGATGTGGCATTAAGGCTCTACGCCAGCCTATTGAAGACATCCTCAGCAGTATATATGCTCACTTTGACATCAGGTAAGCATATTGATATACCGCATTTTACACTTGCTCATAAGTTAAAAGAGCCTTTGGATGTTCTCTTGGTTCCGTGGCTTTTCATTATTTAACAATTGTTTGCCTATTTTATTTTATTTTTTTAACCTTTCTCAACTTCAGTGCCAAACGTTGTGAAATCTTCAAGGAGTTTGTGGAGTTCACAGACTCAGAAACTCTGAAGATACTCCGATACTGTGCAACCAGGTGGCTCAGCTTGCTGACTTGCATAAACCGGGTGCTGAACCAGTGGGATGCACTGCAGGCATATTTTGCCAGTCATGAGGATGTGGAGAAGCCTTGCAAGGTGAAGATGCTGGCAGAGCATTTGACCAGCAAGAAGACAAAGTTCTTTTTCCTCTTCCTCTCCCAGGCTCTGAAACCACTGGCAGAGTTCAATGTTATGTTTCAGGTCAGCCAGCCTATCAAAAGACTAACTTAAATAATTATGATAAATAATGCTGTTATCATTTTTTTATAACTGATAATCAATGTGTTTCTAGGCTGAAGGAGTGATGGTTCATAGGCTGCACCGGGAGATGACCAGCCTGGTGAGAAGATTAATGGGAAGATTTCTCCCTGCCAGCCTTATTGCTGATGTCCCACTGAAGGACATCAAGTTCAAGGATGCCAGCCTACAGTTGCCGGACAGCGACCTCTTTCTTGGAGCAGCTGCACAAAGCCTCTTGGAGGACAACGTGGATGAACTTTCCTCCTCTGTCCCAATGATGATCAAGTAAACATGATTATTGTTATCCAAATCAGCTTACCTCCTAAGAGCTAACTAACTGATATCCCATCAGACAATGGCTGTAATTTTTGATCTGATCATGTGTCACAGGGCAGTGAGAGACTTCTTTATAGCTGTGACCACAAACATGATGACTGCATTCCCCCTCGACAACATCATCCTCCAAAACCTGACCGTGTTGGACCCAGAGTCACGGCATCAATTTTCCCCAAACTCAGGTACATCCCCTTTTTTAAATGATGGCCGTAGTTGTTTAATAATCAACTTCAGAAGTTATAGATTAGACTAGAGAAAACAATTATATCCCCAGCTCACTTGTGCTTAATTTGCTAATTTTCATTTGCAGTTATAGAGCTTGGGAAAAGTCTGCCGCAGCTGCAATTGGACCTGGATAGCCTCTGGGAAGAAGTAGTGGAGTACCAAGTGCTTGGCAGGGAAGATCTTCCTCAGGAACCAAGGATTGACCGGTTTTGGGCCATGCTAGGGAGAGATGGAAGATTCCAGACTCTGGTGCATTTGATGAAGGCACTTTTGTGCGTGCCACACAGCAATGCATCAACAGAGAGGGTGTTCAGCATGGTTAGAAAGATAGTGACAGAGAATAGAACGAGGATGGACCATTCAACCCTAAACTCACTCCTTTCCTGCAAATTAAATTTCACAGATGCTGCCCACACCTATGCTCCTTCAAAGGCTGTGCTACTGGCTGCAAAGCACTGCACTTTCAAATACAACAAAGACTAGAGTGTTGTGTGTGTATATATGTGTAAATAAATGAACACTGAAATTCAAGCATTTTTCTTTAAACAGAGCAATTGAGAGGACACACAAACACGACACAGAACAATCCAAAAGTAGTGAAACAAAAATTAATATCAACAACATTATCAATATTACTTACAATTTCAACATAGCAGTGATTAAAAAACCCTCATTGACATTATCATTAGACATTTATAAAAAAATAAAAAGAATTGTGTGTAAAATAAGTCATATTTTTGGTTCATTTAATAGTTAAAACAAATTTACATTATTGCAATCAGTTGATAAAACATTGTCCTTTACAATTTTAAGAGCTTTTTACAAAAATCTACTACTCTGCTTGAACGTCAGCAGACTGGGGTAGATCCTGTTGAAATCCTATGTATTGAATGGATTCTAGCTATAAATATACTCCCCGCCACCCCCAAATCCCGAATTCGGAGGTCTCAAGGTTGGCAAGTATGCTCTACAATGATTACCCTGGAAATTGAGTCCAAATGTTAAAATATATATATAGAAACATTTAAGGTTAAAAAAATGTTCTTTGACTCATTGGCAATTATCGACGCTAAATTTGCAAATGCAAAAAGAACGGTTCTCATCGTTCACTCAAAAGACTCAATTCGTTCATGAACGCCACATCTCTCCATGACATTGCTAGTAAATAGTCAACAATTCACGTTTTAATCAAATAAATCATACAGTGAAAGTAATTATAATACAGCACAAATTCCGATGCAAAACATTAAAGTGCTTCTTCATTGGTTCATTGATGGTCAGTGGACTGCGTTGACCTGTTGTCGCTTGCTAAATGGCAGTGGTGCAGTGTGTGGGCCAGCTGGACCTGTTCTTGTGGTGCACGTGGTACCAGCACACGAAGGGGAAGATGGTGATGAGGACGCCCGCGGACACTCTCAGCTTGCCCACAGCGGACCTGACGGGCAAATACCTGGTTCAGAGATCTCTTCAAAACAAGACGTGACCTTCAACACGTTTACCGCACCTTCCAGAGTGCCGACACAGGATAAGCCACATCACCGTCAGCATGAGGCCAGACATCTCTCTAAAAGGGCAAAGACAAAGAAAAAAGCCAAAACATCAAGTGCGTATAAACATGCAGTTTATGAAGCAACGTGCGTGACCACCTGCCCTCTTCCTGCTGGAAGACGTCTGCTGGGTTCTCTTTAGAGAGTTTCCATCCCATCATTACAAGGAATCCACCGCACATTGTCATGTGGAGGTCGGCCACACGTCTCCATGGCAACGTCTCTGCAGTCATCAATTACAGTGTTTCAAACAAACTCCCTTTCATTGAGGGAGTTATGGCTGCCCTCAGAGGGCCGCTTGTTACAGTGAATATAATAATATATACATACATACATATATATAATATATAAACAAATAAATATAAATGTATCAAATTAAAAATATTTAAATATATCAAATGAAAATATATAAATAAAATATATATACATAAAAATATAAATTAATATATATAGTGAATTATAATGTATAATCGCTTTATTATATTCACAATCCCTTTTTGAATTTGATTATTTCATTTTTTTTTACATACAAATTGATCAATAAAATGTTTGCTTTTGAAATAAGTCAGGGGGAAAAACATTTTGTTCTAACAAAAAATGTTTGAAATATACATTAATACAGGGGTTTCACAACTTTTTCCAACAAGGGCCACGTACTGAAATCTTACATCTTTATTTTGTAAACAGGAATGCTAAAAATAGACGTTACCTGTTTTCAGCTTTGTTTTGACAAAGTGTACTATTACTACTAAAGGGGTAAAATAAAATGTGTAAAAATAACCCAAGAAAAAATGGTAATTTAAAGAGAATGAAAGCTCACCATAAGTTTTGTCTTTAAATATTTAATATGTCCTATTTTATCTTTTTTTCCAACTAATAAAAATAAAATCTAAATGGCCCCCGCATACTTTAACTTTTCAGTATGACACCCTGAGTTATTAATATCAAATTTTTAGCCTTTTTTCTACATTTCATCACAATTCTTGGCTCTGTTTTCAAACTTTTATTGTTATTTTTTTATCCAACAAAATTCTTCAGGGCGCAATTTGGACACCCCTTTCTTGATATGACGTTTTTTGCATGGTCAAGTTCAAAAGACTTGCAATTGTATGCAATTTTCAGTCAAAATTGAAAGTACAAATACGGTTGAAAGCCATAACGCAAAGCTTGAAATGTTTAGAAACTTGTAGTGTCACACTAAGGCCACTTGAGGGCGCTGTGTGCAAACATTCACTGTTCCTCAGAGAGGAAGTCATACTGCGCAAAAGAAGGATTTTAAAAAAGTTGCATGTTAATTTATAATAATGCTGCTGCGCTTTATTAATATTTGTGTTACCTGTCACCTGGTGTTTGAGGCCAATAAGTGCACACAGGAGCGCGGGAACGCCGTAACCGACCTGAGACACAACAACAAACATTAAAGTTTACAATTAAACGGGGAAAACTAATGCAAAGTGATCAATATTGGCTCTTTTTATGAGATATTTGGCTTGTCTGCTCACCATCCACAATGCATAGTCTGGGTCGTTAATCTGACAGTTCAAAGTTCAAAGTTACTGAAGAAACAAGTCAACAAACAACCTTAAGAAAGACGCGAATCTCACCTGCACGTACGTTGCAAGGCCGAAGAATAACGACATGAGGACATTGCACACTCGCCAAATTATCAGCAGCAACGTTTTTGTGCTGATTGATGAGCTGAATTGTCTCATGTTGTCACTGGGCTCACGTTCCCGCCCGCACGGGACGTCGAGGTACTCACATCAAGTGCACCGTCGGCAACTTCGGCTTTTTATTTCCAAACAACGAATTGACTTTATTTTTAATTTATGTATTATTATAAATCTCTTTTTATATTTTCTTATCACATTACACATTACAATCATCTTGTCTGAACTCTAATTTAAAAAATATATTTATATTTATTTTTTTTTCCTTCCGGGTTTGTTTGTCTGGGTGTGTAAAAATATTAAATAGCAATAAAAATATATTAACGACATTTCCGTGTCGCCGTTTTAAAAAACAACAACTATATTACCGTGTAGAAGCATTTTTGGTTTTAAAGTGCACATATTTAAAGGTATCACAGTGTATAGTTGAGTCACTGTCACTGGTCAGCTGATCGCTGCATGTTGTCTCCTGCGGCTAGCCTAGCCTAGCTTAGTTAGCATCGCTGGATGTTGTTTACAGGCAGCCTTTAACACCGCCTGGGACCGTCTTCCTTCTTTTACCGCAACAACAACAACTTCTCCCGGCGTGTATGTTGGTGTGAAGAGGGCCGAGAAGGAAGGTGAAAGAGGCCGCCGGTGCTGCTGATGGAATTTAAATCCACCACAACAATGGCGAGTCCCAGCCCTAACAAGTCGTCTCCGTGCAGCAACAAGGGCGCAGCAGACGCAAACAAGCAACAACAAACGTCTCAACAACTCTTTACAACAGTCAGCAGCCTGCAAGGTGAGTACATCTTGTCGGCGTGAAGGTGAAGGGCTAGCTGTTAGCTGCGGGGGATCGGACTACTTCCTGGACTGCGATCACTTGTGAGGAGAAGCAGATGCGATGGAAGTAAACATGACCTGAGTCACGATGATATTATTATTATTATTATCAATACGGAGACCTACTGCACTCCATTCAAAAGTGTTGTTCCGAGGTTTCGTGTTATTCATGTAATGCACATGTGTCAAACTCACTAATTTAACGTGGCATATACCAGGGACAAGCGGTAGGAAATGGATGGATATACCACACCATTTAAATTGGCCCTCCATGTTACTTACAAATGACTCGCCACACCTTAAAAATTTCAAATGGCCCGCCAAGTCATGTAATTTGGCCCACCACAGGTTTAAAGTGGCTCTTGACATCATTTAAAATGACCTGCCACACCTTTAAATGTGGCATACCACACCATTTAAAATAGCCCGCTAAGTCATCTAATTTGGCCCAGCACATCATTGAAAGTGGCCCGCCACACCACTTAATGTGACACATAACACACCGTTTAACTTGGCCCTCAACATCATTTAAAAATGACCCGCCACACCATTAAATGTGGCATACCGCACCATTTGTAATGGCCCGCCAAGTCATTTAATTCGGCCCACCACATCATTGAAAATGGCCCGCCACACCATTTAATGTGTCTTATACCACACCGTTTAATGTGGCCCTCCACGTCAATTAAAAATGACCTGCCACACATTTAAATGTGGCATACCACACCATTTATAATGGCCCGCCATACCATTTAATTTGGCCCACCACATAATTGAAAATGGCCCGCTAAACCATTTAATGTGTCTTATACCACACCGTTTAAAGTGGCCCTTGACATTTAAAAATGACTTGCCACACGATTAAATGTGGCATACCACACCATTTAAAATGACCCGCCAAGTTATTTAATATGGCCCACCACATAATTAAAAGTTGCCCCCCACACCATTTAATATGGCCTATTATGCACCATTTAAAGTGTCCCTCCACGACATTTAAAAATGACCCGCCACATCATTTAATATGGCATACCAAACATTTAAAATGACCCGCCACTTCATTGAAAATGGCCTTTCACACCATTTAATGTGGTGTATACCACACCATTTATAGTGGCCCTCCACGTCATTTAAAAATGACTCGCCACACCTTTAAATGTGGCATACCACACCATTTATAATGGCCCGCCAAGTCGTTTAAATTGGCCCACCACATCATTAAAATTGGCCCGTCACGCCATTTAACGTGACATATAACACGCCGTTTAATGTGGCCCTCAACATCATTTAAAAATGACCCACCACATTATTAAACGTGGCATACCACACCATTAAAAATAGCCCGCCAAGTCATCTAATTTGGCCCACCACATCATTAAAATTGGCCCGTCACGCCATTTAACGTGACACATAACACGTCGCTTAACGTGGCCCTCAACATCATTTAAAAATGACCCGCCACACCATTAAATGCGGCATACCACACCATTAAATGTGGCATACCACACCATTTAAAATGACCCACCAAGTTATTTAATGTGGCCCACCACACCATTAAATATGGCATATGCCGCACCATTTAAAGTGTCCCTGCACATCATTTAAAAATGAGCTGCCACACCATTAAATATGGCATACCACACATTTAAAATGACCCGTCACTTCATTGAATGTGGCCCTCCACGTCATTTAAAAATGACCTGCCACACCTTTAAAATGTGGCATACCACACCATTTATAATGGCCCGCTAAATCATTTAAATTGGCCCACCACATCATTGAAAGTGGCCCGCCAATCCATTTAATGTTTCTTATACTACACCATTTAAAGTGTCCCTCCACGTCAATTAAAAATGACCCGCCACACCATTAAATATGGCATACCACACATTTAAAATGACCCGTCACTTCATTGAATGTGGCCCTCCACACCATTTAACGTGGTATATACCACACCATTTAAAGTGGCCCTCCATGTCATTTAAAAATGACCTGCCACACCTTTTAAATGTGGCATACCACAACATTTATAATAGCCCGCCAAGTCGTTTAAATTGGCCTGCCACACAAATTTAAAATTACCCGCCACTCTATTAAATGTGGCATGCCACACCATTTAAAATGACCCGCCAATTTCTTTAAAGTGGCCCACCACACCATTAAATATGGCATATGCTGCACCATTTAAAGTGTCCCTCCACGTCATTTAAAAATGAGCCGGCATACCACACATTTAAAGTGACCCGTCACTTCATTGAATGTGGCCCTCCACACCATTTAATGTGGTATATACCTCACCATTTAATCTGGCCCTCCACGTCATTTAAAAATGACCCGCCACACCTTTTTAAATGTGGCATACCACACAATTTATAATGGCCCACTAAGTCATTTAATTTGGCCCACCACATCATTGAAAGTCGCCCGCCACACCATTTAACGTTTCTTATACCACACCATTTAAAGTGTCCCTCCACGTCATTTAAAAATGACCCGCCACACCATTAAATATGGCATACCACACATTTAAAATGACCCGCCACTTCATTGAATTTGGCCCTCCACACCATTTAATGTGGTGTATACCAAACCATTTAATGTGGCCCTCCACGTCATTTAAAAATGACCCGCCACACCTTTCAAATGTGGCATACCACACCATTTATAATGGCCCACTAAGTCATTTAATTTGGCCCACCACATCATTGAAAGTGCACCATTTAACGTTTCTTATACCACACCATTTAAAGTGTCCCTCCACGTCATTTAAAAATGACCCGCCACACCATTAAATATGGCTCTCCACACCATTTAATGTGGTGTATACCACACCATTTAATGTGGCCCTCGTCATTTAAAAATGACCCGCCACACCTTTCAAATGTGGCATACCACACCATTTATAATGGCCCACTAAGTCATTTAATTTGGCCCACCACATCATTGAAAGTGGCCCGCAACACCATTTAACGTTTCTTATACCACACCATTTAAAGTGTCCCTCCACGTCATTTAAAAATGACCCGCCACACCATTAAATATGGCATACCACACATTTAAAATGACCCGCCACTTCATTGAATTTGGCCCTCCACACCATTTAATGTGGTATATACCACACCATTTAATGTGGTATATACCACACCATTCATTGAATTTGGCCCTCCACACCATTTAATGTGGTATATACCACACCATTTAAAGGCCTACTGAAACCCACTACTACCGACCACGTAGTCTGATAGTTTATATATCAATGATGAAATCTTAACGTTGCAACACATGCCAATACGGCCGGGTTAACTTATAAAGTGACATTTAAAACTTCCCGGGAAATATCCGGCTGAAACGTCGCGGTATGATGACGTATGCGCGAGACGAAGTCAGTATAACGGAAGTTATGGTACCCCATAGAATCCTATACAAAAAGCTCTGTTTTCATTTCATAATTCCACAGTATTGTGGACATATTTTGCAATTTGTTTAATGAACAATGAAGGCTGCAAAGAAGACAGTTGTAGGTGGGATCGGTGTATTAGCAACGGACTACAGCAACACAACCAGGAGGACTTTGTTGGAGCGCTAGCCGCGCTAGCCGCCGACCTCACCTTGACTTCCTACGTCTCCGGGCCGCCAAACGCATCGGGTGAAGTCCTTCGTCCTTCTGCCGATCGCTGGAACGCAGGTGAGCACGGGTGTTGATGAGTAGATGAGGGCTGGCTGGCGTAGGTGGAGAGCTAATGTTTTTAGCACAGCTCTGTGAGGTCCCGTTGCTAAGTTGCTAAGTTAGCTTCAATGGCGTCGTTAGCACAGCATTGTTAACCTTCGCCAGCCTGGAAAGCATTAACCGTGTATTTACATGTCCACGGTTTAATAGTATTGTTGATTTTCTATCTATCCTTCCAGTCAGGGGTTTATTTTTTTGTTTCTACATGCAGTTAAAGCACGATGCTATCACGATAGCTCGTAGCTAAAGCATTTCGCCGATGTATTGTCGTGGAGATAAAAGGCACTGAATGTCCATTTCGCGTTCTCGACTCTCATTTTCAAGAGGATATAGTATCTGAGGTGGTTTAAAATACAAATCCGTGATCCACAATAAAAAAAGGAGAGTGTGGAATCAATGAGCCAGCTTGTACCTAAGTTACGGTCAGAGCGAAAAAAGATACGTCCATCACTGTCTCTCAAGTCCTTCACTGTAACGTTCTTCATCTACGAATCTTTCATCCTCGCTCAAATTAATGGGGTAATCATCACTTTCTCGGTCCGAATCTCTCTCGCTCCATTGTAAACAATGGGGAATTGTGAGGAATACTAGCTCCTGTGACGTCACGCTACTTCCGGTACAGGCAAGGCTTTTTTTTATCAGCGAGCAAAAGTTGCGAACTTTATCGTCGATTTTCTCTACTAAGTCCTTTCAGCAAAAATATGGCAATATCGCGAAATGATCAAGTATGACACATAGAATGGATCTGCTATCCCCATTTAAATAAAAAAAAAATCATTTCAGTAGGCCTTTAATGTGGCCCTCCACGTCATTTAAAAATGACCCGCCACACCTTTTAAATGTGGCATACCACACCATTTATAATGGCCCACTAAGTCATTTAATTTGGCCCACCACATCATTGAAAGTGGACCGCCACACCATTTAAAGTTTCTTATACCACACCATTTAAAGTGTCCCTCCACGTCATTTAAAAATGACCCGCCACACCATTAAATATGGCATATCACACATTTAAAATGACCCGCCACTTCATTGAATTTGGCCCTCCACACCATTTAATGTGGTATATACCACACCATTTAATGTGGCCCTCCACGTCATTTAAAAATGACCCGCCACATCTTTTAAATGTGGCATACCACACCATTTAAAATAGCCCGCCAAGTCATTTAATTTGGTCCACCACATCATTGAAAGTGGCCCACCACGCCATTTAACGTGACACATAACACACCGTTTAATGTGGCCCTCAACATCATTTAAAAATGTCCCGCCACACCATTAAGTATGGCTTACAACACCATATAAAATGGCCTTCCAAGTCATTTAACGTGGCATACCACACCATTTAAAGGGGCTGTTTGCAACTTCCTCACAGTTACATTTTTAAAAACAAAAACATAAGAACACCATTAGCTAACTTATATCACAATTAGTGGTTTAAAGATACACATTTGTTTTAAATTGTGTATATATTTCACTATCACTATCATTGTACGAGTAATTTGTTACTCTTAGTTACACATTTGGCATGTATCTGATATGATATGCATAGACTTAAAAATGTATAAAAAATAAATACTTCTTAAAGTAAGATCATTAAATATTGAAAGGTAAAAAAGACACCAATGAACATTTGGCCTTTAAGTAGTGCACCTGTATACCAAAATACAGCCTGAAACAACTTCAGATAAAACTGTTGGCAAGTTTTTTGCAAATAAATGACATGCATTGAAGTCAAATGTTCAAAAACGTTTCTGGATGACATTCTGACAGTAAAACTGCATTTGTGTACAAATATTGGGCCTTTTCTCAAGCTAATTTTAATAAAGCATGCGAGTAATCACCTCTGATTAATCATGATTTATCCAAATTCTCAGAGCTCATCATGCATATTTCTCTTCTAGCAGAACCAAGGCCAAATGTAGTGATTTCTAAGATGTTCTCATTCTGCCAAAAGGAGGGAAAATATACCTGTAACATTTGCAATGAGGTTACTGCAATCATGTGGTCATGTGACGTGATCACCTCCTGTCAATCAATGCATTAAAATTAATTACGAATGATCGCTAAATGTCTGATTGCAATTTCCAGACTCCAACACCTGCTGGAGATGTCAAAGCGAAACAGGTATGACCATTTAAGTTCATTGTAGCATCATTGTTTAGTTTAGTAGTGACAGATGTGCTGCATGTTGAATTAACATTCAGATAAAGTAAAAAAGTGTCATTCAGATCCATTAAAAGTGTAATGGCCATGTACATAGAACACATCTGTAGTGTATTTTATTTCTAAAACACGTAGGTACCTTCATATGGTCTGAGAAAAAAACTAATCGTACAATTGTTCTAGTAAGAAATAAAGTAAATCAAATTAATGCGTTCCAGACAGCCAACCTATTAACACAAAACACATTTTATAGTAAATAATGATAGTTTTACATGCAGTAAACTATATAAAACACATAGAAATGATAAATGAACTGCATTGAACACGTATTGGCAAAGAGAGGAGAGGGGGGGTTAACTTCAGAGTTTGCTCCAAATTATTTGTTGAACTCAATAGTGTTTCTCACCTTCTTTTATTAAAGTGCTATCATTCACAACTTTCTTTGGCCCCATGGTGGATTATTTTGTAGGAGAGCTAAATGAAAAAGTACATGGACTAAATCACTAATGTGTGTAATATTTTGCGGGGAAAGCAACCTATTTTGTAACATACAATATTTGGCCGTAAGAAACTGCGGCGAAACCTTGGGAAAGAACTTAATTGAAGCCCAAATCAAACAAAATAGTAGTTTGTGTGAAAGATGTGTGATGTTAAATGTACCGTATTTCCCTCAGGAGGGCACCAGAATATAAGCTGCACCCACTAAATTTTAGAATAAATTTTTTTTTTCCCATATGTTAGCCGCATCGGACTATAAGCCGCAGATATTTACGTTGTGAAATTAATTATTTACACAGTAAGATTCTGTAAATGTTTATTTATATAACTTAATTGTTTCCAAACGGTGTCTGTCACACGGCAGTAAAACGGCCGATGAAACAAAACAGAAGTCATCGTCATGGACCCACTAACTCTCCAATCAGCTAAACAGACTCAATAACTCCACAGTGACGTTTTGGTGAATTTACTGAGGAATTTGTGAAACCAAAAATAATACAAAAAGAAAGTTGTTGTAATAATAATAACACAGACACTCGTAAACGTGTTAGCATATTAGCTAATGCTAACAATACTAGGTTCTTTACATTACGATAGCACATACAAATAATCATGAAAACACTCCTACAGACATCAGTTTAGTTTAGTAAGTAAGAATGGTATTAGATATATTGTAAAACTTACAAGCGTTGCTTTGAGTGATGAATTAAAAGTCCATACGAGTAAAAACGCTATGAACGGCTAGAAGACGGAACGACAATTTTACTTCCGGTTGAAAGCACTAAAGAGAAGAGCACTGCAGCAACTGCAGTGAACAAACTCGTCCAAAAAATGGCGCCGTAGCAAAAACAATAACACTTTTTCAGTGTATTTGCTTGTTTGTTTTTTTTGTACTATTTGTATTATGGCCGTCAGCGGGAAAAAAAGACTTAAATTAGCCATACCTTATTATAGGCGTCAGGTTTTGAAGCGTAGGAAGAACGTATCAGTTTATAATCCAGAATTTACGGTATGACATTGTTCATGATAAATGTATTACCATATTCACTTTTTACTGTAGTACAAATGTTCTTTAAATTGAAGAAAGAATACGTATTCATGTGAAATCATTGAAAAACACACATTTTATTGGGTGTATTATTAGCATTTTTAGACTTTTCATAACAGTTTCGACTCTAAAAGATGATTTGTTTGCTTGCTGTCTATTAATTCATTAAAGAAATATACTAAGAACAGTTACATTTTAATATTTCACATAAAATAAAGTTTTTTAAAAAATTACATTGATTAAAAATGACATTTTCAATAGCAAAAATAAGCTTTTAGAAGTGAGCTATCTTACCTGACTCACTGCTATAGTCCGCATCCTCGGATCGTCACGGGAGCATCACATGACGGTCACGTGAGCATCACATGACTGGTCACGTGAGCATCACATGACTGGTCACGTGAGCATCACATGACTGGTCACGTGAGCATCATATGACCCTCATATGACCGTCACATAACTGTTACATGACCGTTATATGACCCTAATATGACCCTCACATAACTGTCACATGAGCATCATGTGACCGTCACATGAGCAACATATGACCATCACATAACTGTCATATGACCATCACATAACTGCCATATGACCGTCAGATAACGGTCACATGAGCATCACGTGACCGTCACATGAGCAATATATGATCGTCACATAACTGTCACATGACCGTCATATGACCGTCAGATGACTGTCACATGAGCATCACGTGACCGTCACATGAGCAATATATGACCATCACATGAGCAATATATGACCGTCACATAACTATCACATGACCGTCATATGACAGTCCCATAACTGTCACATGGCCATCACATGACCGTCGGATAACTGTCACATGAGCATCACGTGACCGTCACATGAGCAATATATGATGTCACATAACTATCACATGACCGTCATATGACATTCCCTTAACTATCACATGACTGTCACATGACCGTCAGATAACTGTCACATAAGCATCACGCGACCGTCACATGAGCATTATATGACCGTCACATAACTGTCACATGACCGTCATATGACACTCCCAAAACTGTCACATGATCGTCAGATAACTGTCACATGAGCATCACGTGACCGTCACATGAGCAATATATGACCGTCACATAACTATCACATGACCGTCATATGACAGTCCCATAACTGTCACATGACCGTCACATGAGCAATATATGACCATCACATAACTATCACATGACCATCGTATGACAGTCCCATAACTGTCACATGACCGTCACATGAGCAATATATGACCATCACGTAACTATCACATGACCATCGTATGACAGTCCCATAACTGTCAAATGAGTGTCACATGGCCAACATATGACCGTCATGTAACTGTCACATGACCATCTTTCCTAAATGTTTCCTATACTGTACATCAGTGTTTTTCAACCACTGTGCCGCGGCGCACACTGCCGTGAGATACAGTCTGGTGTGCCGTGGGAGATTATCTAAATTCACCTATTTGGGTTAAAAATATTTTTTGCAAACCAGTAATTCTAGTCTGAAAATGATGTGTTGTTGTTGAGTGTCGGTGCTGTCTAGAGCAGTGTTTTTCAACCTTTTTTGAGCCAAGGCACATTTTTTGCGCTGAAAAAATGCAGAGGCACACCACCAGCAGAAATCGTTAAAAAACTAAACTCAGTTGACAGTAAAAAGACGTCGTTGCAATTGTTGGGTATGACTTTAAACCATAACCAAGCATGCATGACTATAGCTCTTGTCTCAAAGTAGGTGTACTGTCACCACCTGTCACATCACCCTCTGACTTATTTGGACTTTTTTGCTGTTTTCCTGTGTGTAGTGTTTTACTTCTTGTCTTGCGCTCCTATTTTGGTGGCTTTTTCTCTTTTTTTGGTATTTTCTTGTAGCAGTTTCATGTCTTCCTTTGAGCGATATTTCCCGCATCTACTTTGTTTTAGCAATCAAGAATATTTCAGTTGTTTTTATACTTCTTTGTGATGACATTGTCGATTGTCACGTCATGTACATTGTGGACGCCGTCTTTGCTCCACAGTAAGTCTTTGCTCCACAGTAAGTCTTTGCTGTCGTCCAGCATTCTGTTTTTGTTTACTTTGTAGCCAGTTCAGTTTTAGTTTTGTTATGCATAGCCTTCCCTAAGCTTCAATGCCTTTTTTTAGCGGCACTCACCTTTTGTTTATTTTTGGTTTCAGCATTAGATACCTTTTACCTGCACACTGTCTCCCGCTGTTCCCGACATCTACAAAGCAATTAGCTACCGGCTGCCACCTACTGATATGGAAGAGTATTACACGGTTACTCTGCTGAGCTCTAGACAGCACCGACACTCAACAACAACACATCATTTGCAAACTATCATTACTGGTTTGCAAAAAATATTTTTAACCCAAATAGGTGAATTTAGATAATCTCCCACGGCACACCAGACTGTATCCCACGGCACACTAGTGTGCCGCGGCACAGTGGTTGAAAAACACTGGTCTAGAGCTCAGCAGAGTAACCGTGTAATACTCTTCCATATCAGTAGGTGGCAGCCGGTAGCTAATTGCTTTGTAGATGTCGGGAACAGCGGGAGACAGTGTGCAGGTAAAAGGTATCTAATGCTGAAACCAAAAATAAACAAAAGGTGAGTGCCGCTAAGAAAAGGCATTGAAGCTTAGGGAAGGCTATGCATAACAAAACTAAAACTGAACTGGCTACAAAGTAAACAAAAACAGAATGCTGGACGACAGCAAAGACTTACTGTGGGGCAACGACGGCGTCCACAAAGTACATCCGAACATGACGTGACAATCGACAATGTCCCCACAAAGAAGGATAAAAACAACTGAAATATTCTTGATTGCTAAAACAAAGTAGATGCGGGAAATATCGCTCAAAAGAAGACATGAAACTGCTACAGGACAATACCAAAAAAAGAAAAAAAGCCACCAAAATAGGAGCGCAAGACAAGAAGTAAAACACTACACAAAGGAAAACAGCAAAAAAGTCCAAATAAGTCAGAGAGTGATGTGACAGGTGGTGACAGTACACCTACTTTGAGACAAGAGCTATAGTCATGCATGCTTGGTTATGGTTTAAAGTCATACCCAACAATTGCGACAACGTCTTTTTACTGTCAACTGAGTTTAGTTTTTTAACGATTTCTGCTGGTGGTGTGCCTCTGCATTTTTTCAGCGCAAAAAATGTGCCTTGGCTCAAAAAAGGTTGAAAAACACTACTGTACATCACTTATGACCATTGTAGGACATTCAAAGAGTTCTTAAAGGAGAAAATTGAAAAGTTCCAAGATGGCCGCTCACACACTTGCTTAGGAGAGGAGAAGAAGAAGTTTGTGACGATTGAGTAATCTTGTGTTCTGACTTTCCCCACAACGCTGCTAAATAACTGAATGACGGTGAGCTTCCTGACGACGCGCCTCATTTGTTTATGTCGCCGCCTCATCCCCGTGTTGGATGCGTGCACGTGCATGTCCGCGTTCCTTCCCACAGGATTGCAGCGAGCAGGCGGGTTTTTGTTTCTGTCACGTGTGAAGGAAATAAAAGTTGTCTTCTCACCTTCAGGCTTCCAGATAAACCTGTCTGGAGCCCCCCCAAGTAAGACACACTCCTGTCGGTCCTGACGCTCGCCACTAATCCACGCTTGGGTGGGCTTGTGCTGCCCGCTTTGTCTAGTGAAGGACAGGAGGATGAAGATTGTCAACTTAGCTATCCTGAATGTTGTTTCAAAGACTCACATGTCCTCTGTGGTGGACGTCATCACATAGAAAAAACAACATGGACGTCACCCACACGTAGATATGATTTATTGCATCTATAGCGTCCTGTAGCTACCACTCACTGGACACTTCATTAGGTACACCATCCAAGGAGACCCACCACAACACAAACCTGAGCTAGCAGATTATGGAAATTTGCTTCTAACGTTCATCTATCAGAGCGGCACAAGTCCAAAACTCACAGCTTCTTGCTTTCCTCAAGGAACTTCTAACAGGAAACTACTTTTTCCTCAGGCTTTGCTTTTGTGTTCTTCGGTCTGCTTGCACTTTGACAAGCTTGTCAAGACTACCACACACACACACACACGCACACATTCTTGTAATTGTTACCTTCTTGAGACCTGAGAAAAATGCCTACCTCTCTAGGTACACCCTTTCTACATATATAAAGATTTGTATTTACAACATGAATAATATATACATACTATGCAAATATAAAAAAGCTTGTTGTGAAAAATGAGTTGGAATTTCAGAAGAAAAATGTCACAATTTCGCAAGAAAAACTTAGAATTTTAGCAGTATTATAATAAAAGTCGTAATTTTACTCAACTGAAGTAAAAACTTTACAAGAAAAACTTAAATTTTGTGCACTATCATGATAAAAGTTGGAATTTTACTCAATAACAGTCGCAATTTTACAAGGAAAGCTTAAAATGTTGGCAATTTTATGAAAAGAGTCGTAATTTTACTCGACGGCAGTCACAATTCTATAAGAAAACTTAAAAAAATGGGCAACATTATAATAATAATCAGAATTTTACTTGGCAAAATTATGAGAAAAGTCATAACTGTACTCAAAAAACAACAAGAACAACCAAAAAATTGGCTAAAAATCTGAATTTTATATGGCAAATGTCTCCTTTTTGCATTAAAAAGTAATAATTTTACATAAAAAAGTAATAATTTTACAAGAAAATATTGCAATATTACAGAAACAGAAAGAATAAGTTAAATTGTTCCCAATTTTAAGGAAAAAAGTCGACACATTGTGAGAAAAAGACTGCTTTTAGTTAATTTTTTGTATTATATATATTTTTTGGTTGTAATTGGTTTTTAATCTTCATTATTTTCTTCAAGTTATTACTATATACATATTTATTTATTTATTTATTTTGTATCAATTTTGGCCAAAGGGGGCATATTTCAATTTCTTACACACACTTGTTAAAGTTAAAGTTAAAGTACCAATGATTGTCACATACACACACTAGGTGTGGTGAAATTTGTCCTCTGCATTTGACCCATCCCCTTGTTCACCCCCTGGGAGGTGAGGGGAGCAGTGGGAAGCAGCGGTGCCGCGCCCGGGAATCATTTTTGGTGATTTAACCCCCAATTCCAACCCTTGATGCTGAGTGCCAAGCAGGGAGGTAATGGGTCCCATTTTTATAGTCTTTGGTATGACTCGGCCAGGGTTTGAACTCATTATTACATATTTTGGCCAGAGGGGGCCCACTTCAAATTTTTACACACACTTGTTATTTCATATGTTGACCAGAGGGGGAGCACTTTTAAAAGCAACACAGTCAATTTGAAAAATCCCTCCTTTTTGGGACCACCCTAATTTTAATAGATTTCACAACCAGGGGTGCAAATGAGACATTCTCTATTAGATGCAATGGTTTTCCGTATTGGGACCATGATTTATGTCCTAACTTGTTCATCGGTCCTCATATGGAAGCTACTTTTCCTTGTTGATGTCTCAAAAAGGGTAGAAATACAAGAACACACACACACACACACACAAGTCGCCACTTGAAACTGTCCTTTGCCATGGTTGGAATTCCAGGACACATTCTTCTTCTGTTTGTGTGGAAGTTTGTCTTGATCCATCCTTGAATTAAAAAATGCATGAGCTGTATGAGAATATTTATTATCTCTTAACAACAATAATAAACAAAAAATACTAGTAATTAGGGGTGTCCCAATACAACTTTTTCACTAATGACACGGTTCCGATATTGGAGCCTACAGTATTTGCCGACATTGGTCCGATACGATATCAGCAGGAATTGTACATACTTGTGTTGTTTAATGGTGTGAAAAGTTAGAAAATCTTTTATCAAGTGAAATGAGTCAAACATAATAATAGGTATTATAAACACTAACTTCTTTATTATCTGAAATAGACTTATGCTGTCTTTTAGTTGAAGTGGAGTGGTTATTGTTGTTTTTTTTAGCAACACGTAGTGGCTACAATAATTCATGAAGTTAAGCTCATGACGCAGTAAGTTGAGTGATGCGGACACGTTTGTTATTGGATACATGGACATACTGGATATATGTATAAGTAATATGCAACTATAATTATTTGATACTTGTTTATGTTGACAAATTTGCTGTTATATTGTTCAATGATTATTACCTATGTTTAGCTTGTGTGCTTTTGTGTACTTAGCTGTTGTGTAGCTGCTAGGTCCTTGAAGCCTATAGCCTTGCATGTCTACCATACATAAATGACTTGACTAAAATAGAAAAAATGGTGTGCTTATTAAAGGACATTTAGATGCTAACTGGCTGTCAAGCTTTGCACAAGTAAACACGCTGCAGGGCAGCTTGCATCACACATGATATCACACACAAGTAAACACGCTGCAGGACTGCTTGTATTACACCTGAGATCACACACAAGTAAACATGCTGGAGGATTGCTTACATCGCACATGATATCTCACACAAGTAAACATGCAGCAGGACTGCTTGTATTGCACATGACATAAACAAGTAAACACGCTACAGGACTGCTTGTATTGCACATGATATCACACACAAGTAAACACGCTGCAGGACTGCTTGTATTACACCTGAGATCACACACAAGTAAACATGCTGCAGGATTGCTTATATCGCACATGATATCTCACACACAAGTAAACACGCTGCAGGACTGCTTGTATTGCACATGATATCACACACAAGTAAACACGCTGCAGGACTACTTGTATCGCACATGATATCACGCACAAGTAAACACGCTGTAGGATTGCTTGTATCGCACACAATATCACACACACAAGTAAACACACTGCCGGACTGCTTTTATCTCACATGATATCACACACAAGTAGGGGTGTAACGGTACACAACAATTTAGGTTCGGTACGTACCTCGGTTCAGAAGTCACGGTTCGGTTCATTTTTGGTACAGTAAGAAAACAACAAAATATAAATTTTTTGGCTATTTATTTACCAAATGTGTAAACAATGTCTTTATCCTTTTAACATTGGGATCACTATAATAATTCTGCCCACGTTAGTCAACATTCAACTGCCTCAAGTAGTTGCTCAGATTAAATAAAATGACAAAACTTTTCTTCTACATATAAAAAGTGCAACATTAAACAGTTTCAAGTCAACTCATCATGCTTAATTTATTACAGCATTTGGGAAGCCTTTAGTTGATTTTTATTATGTAAATGTTATATTTTTAGCCACATGTGATAGCAGGGACCCTGCCATTCAAAACTAGGTTGCTACATTACTAATGATTAATGTAACTATAGCTGAAAAAATAGTACAATAGCAATAGGAGAGACTACACACATGCACACACATGCACACACACGCACACCGCAAAATGAGCTAATGTTACGCTAAAAGCTAATTAGCCTTCACCTCAAGCCAGGACTGCGAGCGAGCTGAGCTGCAGTTTAAGTTTCTAGAAGGTCAACGGGCTCATAGTGATGATACTAGTAGTTGACTGGGAGGTGTTTATTTTAATTTGAGGAGAGTACGCTGCCTTATGCTCACCTGCTAAACACCTATCTGCTTGACGCTGAAGCACTGACTACATGCGCTCTGAATACGCACTGCTGATTGGCTGTTACCGCTTTTTGTGTAACCAATCAGATGGTTGTGTGGGTGGGACAATGCTGTGTGCTGAGACAGAGGCAGAAGAAGCAAAGCAGCTTGTTAAGACTTTAGCTTAGAAACTCGTTCGGTACACCCCCGTACCGAAACGATTCAATACAAAACACGTACCGTTACACCCCTACACACAAGTAAACACGCTGCAGGACTGCTTGTATCACACTTGAGATCACACACAAGTGAACATGCTGCAGGACTGCTTATATCGCACATGATATCTCGCACACATAAGTAAACACACAGCAGGACTGCTTGTACTGCGCATGATATCATACACAAGTAAACACTGCAGGACTGCTTTTATCGCACATGATAAAACACACAAGTAAACCACTGCAGGACTGCTTGTATTGCACATGATATCACTCACACAAGTTAACACATTGCAGGACTGCTTGTATTGCACATGTTATCACACACACAAGTAAACACACTGCCAGGCTGCTTGCATCTCACATGATATCACACACAAGTAAACACGCTGAAGGACTGTTTGTATCGCACATGATATCACACACAAGTAAACACGCTGCAGGACTGCTTGTATCACACTTGAGATCACACACAAGTGAACATACTGCAGGATTGCTTATATCGCACATTATATCTCACACACACAAGTAACCACACTGCAGGACTGCTTGTATCGCACATGATAAAACACAAGTAAACACGCTGCAGGACTGCTTGTATTGCACATGATATCACACACAAGTAAACACGCTGCAGGACTGCTTGTATCACACATGATATCAAACACAAGTTAACACATTGCAGGACTGCTCCTATCGCACACAATATCACACACACAAGTAAACACTGCCAGGCTGCTTGTATCTCACATGATATCACACACAAGTAAACACGCTGCAGGACTGCTTCTATCGCCCATGATATCTCACAAAAATAAACCCGCTGCAGGACTGCTTGTATCACACATGATATTTCCCACACAAGTAAACATGCTGCAGGACTGCTTGTATCGCACATGATATCTCACAAAAATAAACCCGCTGCAGGACTGCTTGTATCGCACATAATATCACACATTTTTACATGCAAGCACATATAATCACATACTTGTTATTTTTGCTGATATCGGAGCGACATCAATATCGGATG
Organism: Entelurus aequoreus; assembly: GCF_033978785.1. Taxonomy (NCBI): domain Eukaryota; kingdom Metazoa; phylum Chordata; class Actinopteri; order Syngnathiformes; family Syngnathidae; genus Entelurus; species Entelurus aequoreus. The sequence continues at coordinate 25,476,033 of NC_084736.1, read as the reverse complement.
AAGACACCCCTACTCCCAATAATGATACTAATATCAGGATGAGTGTTTTGTGCCTTGCCACTAGAGGGTGCTGTTGTACAGCAGCATGACCTCGCCTAACTTTTATTGTCTTCATTTGACGTCTGCTTCCATGCATGGAACATCTCCTCCCAGCTGACCTTTGACCTTCTGTGTTGGCGTTACTCCGTCCGCTTATTGTCATCTCCCTGCTCTCAGGTAAACGCAAAGCCCTCAAGCTGAACTTTGCCAACCCGCCCATCAAACCCACCACCAGATTCACGCTGAACACGACCGGACCACCCTTCCAGAACCCGCACATGTGAGCCTGCCGCCTTCTCGCGCTGCAGATGTTATTTTAGTGTGTGTACATGTGTGTGTTTGTGTGTGCTGACCATGTGCACGTGTGCGTTGAAGCGAGAGGCTAAGGACGCACAGCATCGAGTCCTCCGGGAAGCTGAAGCTCTCCCCGGAGCAGCACTGGGACTTCACGGCCGACGACCTGAAGGACTTGGGCGAGATTGGCCGCGGGGCGTACGGCTCCGTCAACAAGATGGTGCACAAGCCCAGTAACCAGATCATGGCCGTCAAGGTGAACATCTGGACGTCATTCAGCGATACAGTACAACACTTGACAGTACAGTTGAATTAGTGTTGTGACGCACTTTGTACTTTTAAAACCAGTATTGCGAAATTAATTCAAATCAACAGAATGTGTGCTTTTCTCCTAAAAAAAAACCATCAGAACTTTCACATGTGACATGCCACTTGAAAAATATAAACATTTAGATAATATTGTATAAAACAATACAATAGTAGGTAGTACAAACAAGTACCATAGTTTTATGAAGTAATGTAATAAAAATGTACAGTATTTAACTTGGAGAGTGGACTTCTACAGTATCTGCTTCTCCGTCAAAAACACCATCAGCAGCTTCTCCATACTTGCATGGGTAAATGTCTGTCGTTTAGATGTTATTTTGGCATCCTTGGCTGGCGTTATCGACTCATTCTGATTCATATGGTGCAGACTGCACAAACACATATGGATGGGTAACAAATCCGTTACCTTTTTTCATGTAAAGTGAAATAATTTATATTTATATAGCGCTTTTCTCTAAAGACTCAAAGCGCTTTCCATAGTGAAACCCATTATTTAAGTTACATTTAAAACAGCGTGGGTGGCAGTGGGAGCAGGTGGGTAAAGTGACAAGGATGGCAGAAGCGGGGATCGAACCTGGAACTCGCCGCTCTACCAACCGAGCCATCACCGAATCCCGCTGGTACTACCGTGCACCGATTTAGGTAGAATCCAACGGTGCCATGTTTCAGTACCTGGGTTGCGGGTGATGTCACGCCCGGCTGCCGACTTCGGCACTCTGCGATCACTCAAGCAGCACTGAGAGCGGACTTAGCCAAACTGCCTCTAGGTGATGTTGCAATTTGCAATGATACCAAAGAAATTAATCAAAGAAACGCTGTAACGTAAGTAAATGCGCTACTTTGATGCTAATATACGTTAGCTTTGCTATTGACATGCATTAGCAATTTTACATGGCGATTTCAACCCTTCCAAATGTGTTAATGAAAACAACAACTAAGATGCACGTTACAATCAAACAGCTAGTGTATAAAAATAAGTACGATACTCACGGTATAAACACTTCTTAGGGCGCAACAAAAGATGAGACTGCAAAGACTGAACTGACGCACCAGAAACTATACGCTACTGCCATTGGACTTGCAACTGTAACTGAGGCTCAGGAATATGAAAATAAAACAAGATATATCAATATTTTTGTTTATTTTATTATTAAAAACAATATTTATTACACAAAATTGGTACCGTTTAGTATTGATTCCCAGGTATGTGAACAGTGCCCATCCCTACACACACCTGTATCATCCTTTTGATGATTTATTTATTTAATTCAATGAATATCATCCACTTCTTCTCAGCACTCACCTTCTTCACAATGTATGTCCTGCTAGCTATAAGCTAATGCTAATGCGGGATGTTTTTGGTCTGATCGCACCGTGATAGTCACTGCGCCACCTAGTGGCGAGGATGTATCTAACACTGTTTTGCTGGAGGTCTCGAGGTACTTGATACAAAGTCGCTCACTAGCGCCGCCTCAGGATTATCGCAGCATGACAAAGCCTTCAGTCGGCGCGGTCTTGTTTTTTTTTAGGGTTTATTCTTGCGATTGTATTTCTTCGTAGTTTCCTAGCGACGCTTTAAGTCTCGTTACTTGTTCGGTAAGCACGGCGTCATGGTGGCTGCGTGTGTCTGCAGAGAATTCGCTCCACGGTGGACGAGAAGGAGCAGAAGCAGCTGCTTATGGACTTGGACGTGGTGGTGCGCAGCAGCGACTGTCCTTACATCGTGCAGTTTTACGGCGCTCTTTTCCGAGAGGTGAGAGCGACGTTGACAACAACAATACCAACTTTTTAGCATTAAATGTGGAATATTAATAATAATAATGATAATAACTGATGTCTTCCAGGGCGACTGTTGGATCTGCATGGAACTCATGGCTACCTCCTTAGACAAGTTCTACAAATTTGTATATTGCTCTTTAGACGACGTGATTCCAGAGGAAATCTTAGGAAAAATAACTTTAGCTGTAAGTTGTTGAACTTTATCCCTCTTGTCACGCGCGCTAACTTCCTTTTGACTCTGCAGACTGTGAAAGCACTTAACCACCTAAAAGAAAACTTGAAAATAATACACCGAGGTAGCACACTTCTCCTCGCCTACTCCTGCGTGCTGTCAGATGCTCTCTGGAACCTTCTTGTCCTCCTTCTCTGTGGCAGACATCAAGCCCTCAAACATTCTTCTGGACAGAAACGGCAACATCAAGCTGTGCGACTTTGGCATCAGTGGCCAGCTGGTGGACTCCATCGCTAAGACCCGCGATGCCGGATGCCGACCCTACATGGCGGTGAGTGACCTGGCTTGACCTTTTATAGCGCAGCGGTGTCCAGTGAGAGTCGGGTTGTAAATCATGCAGAGCTGCATCGACACGTTTTTGACTTGAAAGACGCTTAAAAACTAGGACTGCTCAAAAAAAAATCTATTCACATCCAAATCGCAATTTTTATTTATTCTAATTGTACTTTATTTCTTTTTTTAATGTAGTTTTTTTTTAATTCTGATTCTAAATTGAATTATAATTTTGAAAAATCAATGAAAAACTTTTTTTTTATTTTTTATAAATTTTTAGATTACAAACATTAACCAAATATTATTGATTTAATTATTATTATTAGTAGTATTAGTATTATTATTATTATTGGAACGGTTGTTTTTAATGAATTTTTGAAGATCCTTTTTTTAATATTGTTTTTATGTCTTTGTACATTTCTATTCACATCTAAATCGCCAATTTTATTTATTCTAATTCTATTTTAGTTATTTATTTATTTGGTTTAAATGTAGTTTTTTTAATTTTTAATTTCAAATTGATTCATAACTTTTACAAATTAATAAAAAAAGTGTCTTTTTAAAAAAAAATTTTTTAAACATTAAACAACTATTATTTGTATTATTATTATTATTATTGGAACTGCTGTTTTTAATTCATTTTGATGTTCCTTATTTTATTATTGTTTATGTGTTTGCAATTGCTTTGTACATTCCTATTCACATCCAAATCCCAATTTTTATTTATTCTAATTCTATTTTATTTATTTATTTTTTAATGTACCGGTATTTTTTTATTCTGATTCTAAAGTTATTCAGAATTTTTGAAAATTCAATTTAAAAAGTGTTTTAATTATTTTTTAAATATATTTTCAGATTACAAACATTAAACAACTATTATTAATATTATTATTATTATTATTATTAATATTGGAACTGCTGTTTCTATACATTTTTGATTTTCATTTTTGAGTATTGTTGGTATGTCTTTTCAATTGGTTTGTACATTTCTTTTGTAAGTATTATAAAGCTGCGATTAGGTTAGAGTTGGGGTTGCTCTATTTTCATTTTCTTAGTAGATTGATTAACATCCTGTGATTTTTGTAAAATATATTTTTAAAAAGACATTTTTAGGCCAACAATGTGTGTATACGTGGTACGGTATGTCAGCAGCCAAGAGGAGCTTTTGTAACCTGCAACCTGTTTTGAAAATATTTTATTATCATTTATACACCAAATAATATATTACAGGAATGGTGTTAAAGTGAGAATCGATTGTGAATCGAATCGTCGCCCAAATAATCGAATTGAATCGTGAAGTGCCCAATGGTTCCCACATCTACTAAAAACAATCCAACATATGTTTGTATATGCTGTATTTCAGCTATTCAACATTTATTATCCTGCCCTTTCTACAAATAAACTTTCATTTAATTTAAAAAAACCTCAAAGTTGAGATCGTTAGTTGATCGCTTCCAAATAGTTATTGTAAAACTAAGCACATAAAGGAAAGTAAAAAAAATCGATTTTCAAATGAATCGCGATTCTTATTTGTAACGATTCTTAAAAGATTTTAAAAAAAAATCTAAAATGTATTTTTTTTTTTCCCCCAAAAAATCTGTCCTGTCTAGCCACTTTATTTTTTGGGTAGAAGTAAAATATAATTTTTTCAGAGCTGTTTATCTATTTTATGGAGAAATGTAGTTGTAATGATAGAACTGGCATCCAATGGCACCTTTTAAAAAAAAAATAAAAAAAATAAAGTATTTATTTTGAATCGAGAATCGTTGCGAATCATACATCGATTCTGAATTGAATCTTTACCCCCGATCGTATCGTGTGGTGCCCAAAGATTCACAGCCCTAGAAAGTACATTAATGTACGAAAAGAATCATATAAAAAATACAGCTTTGTATGAACTGAAATAAGCAATGAAACTGTTCAGTAAAAAGGTTAGCACATACAGTATGTTGCTTGCTTGATGCTAACATACAATGGACGATCCCTTTGACAGGCTAACTAAAGTTAGCATCGCAGTCGTTTTAAACTGTTACATTGATTTGTCCAATGAAATTTTAAGAGAACAAATAAACATTACATGCCTATGCAAAACTACTTTTAGGCATATTATCCCCAATGCTTGATACAACTTTCAGGTATCATTAGAGTGGGATTAAAATACTGGAGTGAATTTTGGGGGGCAGATGCGGATCATTTCTACTACGTTGCCTTACGTTTACATTAGCCTCAACTTGTGTGTGTATGCTAGTTTCCCAGCCTCCACCCACAGACACAAAAATAGTATATGACTGACAAGAGGGTTCACTCAGTTTCCTTTATTCCACTATAGATAGCTCAAAAAGATTCCTTTGCTCCATAACTTCTGTTCAAAACCTTTTTAACATCTTTATTTTGACTCAGATGTTGACTCTGCATTTTTTTATCTTTTTTAAAGAAACCCAGCAGGTTTGCCATAGACGTTGTCTCGTCTCGCCGTGGTTATTTTCTGTCTGGGGGACGGGGGTTTATGCTGACTTCAGCTGATGGCGCGCCCTCCTCTATGCCCCTCCCCCACTCTGCCCCCCAGCAGTTTTCCACTCTAAATTTGGCGAGGCCACACACACACACACATACACACGCACAGTCTGTGTGAGTGTACGTTGTGGATGTTGTTATTGGGTGAAGGAATGTCGGCTGTAGTTTTCCAGGTGTCAGAGTGACGAGTATGTTGATGTTTAATTTCCTGTTTGAGTTGTTGTTGCAAAGTCCTTTAGACGAGGCGTGCCCAAAGTCAATCATTTTGTTTGACCCCCCAAATGTGATACATATTCATGGTGACCTCTTTTAAGGTCACACAACCATTGATGTGTCCACAAGGCTAACTACAGAATTTTCCGGATTATAGAGCGCACTGGTATATAAGCCGCGCCCACAACATTTTAGGACATAAAAATATTTTTCCATATATTAGCCGCACCAGACTATAAGCCGCATATATATACTTTGTGAAATGAGTTATTTACACGGAAATATTCTGTAAATGTTTATTTACATACCTTAATTGTTTCCAAACAGTGTCTGTAACACGGCAGTAAAACAGCTGATCAAACAAAACAGAAGTAATCGTCATGGACCCGCTAACTGCAGGAGCTAGCTCTCCAATCAGCTAAACAGACTCAATAAGTCCACAGTGACGTTTTGGTGAATATACTGAGAAATTTGTGAAACTGAAACAATACAAAAAGAAAGTTGTAGGTTAATAATATTAGCACAAACACCCGTAAACATGTTAGCATATTCTCTAATGCTCGCTTCATTATATTATGATAGCAGGTACAAATATGCATGAAAACACTCCTACAGACATCACACATGGGACGATTTAGTACATAAAATTGTTTTAGTTATACTTTAAAACTTACATACGTTGCTTGGAGTGATGAAGAATTCATACAAGCAAAAACGCTGTGGACGGTTAGTAGACGGAACAGCACTTCTACTTCCGGTTGCAAGCACTGAATGGAAGGACACTGCAGCACCTGCAGTGAGCAAACTCGTTCAAAAGATGGCGCCATAGCACAAACAATAACTCATGTTTTCAGTGGGTTTTTATTTTTATTTTTTAACTATCTATTTTGCTAACTCGATAGGAGTCCCAAAAAGACTACGGACTAGCATAGGAAGAAGGGAATCGTTGTGAAGTTAGAAAAAAAAATACTATTTGCGAGAAGTATATTAATGGTGCTCACAAGTATGGAAGAATCTACGAAGCAGGCTTTAATTGTGATGAGACAGACCTTTCTGGAAAAACATGCAAAAGCAGATTTATTTTACAGCGGAGGAAAATATATTACCTCTAATTCAATTGCGCCTCTTCGAAGGTACCCCACCCCCAGTCCCTCCCGTTTCTCCCTCTGTCTTGTCTGCTATTTTCCCGTCAGCCACTCTTTTGCCGATGTTAATGTAAGTGGATTTACTTTTTTAAAGGTTTATTATTGCAGCAATATGGTTGTTAAAGTTAACGATTTTTGAGATTTCTGATCGTTTGTGAGGGCACTAAAGGAGAATTCTGTGTGTGCGTGACAGTTGAGCTTGTTGTCGTTGTTGTTTTGGCTTGTTAAGGAAGAGAAAGCTGATCCATCATCCCTTTGTTATGTTTGATTGATATACAATACTGTATGTACAAACCTTTACTAAAATATGGACTTTTGCCGAGACTGGAAGACATTATTCGTTTCTTATGGAGAAATTTGCCTCACTTTACAAACTTGTCCCTTTACGAGCCCTGTTCAAGAACCAAACAGTTTGTAAATCCAGGTTCTACTGTATTGCAGTCATCAGACTGTAGTTCCTCACGGATGATATTTGATCCCCACTTTCTTTATGATGCCTCACAAAGAAGAACATATCCCTCTAAATCTGTGTTCGCCACCCAAACCACTGATTGACAGTCGAACCTAGTCCGATCACGTTCTTTTCTGTTTTCAGCCTGAGAGGATTGACCCGAGCGCTTCCAGGCAAGGTTACGACGTGCGCTCCGACGTTTGGAGCTTGGGCATCACGCTGGTGAGTTTGATCGGATAACATCGGATAACTTTGTCTCACGCTTCACAAAGGACGTCCGTGACAAGTATTGATCACGTTTCAGTACGAGCTAGCAACGGGCCGCTTCCCCTACCCAAAGTGGAACAGCGTGTTCGACCAGCTGACCCAGGTGGTGAGAGGCGAACCTCCTCAGCTCAGCAACTCTGAGGAGAGACGCTTCTCCCCCAAATTCATCTCCTTTGTCAACGTGTGGTGAGACAACTCTTCTTTATTTGGATTCTACTAAAGTATTATTGCAAAGTGTCAGGCGTTTCATAATAAGAGCAGTTACTTTTACTCTTGTTACGAGTAATCTAACTGATTAATTTTACGTACGTGCTTTTTAATGTAACGTGGCATGCTACTTTTGATGTGGCTGCATGTCCACAAGGTAGAAGCACAGCAAGTTCAATGCAGGAGGTGACTTATAATAATAAATAAATAAATAAAATCGATTTTCGAATAAATCGCAATTTTATTGATTTATTGAGTAAAAAAATTAAAATAAATCAGAAATCTTTTTTTTTATTTTTTTGTTTCAACTGTCCTTTTCAGCTAGGCAAATCATATCGTATATTGGAATGTATTTAATCATATAACTAGCACCCAATGTTATTAAAAAAGTATTCATTATGAATCAAAAATCGTTTTGAATTGAGAATTACTAGGGGAGTCAAAAAAATCTTATTTGTAACGATTCTTAATAGATAAAAATAAATCTAAAATTGTATTATGCCCCCCTCCCCCCCAAAAAAGTTTTATTTTAGTTAATATAGAAATGTACCAAAGCTGTTTATCTTTTTTATGGAGAAATGTAGTTAATGATTGAACTGGCACCAATTAAAAAAGTATTGCACCTGGGGGTAGGTTGATTGGCAACACTAAATGGTCCCTAGGTGTGAATGTGAGTGTGAATGTTGTCTGTCTATCTGTGTTGGCCCTGCAATGAGGTGGCGACTTGTCCAGGGTGTACCCCGCCTTCCGCCCGAATGCAGCTGAGATAGGCTCCAGCACCCCCCGCCACCCCAAAAGGGACAAGCGGTAGAAAATGGATGGATGGATGGATTTTGAATCGAGAATCGCTGTGAATCAAGAATCGATTCTGAATTGAATCGTTACTCCCAAGAATCGAATCGAAACATGTGGTGCCCAAAGATTCACAGCCCGACTATTTACTAATGAAAGCAACAATGAGCACTATACTAAAAATTAAACTTGATATTAAATAGGAAAAGGCAACCTCCCTGCTTGGCATTCGGCATCAAGGGTTGGAATTGGGGGTTAAATCACCAAAATGATTCCCGGGCGCGGCCACCGTTGCTGCTCACTGCCCTTTCATCTCCCAGGGGGTGGAACAAGGGGATGGGTCAAATGCAGAGGGTAATTTCACCACACCTAGTGTGTGTGTGACTATCAGTGGTACTTTAACTTTAACATCCCACAGTAAACAACATGTATAAGCTCACACATTTCTACTACTGTCAGGGAATAAAGAACTACAAATCAATGAATAACCCGTTTGTGGACATGGAGACTACAACCACGGAAGAGCTTTCAATCTCTTTATTAACTAGCGCTAACACAAGCCAGTAATAAGATCAATAGAACTGCCTGCCAACTGCCGCTGCTATGCTAACAAGCACTGATGAGCTAAAAAGCTTCTCTGAGCGCGCTCTCGCTGACGTCACACTTCACTTGGCAACAGGCATCACCTTTCAAAGGCACACACACACACTCTGCTCTCGTGAAACGCCTCCCTGCTTGGCACTCAGCATCGAGGGTTGGAATTGGGGGTTAAATCACCAAAAATGATTCCCGGGCGCGGCTACGCTGCTGCCCACTGCTCCCCTCACCTCCCAGGGGGTGATCAAGGGGATGGGTCGAATGCAGAGGACAAATTTCACCACACCTAGTGTGTGTGTGACAATCATTGGTACTTTAACTTTAACTTTAACTGCATGTGCCAGATATTTGAAGTTTTTTTTTTAACAACACATTAATAACATTCCTTAGTAATTACGTACATGTATTAATGAGTAATTCCATTAGTAATTCAATGACTTGTTTGGTAAAGTAACCAGTAACTATAATTACTTTTTTTTAAAGTAATTTAATAACGAGCACTGGTTATTGCAATTGAATAGAACAGGGGTCACCAACGCGGTGCCCGCGGGCACCAGGTCGCCCGTAAGGACCAGATGAGTCGCCCGTTGGCCTGTTCAAAAAAAAAAAAAAAAAAAAAAAAAAAAAAAAATTTTTACATTTTTTTTTTTTTTTTTTTTTTTTTTTAAATTAAATCTACATAGAAAAAACACAAGATACACTTTCAATCAGTGCATCAACCCAAACAACCTCCCCCATGCACACTCATCCACACCCACTCACACAAAAGGGGTTACTTCTTTCTGCTACCAATATTCTCGTTCCCACAACATAGACAACACATCTGCAAGGGACACAGTCCCTGAAGCACACATGATTGTATAGGCTGCTGGTCCACTAACATTTTCATTAATTACTATTTTTTATGTAATTATTTTTATATTGTTTTACTTTCTTTTTTATCCAAGAAAATGTTTTTTATTTATTTATCTTATTTTATTTTATTTTTTAAAAAAGGGCCTTATCTTCAACAGACCAGGTTGTCAATGAAATTAGATTTGTTTAAAGGGTTTTTTAAACCAGGCCCAGTCCAGATAATGTCCAAGTCGGACTCAGCAACACACACCTTCATTCATGTACACAGAAAAAAATTAGGGAACACAACAGATTGCATATAATTTATAAACAAAATTACATTTTCAAAATAAGCATTTATGTACAGTCCAGATTATGTCCAGGTCACTCAAATTAGGGAACACAACAACAGATATCATATAATCTATAAACATAATTATACTTTCAAAATAAGCCTTTGAGGACTTCTCATCCTTTTTTTAATGTTTTTTGGCATCATTATCGTTTTCAACCATGTAACTTTCTAAAGTTAGAAAATACTGAATAAATGTTTTAAAGAAAGTAATACTAAGTGAATATCTGTTTTGGCTTTAAAAATAAACATTTTACCGAGTACTATAATTAAATTGACTAAATCATGATTGTCAATGAACTCTCCTAAAATAACAGAAACCACATTGAGCTTCATAAACAAACCAATCCTTAAACACATTTTTTCAACTTCCACCCAAAACAAAGACACAATATGACAATACCAAAACAAATGCAGGGTGGATTCAGGCTCCTGACAACAAAATCGGCAATCATCTGACTCTGTCATATTCCATAATTTTAACATTTTCCCTGTGGGTAAGAAGTTATAAATAATTTTAATTTGAAAATAACGATTTTGCACATCAATAGTGGTTTTATAGATTAGTTTGAATATGGCATCCCATGGCAACGGGCAGTCAAAAAAGTCCTCCCATTTTCCATTTGTGTTGTATGAGGCAGCCTTCAAAGATTTCTTTATTAAATAGAAATTATATATTTTTCTATTTATTTTAGTTCCTTTTTGCCAACTTGAATTTCTTATTAGAGGTTTACAAACTAATAATTTAGTAGTTCCATAATTAATTATTTGTTTCCATCTTTTTCCAATTACTCCAGTTAGTTGATAAAATAAAAAGCTTGAGCAAGCATCACCATACATAGCTCTAAATTCATCATACTTCATAATTTTACCATTCTCATTGATAATATCATTGACAAAAATGATTCCTCTTTCAAACATATTTTTCCAAAAGAAAGGCTTTCCATCTATTACAATATTAGAGTTCATCCATATTAACTGCTGCAAAATATTGTCTCTTTTTTCTGGCACATAAAATTGAAAACACCACTATGAGTGGATTGTTTCCTTTATGAACCCCGCCATGTTTCCCAGCAGACTCTCTGGGAGGGGATCACTTGTAAAAAAGGATACAATTTCTTTTGATACAGTACATGTTTTTTGTCCAACAGGACATTTGTGTACCACTCAATGTTTAAATACATCTTTGGAACAATTGATGCTTTTAAAGACAGACACATAGCTTCAAGGTTGAGAAGTTTCAGGCCCCCATATTCATACTCTTTGTACAAAACCTTTCTTTTAATCTTTTCTGGTTTGCCGTTCCAGACAAAATCGAAGACCCTCCGCTCATAAATCTTAAAACAGTTTTGTGATGGAGCTGGTAATGACAAAAACAAATAAATAAATTGAGGAATAATTAACGAGTTGGCAATAGACATTTTACCATACAAGGTTAGGGATTTCCCTTTCCATAATTGCATAATTTTGTCCAGCTTTTTTAGTCGATTATCATAATTTACTGAGCCTAGATCTTCCAGATTTTCTGGGACAACAACACCAAGTATGTTAACTGGTCCATCTGTCCACAAAACAGGCACTTTGCATTCCATTCGAAAGGACGTTCCCTTTAGATTTCCGATCCTTAACATTTTACATTAATCATAATTAAGCTTAAGGCCAGATTGCTGTGAAAATATGTCCAAAAGATTAAGAAGGTTCCGCAAACAATGAGGAAAAATCTTATCTTTGTGAATCAGCCTTTTCTGACATGAACTTCATCAAGAACAAACACAGAACACGCCTCACTGATGCACATCTGCAAGACTCACTCAGAGTTGCAGTGTCAAGTTACACACCAGAGTACAACACACTAGTTAACAGCATGCAATGCCAGGCTTCCCACTAACTGACAAAGAAACAGATAACAGATTTGGTGTCCAGTTCAAAGTGTGACATGATTTAAAAATTTGAGAGTTTACTTTTGTATTTTACATGAGTTATTATTTGTACAAACATGGTGCAAAGTAATTCATGATTTGTTAAAAAATGTTAGTGGCTAGCTAGTTAAAATGGATATTGTGATTTCACAAGACTGTCTTAGAAGTGATCATTTGAAAATGTTCAATTTGAAAAATGTGCACTTGGAGAAAATATAAAAATAAAGTGTTGCATATTGATATTTATCTGTTTCTATATATATTTATTGTGAGAAATCATTAAGATGATCAGTGTTTCCACAAAGATAAATATAATTAATTATTAATAATAACAGAGTTGAAGGTAAATTGAGCAAATTGGCTATTTCTGGCAATTTATTTAAGTGTGTATCTAACTGGTAGCCCTTCGCATTAATCAGTACCCAAGAAGTAGCCCTTGGTTTCAAAAAGGTTGGTGACCCCTGGAATAGAACATGCCTGCCACCTAGTGGCCAAGCTGCTAAACTGCACCTTTTTATCTTGACATTTTTTCTTGAAGCCTTACCAAGGATGAGTCGAAAAGGCCAAAGTACAAAGAGCTGCTGGTGAGTTGTGACTATTTCAACATGCAATGACGGCTTTATGTTGGTTTGCAATCATTTGGCGTGTTTGATTTGATTTGACGTGTTCATGTTGTCTTCATGCACCCTCAGAAAGATCCGTTCATTCAGATGTACGAGGAGCGCTCCGTGGACGTTGCAACTTACGTGTGCAGACTTCTGGATCAGATGCCGGCTTCTCCCAGCTCGCCTTCGTACATGGACTGACTGCATTGACGTTAAATATTCAACCTGGAAAAGTTGTGTACATTTGTCTAAAGACAAACAAGCTGATTATCTCATTCATGTATGTAGGGTACATTTACGTTGGGCATGTTTTCACATACACACACACACACGATCCGTCAGTTGAACAATTAACACAATGAATTATGATTATAATATAGAGTATTGACGCCTGCTGGAACCATGCTGTCTGTTAATTGTTCCTCTTGATTGGAAGCGTTGTCTTTGCTCTCCTATGAAACGTGTTTGTGTAAACATCAGCACTGCGATGCTGACCGCTGTATGAGAGGATATAATGCTGATAGGATATAAATAAAGACTGGAAGAGAGTGAAATGATGTGTCGTTTTGTGACTTGATTGAAACATGCTTGTACCAAACACACACAGAATAATAACATTTTGGGTACAACTTCATGACTTGGGCTTTTTATTAATTTGTAAAAAATTAAATACTTTATTCATATTAGTTTCATTCAAGAAGTCTTTGTCATACACACATCGCAAATGTATTTTGGAAGCTCTGACTTTTCATATTTGTTGTATTAAAAATACATTTCTGGGTCAGGTTATGTTTTAGGTACTGAATTTTGGTTTTAAAATGAAACATTGATCCACGATGACATAGATTACAGCACACTTTTGTTTTTCCAACAGTACAGTCCGCGGTCTTGTCTGTAAATGGCAACTTCCGGTTCCGTTGTCGGAATACAAAACAACTGTTTTTGGTCAGTTTTTTTCGTTTCTGCTGAATGGTTAATATCATGTTTGTTATATGAAATATAAAATACAAATGAAACCGTTTTTCACATACCGTTATTGACACTGAAAAAGGACACTTTGTTTTTTCATTGTATTTGTCGCATTTCAAAATGTTTCATTTTTTTTAATCCCCATTCATTGAACAAAAATCCAGTGACCAAAATGGAATCTGAATGTTATACTAATTTTGTTTTGTCAATTTTATTTTGTAGTCTTTTGTTTACGTGGGTTCGAAACTGCTTCAAGCCGCGCCCTCTATCCCGTGAAAGCGACCCCGATTGGCCTGCAGCGTTCCGGCAGTTTCCCTGACGTCATCAAAAACTGCCGGAAGTGTTGTGTTGACATGTGGAGAAAAAGTGTCGCGCAAGCAACCTTTAATTCCTGCTACATGTCCCGTGTAGCAACGTTTATCCTGTCTTGACTTGAGTGGCTGCTGTAAAATGTTGTAGCGGAAAGCCACGTTTTTTGTGACTTTATTATGATTCTGCTGAATGCCCTAAAAGTCGAAAGTCTGCTGTCGGCTGTTCGTCCGCTGCTCGCCCGGCGTGATTATCTTCTCCAGCTGCGTCGCTCCATGGCCGCCGCTGGTGTTGCTATGGACAAGGCAGCGAGGCCCGCCAAACACGGCAAGCCGCTCAGGAGGCTGAAGACCAAGGAGAGCCGCAACAGGCGAGGAGACGCCCACGGACCTTCCACCGTGTACGTGCAGGTGGTCGGCGCAGGGAGCAGAGACAACCCCGCGTCCCTCTACGTCTTCTCGGAGTTCAACAGGTGCACAGCCGCGCCCATTCTTTAATGTACAGGTGCTCCTTCGTCTATGCACACGTTAAGTTGATAGAAGTCGTTTGAATTTGTATCTAAATGACTCATTGCCAACACTAATTGGGATAAAAAAAAAAGGGTCAATAATGAGACCACTACGCTATTTCAAGATCAATTAGTGATGTACTTTTTTAACATGTGCAAGAAAAATGCTGCTTTAAAAAAATATATATATACAGTATATAACTGCATCTTAACATTCAACCGCCTTAAAGCAAAGCAAAACAAAACACTGAAGTAAACTAGTAAAAAACTACATTCTGAGAGCCAAACAGTGATCCGGATCAGCCCCAAAATGTAATCGCTTGTTCTTAATTCCTATTTCTGAAATTTCCCGAAACTTGGACGAAAATCCGCCCAAACATTTAGAGTCAAGGTAGAATGAAACAAACTGCCTTTTTGTCAGCCATCCACTGTCTTTGTCTCAGCGGGTGGAGGCGGGTCACTAGCATACACACACACACACCCACACACACACACTTAAGAATTCCGAGACAACCCCGCGTCGCTTTACGTCTTCTCTGTGTTCAACAGGTGCACAGCCACGCCCATTCTTTAAAGTACAGGTGGTCCTCCGTGTCAGCACGAGTTTAGTTGATAGAAGCCAAGTTTGAATTTGTATCTAAATGACTCATAGCTAACACTAATTGTGAGGAAAAAAGGTCAATAATGAGACCACTATGCTATTTGAAGAAGATTAATTAGTGATGTACTTTTTTTTAACATGTGCGAGAAATATGCTGCTTTAAAAAATAAAAAATAACGTCATCTTAACGTTCAACAAACGGTGCCCACCTTAAAGCAAAACAAAACACTGAAGTACACTTGTAAAAAAACTACATTCTCCAAACAGTGATCCGGATCAGCCCCAAAATGTAATCGCTTGTTCTTAAAGGCCTACTGAAATGAATTTTTTTTATTTAAACGGGGATAGCAGATCCATTCTATGTGTCATACTTGATCATTTCGCGATATTGCCATATTTTTGCCGAAAGGATTTAGTAGAGAACATCGACGATAAAGTTCGCAACTTTTGGTCGCTGATAAAAAAAAGCCTTGCCTGTACCGGAAGTAGCATGACGTCACAGGTTGAAAGGCTCCTCACATTTTCCCATTGTTTACACCAGCAGCGAGAGCGATTCGGACCGAGAAAGCGACGATTACCCCATAAATTTGAGCCAGGATGAAAGATCCGTGGATGAGGAACGTGAGAGTGAAGGACTAGAGTGCAGTGCAGGACGCATCTCATTGGATTCCACACTCTCTCCTTTTTCTATTGTGGATCACGGATTTGTATTTTAAACCACCTCGGATTCTATATCCTCTTGAAAATGAGAGTCGAGAACGTGAAATGGACATTCACAGTGACTTTTATCTCCACGACAATACATCGGGGAAGAACTTTAGCTACGGAGCTAACGTGATAGCATCGGTCGGGCTTAACTGCAGATAGAAACAAAAGAAATAAACCCCTGACTGGAAGGATAAACAGAAAATCAACAATAATATTAAACCATGGACATGTAACTACACGGTTAATGCTTTCCAGCCTGGCGAAGCTTAACAATGCTGTTGCTAACGACACCATTGAAGCTAACTTAGCAACGGGACCTCACAGAGCTATGCTAAAAACATTAGCTATCCACCTACGCCAGCCAGCCAGCCCTCATCTGCTCATCAACACCCGTGCTCACCTGCGTTCCAGCGATCGACGGAGCGACGAAGGACTTCACCCGATCATAGATGCGGTCGGTGGCTAGCGTCGGATAGCGCGTCTGCTATCCAAGTCAAAGTCCTCCTGGTTGTGTTGCTGTAGCCAGCCGCTAATACACCGATCCCACCTAAAGCTTTCTTCTTTGCAGTCTTCATTGTTCATTAAACAAATTGCAAAAGATTCACCAACTCAGATGTCCAGAATACTGTGGAATTTTGCGATGAAAACCGAGCTTTTTGTATTGGATACAATGTGTTGGAATACTTCCGTTTCAACGATTGACGTCATGCGCTTACGTCATCATACATAGACATTTTCAACCGGAAGTTTAGCGGGAAATTTAAAATTGCACTTTATAAGTTAACCCGGCCGTCTTGGCATGTGTTACAATGTTAAGATTTCATCATTGATGTATAAACTATCAGACTGCATGGTCGGTAGTAGTGGGTTTCAGTAGGCCTTTAATTCCTATTTCTGAAATTTCCCGAAACTTAGACGAAAACCCGCCCAAACTTTTTGAGGTAATTATGGTAGAATGAAACGGAGTGAAGCATTTTGTCAGCCAGTCTTAGGCCCCGTTTACACTAAGCCAGCTAATGTTATCCAGGGTAAATCCCACCTAACCTTATCCGTGTCCACACACACAAAATGGTCATTTAAGACCCCCTCCGTCAGCCGGCGCAACGCGACCTAGTACGCATACGCGGAAAATGCGCATGTCATAGTCAAATCCTTTGTGTGCAAGTTTTTAAATTAAATTTAACTTATGTTGTGGTATTTCAATTAACTGGAATCCAGTGTGCTGTGGGGCCCTATTATAGTGAATCACACCTGAGCCATCATAAATTAATCAAATCTTTATTGGACACGAAAGTACATAATGTGACAAAGAACATTTTACAACAATCAATCGAGGGATTTCGATATCTGGTCAGGACACTCCTCACTCTTTTGCCTTCACCTTCATTGTCCATTAGTTTTTGGTGACTTTATATACTCTGGACCTAGACGTTGAGTCCGCAATATACATGGCGGACAATAACTGATACAGTCTGCTTTGCCAGTCCGGAAGCATTCGCCGTTTTCCGTAGTCTTCACTCGACGGCCAGGTAATACAAAGCACACGCTACCTTTTTTATCACATCCACTGGAGCCCGCATTCTCGTTGACTCTCCCTCGACAAATGGACGAAGTCTTTCAGTAAGTAGAATTACAGCTGATCTGGACATTGGAAAGTTCTCTTGCCGTCTGAGAAGTGTTGTATCCCAAATAGCTGCAATCCCTTTCTCTTAAGGTATTCATGTGCGACTTCCACAAGCGTCTGTACAGACGGAAGGAGAAACACTGGCATGTCTGGATGACTTGCCTCCATATTTCCAGTGGTTAGCTCCGAGTTACAAAACCGCTTTATTATGAAGTTGGCTGTGGTGCGTTGTTTCTGACGTCACTTCCTGTGTGGGGCGCGATCTTTCTGGTGTCAGTTTTTCTCCGAACTCTGTTTGTAAACGATCAATGAGTCCATACAAAGCTAAGAGCCGGAGATTCAAGAAAAACACGGCGCACTTACTCGTGTAAAAATGTGTCCAAGAAAGGGAACCTTAAACGATGGTTTAGTGTGGCTGAAACGGGGCTTAGGCTAAATAATTATTTGTTTAAGGGTTTATCCGGCTTAGTGTATACATAGCCTTTGTCTCTGTGGGTGGAGGTGGGTCGCTAGCATACAGACACGCACACAAGTATAAGCTCGTAATGTGAACATAAGGTAACATAGTAGAAATAATCAAAAAAATCCCCAAAATGTAATCACTTATCACTTTTCTGACATTTCCAAAAATATTTTGCTTTGTTATTTTGCTAACTAACGGACGGATAAATGTAATTAATTTGCTTGTTTTGATTATTTTAACAACGTCTGTAACATTATCTTGCTCGCATTCACTTTCTTTGTTCAATCTGTCACTGTACTCACTTATTACGTTGAAAAATAACATCTTTATCCTTCATGATGATCAAGCGGCTTGGATCAAACATGTAGTGTTGATTTCTACACTTTCTCAACATTTGACCGTGTCTAATGTACCTTCACTTTCCCTTATAGAGGGTTTGCCTCACGCTTACTTAAAGACATCATAAAGGTGAAAAAAAGTAAACTAAAGTGACCTTGTCCTTCCAGCAATGTACACCTAACTAGTTTTCTCTTTCTTTAGTATTAGTCATTTATAGCCGTCCTTATGTAAACATGAGAGGTTGTAGGCAACATAATGGTAGGGATGAATACCTTTCATATTTGAATCGATACGGTACCAACTCCTAGTTGATACCGTGACCCAACAGTACTCATTTTTGCCATTTTTATCTGTTCAAATGTGTCAACAAATGTTAATTGTTTAAAAAAACCCAATACTTTTTCAAATGTAACATTAAACACTAAGCTGTGCTGTCTAGTTATCTTGTTTTGACACTTGTGTCTCTCATTTGCAAGTACTGTAATCATTACCATATTTTCCTGACTATAGAGCGCATCTACATATAAGCCACACCCACTAAATTTTAGAAGAAAAATATATTTCCCTGTATTAGCTGCACCGGACTATAAGCCGCAGATATATACATTGTGAAGTGAGTTATTTACACAGAAAGATTTTTTAAATGTTTATTTACACACCTTAATTGTTTCCAAACGGTGTCTGTACCATGGCAGTAAAACGGCTGATCAAACAAAACAGAAGTCATCGTCATGGACCCACTGGCTATGAAAGCTGTCTCTCCAATCAGCTAAATAGACTCAATAACTCCATGGTGAGATTTTGGTGATTTTATGAAACTGAAACAATACAAAAAAAATGCCATTGTAAGTTAATGATCCTAATACAGACACCTATAAACGTGTTAGCATATTAGCTAATGCTAACAACGCTAGCTTCATTACATACGATAGTGTAGTGGATTGTCCGAAGCTAGTTTAGTACAACAAATTCATTTACCCATTATCAGAAGTGCAGGTTGAATTAAGTTGGACTTGCAGACAGACCACATGTTACTCCGGAGTAAACAAGACACACACAAGCCAAAATCACTGTCGAGTTCCGGTCTTCTGCCATTTTTTATATGTCTCTTGTGCGTCATTGTTTGTTATCTAATGCGTCATGATTGTTTTGTTTTGGTTTTGTCTGTTCCAAAACAACCTTGTATCTCTTAGTCATATTTGGAAATTCTAAACATTCTGTAGACAGGTTGGCACAACTCCATATTCACCTTTGTCCCACTGGCACAGAATAGAAGAGAAATTAAATGAGCGTACATTCTTGACAGACATGCAATATAGGTCAAAGGTCAGAAATTCTACTACATACCCGCCTTCCAGGGTCTTAAGACCCTGGACCAAAACAATCTTTGATGTAGACCACTAAGTTAAATCTCTACCACAGATAGAGGCAAAAACCTCAATGTTTTTATACGAGGCAAAAATTCTGTCTATGACCCTCCTTCAGAGCGATCGCTGTTACCAGCCTGCAGTAAAACCATCTCACAGAACACAATTAGTGGCCTACCCTTTGATTTAGTAAAGGAATAACAAATACTTTGATCATGAACATCATTGAACATAAATAGACGAATGTATATAGACTTATGACTGTAAGACATTTGCAAAAATATTTTTCCCGGCATTTGCAATGAATGTAGTTACCAATATTGTTAATTATCAATTGATTTTGAACACACAACTGAATTTCGTGTGAGTTCATGTTCGATTAGTGCTCGTATAGATGGCTCGGTGGTGCCTCAGGCTGATGGCCTGCCGACACCTCGTTGGGCTTTTGGCTGCCTTGGGGAAGAAAGAGATCCACTCAAACAGTCTGTCTCTGTCTCTTCTTGGGGTGTGGTTCAGTCCATTGGGCAGACTGTTCAGTGGCCGGTGCGTGCTGGCCGAAATTGGGGAAAACTCAGGTAGAGTTGGAGCTGTGGGGGCTATGAGGAAGGCTGGGGCAGAGTATGGGGCGTGGGGCTTTGGTCCAGGCCCTCGGCTTGCTTCAGGGCCTCCTTCCACAGCTGCTGGAGTCCCGACGGACACATATTGGCTGGCAACCTTAGTCGTTCTCGTCATTGCTGGCAAGGTGTTGTCTCTCCTCTCGGTTCCTTCCAGTCAGGTATCGGGTGTTGGTCCTGGATTGGCTTTGACCGTGCCCCTCTTAGCGAGTGCAAGGGAATCTGGAGTGGCTGCTTTCATCCTCAAATCTGCACAGAGGAACTGGCACACAAATTCTACATTTTGCAAACTTACCATTTTGGTCTCATGGTCTTTCCACCTTCCTAGGAAGCTGCTGGTCCTGAGAAGTGCTGATCTTGTGATTGAAGAAGATTAACCTTTTTTCTTAAATTAGGTGCCGTTGTTTGACCTAATCTTTTTGGGGAAACCATGTCGGGATATTAGATAATTCACAAAACATTTAATTACTGAATTGGCACCCTCCTTTGAGGTTGGGGTTGCTTCCGCCAACCACTGCAATTGTCAATCTAAATCATTACGTTCCTTTTATCCTTGTACCGGATTGATCATATCGATTAAATAAAACCTCAACACGCTCAAACTTGACCCAATCCAAACTCACCTCCCCCCTCTGTCCCTCTCACAGGGACAGTGTTAGTCGTAGTAATAGTAATAGTAATAGTAGTAGTAGTATTAGTAGTTTCAGAAACATCCAAGAAAAAGAAAAGGCAGCTGATAGTCAAGTGCAGCAAGAACAGAGGCGGAGGACAGGTCATGTTTGAGGTCACTGTTCGCTTTTGCAATAGTACTTTGATATTTTACAACACCTAGTGAATTATTGTGGCCTCAATAATTCACTAAATAGTTGTATTTAATTTAGTCTATCTATGATGGGACAATGCACAGAAACATTAAGTTCAGAAACAGATATGTTCTGTACCAGATTATATCTAAATAGCTACTTTCCATCTGTAGTCCCTGGCTACCTAAATTAAAGGGATCCAAAAATCAAGCAATACAATTATGACACTAATTAATCATAATTTATATACATTCATAATAATCAATAATTAATCAAAAATAATCATACTGTAGCATGTAATCAATTTTAAGAAAAGTCACCAAATGCCCCTTCATGGACACATACTTAACATACAATACAACCACACCTTATTTACATCATCACACAAAGACAATACATGCTCTTTTTTACATCTGTCATCATTCGTAACAACAACCAAGATTTTAACAGCCATACCTCACAATTTACAACAAAAATGCTCTCATGGATAAATATACTACACATTAAGTTGATGTGTCAACATAATGCCCATCTTAGTGACCGTGTGAGCAGCCTTGATTGCTCCAAAGCCACCTTTTAACTTCAAATTTTCTATTCCTTTTGTTATAACGTGGAGAAGGCTAATTGGTCTGTACATGTTCTGGTCTTCTTTATTTCCTGCTTTATGGATTTAATCATAGTAGCAGTTTCTCGACGTGGTAGGGAAAGTGTTTTCCGTTATTAATTTATTCATCAATCGTTGTTATACGAGCAATAATACAATCCTTATATGTTTTTAGGAAGATAGTGCCCAACCCATATATATATCTCTAGATCGTGAGTCTGATAATGCAGTGAAGATTTTGTTTAACTTTGTTTCATTTGTTAATTCTAAAATTAGTCCATCCTGAATAAATGACAATTATCTGCACTGATTTTGAAGGACTTTTTATTCAGGGTTTGTACAGACTGGATGAAATGTTCATTAAAATTATTACTTATGTCCAGACTGTCTGCGATAGTAGCGCCATTGATATTTAATGTTATAGTGTTGTTTCTTGTTTGCTCTCTTTCCGTAAGTTTGTATCTGGTTTTCCATAACTTTCTAATGTTTCCTTTTGCAGTTTTGATTAATTCTAAGTGAAAGTCAGCCTTAGACTTCCGCATAAACATTGTAACTTTGTTCCTCCAAACTTTTAAATCATACGATCTGTATTAAGACCTGTTATAATTGCTCTTATGAGAGCTGAGTCCTCATGTCTTTATTAGAATCCAATGGTATTTTTATTTTAGCACTCTTCTTTCTGGTTTTGTATTCGTGTATTTACAGATGTTCTCTTTGATTTTTGTCATCCAATTGTAATTCTAGTAGGGCTGCTTATCATTTGTATCATGTAGAAGCCGTTTATAATATCCTTAAGTTTCTTTCTACGTGTTTTATTTAACCAGTCCAATTTTAAATTCAATATTATTAATTTATTTGTTGTATAACTATTAATTCAAAGTTACAATGTGTCCTACTCTATGATGTGCGTTTGTCTCAACTTCCACACAGGAACTGGATGGATCAGATAAGCAGCAAGGCTGTTCAATACAGTATATTACACACATAATTAATGACTAATGAATTTAACAATGCTTCAATGTCCCAGTCCAAATGTATGTATTGATATTTAAATGTTTATTTATTCATATACAGTATATTTTATTTTTCCTATTATCAAAACCAACCTGTCAGCCTTCTCTTCAGATTGAGTACAGCTGTCCACTATATATATTTATATATAGTTTTTTATTTATTTATTTATTTATTCTTTAAACCTAGCTCAATGCTAAACTAATCCAATGCTATGCTAACTCAATGCTAACCTAGCTTAATGCTAACCTAGCTCAATGCTATGCTAACAGTGTCACACCTCTTCGGCCCACGCCTCACGCAGCTGTCACTCACACAGCCTCGCCACTTCTGACACACTCTTATCTCAAAATGTCTCCCAGCTGAGACTCCTTTTTTTTTAAAAAAATGTATATGCGTCACACAGTCACTCACACACAGAGAATTTACCAGCGAGCAAAAGCCTTTTTTCCCGTACTCAAAATCTCAGTGTGTAAAACAACTGTAATATCACACAGTCACAATTACCAGTATAGTTAAAAACAAATTCAAATGACTGGAATTCGCTCGCAGTGCCAAAGAGGGGGAGCTTCCCTGCTTAGGCTGCTGCCTCCGCGATCCAACCTCTTGATAAGCAGAAGAAAATAATTATATGGATGGATCATTCACTCATGTGTTTTCTGTACATAACTTTGTCTATTTTCTCACACGCACACACATTTTGGACAATTTCCCAACTTTTACAGATAGCGGGGCTGTGAGAAAAAGCGTGAAGGGAGGTTGCGAGAGGGGGGGGGGGAGGAGGAAGGGGGGAATTAAACCAGATAAGAAACCAGGTGCTACACAAAAGTTATTAAATTACGCATATATCTAAATGTACCAACATAAACTGACTCACTCAATACACACATATTTCAGCATTCATCATTATACACACACATTGTTAAATTACAATACCACCCCATTGTCCGGACAAATATAAACAACTAATGCACGCGTGCTTTTGTGGAATCGGCCGTCTCATATCACAAAAACCAGGTTCCATCATTGCTCATACAACGGTGATTAACCCGTTTCATTGGAGCAGCACCTGCGTTATCAAACTGACCAACACGGATCACTGGCCTCTAAGGCGCCATAGGACCACCAGGAATCACCCAGCAATCCTACAGACATCGTGTCTGGTCAGTCCCATACAGTTTCACCAAGTTTCACCAAAGCTCTACTATATGGAGCCCGAGACGCTACCTGTCTATTCTGCAGCCATTAAACAGATTCGTGACAACTTGGCTCAGTTGATCTCCTTTACCGGAGTCACTGAATGGTCACCTAATATGAGGCTTTTTTACACGCTGAGTCACAAGGACTAGGGACCGCTGCAGTTTCCACATAGACAGGTGTCTCGCACTTTCACAGACGTATCAATTTTATATGGGCCAAATGTCACACCAGTTAGCAAACCTTGCCTTAAATTTATCTTTGTCCAACTCTGGCTAATTCTGATGCACTTGCAGAAAGAAGCATCCTCTGCCAGCAACGACAGAGGATGAAGAGGTTAAAAGAAATTTTTCGTCTTACATCGTCTGTGCTTCTACACTCCAAACCACCAAAATTCTAATAACAATCCCCTTATGTTAAAAACAAGAAATCACAAGTTTTCAACAAACACACAGACAAATGATCACATATAAAACAACTCAATCCAACCATAATTTACCCCATTCCAGGTTGTTTTTGGAGAACCTGACTAAACCTATCTTTTATCAAAAATAGATTCAGCAATTAGTCTTATCGATCCGGCTCTCCCCAGGCAGAAAATGTTTACACTTTAAAGCAAACTGCTTACCTTGTGATGCGCGCGTGCAGCACACTGTCTGCCTGACAGAGAGAGCGGGAGCGGCTGTCGACCTGTAGCTTCTAAACCATACTGTTCGTGACGCCAATTTGTGTAGTGGATTGTCCAAAGCTTAAACAGGCAACAAAAGTAGTTTAGTACAACAAATTTATTTACCCATTATCAGAAGTGCAGGTTGAATTAAGTTGGCCGTGCAGACAGACCACATGTTACTCCGGAGTAAACAAGACACACACAGGTCAAAATCACTGTCGAGTTACGGTCTTCTGCCATTTTTAATATGTCTGTTGTGCGTCATTGTTTGTTATCTAATGCGTCATGATTGTTTTGTTTTGGTTTTGTCTGTTCCAAAACAACCTTGTATCTCTTAGTCATATTTGGAAATTCTAAACATTCTGTAGACAGGTTGGCACAACTCCATATTCACCTTTGTCCCACTGGCACAGAATAGAAGAGAAATTAAATGAGCATACATTCTTGACAGACATGCAATATAGGTCAAAGGTCAGAAATTCTACTACAATAGCACGTACAAATATGCATGAAAACACTATAGGAGTGTTTTCATCACACAGGGGTCGGTTTAGTAAGGAGGAATTGTTTTAGTTATAAAACTTACAAACGTTGCTTGGAGTTATGAATGAAGAATCCTTACGAGTAGAAATGCAATGGATGGCTAGAAAGCGGAAAGGCACTTGTACTTCTGGTTTAAAGCTCTAAACAGAAGGGCACTGCAGCAAAGCATAGAGAAAAAGTAGTGCGTTATATTCCAGATATTATGGTCTATAGTAGCCTTTGAATTTAAGTTAAAGTACCAATGATTGTCAAACACACACTAGGTGTGGTGAAATGTGTCCTCTGCATTTGACACATCCCCTTGTTCACCCCCTGGGAGGTGAGGGGAGCAGTGAGCAGCAGCAGTGAGCAGCAGCGGTGGCCGCGCTCGGGAATCATTTTTGGTGATTTAACCCCCAATTCCAACCCTTGATGCTGAGTGCCAAGCAGGGAGGTATTGGGTCCCATTTTTATAGTCTTTGGTATGACTCGGCCGGGGTTTGAACTCACAACATACCGTTCTCAGGGCGGACACTCTAACCACAAGGCCACTGAGCAGGTGCAGTAACAGTTCCAATGCGTTAGATGGCACTGGTTACAGTGTGCTGTCGTAGTCAAGAAGTAGTCTTTGCCATTAAGTTGAACATCATCTTTTCTTTTTTCGAGTCCTACAATGTGTTTATGCTGTAAGTATTGTTCTAATTACACACCAGCTGTTTGATTGTAACATGCATCTAATTTTAGTTGTAGAATTCACCATGTAAAATCACAAATGCTAATTCATAGCATGTACCGTATTTTTCGGACTATAAGTCGCAGTTTTTTTCATAGTTTGGCCGGGGGTGCGACTTATACTCAGGAGCGACTTATGTGTGAAATTGTTAACACATTACCGTAAAATATCAAATAATATTATTTAGCTCATTCACGTAAGAGACTAGACGTATAAGATTTCATCGGATTTAGCGATTAGGAATGACAGATTGTTTGGTAAACGTATAGCATGTTCTATATGTTATAGTTATTTGAATGACTCTTACCATAATATGTTACGTTAACATACTAGGCACGTTCTCAGTTGGTTATTTATGAGTCATATAACGTACACTTATTCAGCCTGTTGTTCACTACTCTTTATTTATTTTAAATTGCCTTTCAAATGTCTATTCTTGGTGTTGGGTTTTATCAAATAAATTTCCCCCAAAAAATGCGACTTATACTCCAGTGCGACTTACATATGTTTTTTTCCTTCTTTATTATGCATTTCCGGCCGGTGCGACTTATACTCCGGAGCGATTTATACTCCGAAAAATACGGTATATGGAAATCCAATGTAAATTAGCATCACGCTTGCAAATCTTGAAAAGTGGAGCCTTACTGTACTTTTGTGAGCCTTCTTCTCGCTTTGTTAGCATCGAAATTGTAACATTCCTAAGCAACATTCCAGCTCTGACTGCTTGTTTCGCCGCCAAGTTTTTGAGCCGATGTATTGGCATTGTGATGGTTGAAGAACATGTTGCCATGACTGCTGATGTGTGCTGTCTGCAGGTACTTGTTCAACTGTGGTGAAGGAACGCAAAGACTCATGCATGAACACAAGTATGTCTGTGAGTGACGGAGACATATTGATGGATTATTGCTAAGTGTAACAATGATGACTTCTTGTGTCAGACTGAAAGTGTCTCATCTGGATAACATCTTCCTGACCAGGATGAGCTGGGAGAACGTTGGTGGTCTGTCAGG
The DNA here is from genome assembly GCF_033978785.1 of Entelurus aequoreus. NCBI lineage: Eukaryota > Metazoa > Chordata > Actinopteri > Syngnathiformes > Syngnathidae > Entelurus > Entelurus aequoreus. Next base: position 25,449,141 of record NC_084736.1, on the reverse strand, counting down.
TCAGTAGCTTGTCATATGTGTCGTGTTTCACACCTCCATCATGTTTGTGTGCACGTCTGCAGGGATGATCTTGACCCTGAAGGACACGTGCGTGCCTGAATGTGTCCTCTCTGGACCTCCTCAGCTGGTCAGTGACTCTCAGGCTGCTTGTGGTGTTGAGGCATGTTCCTCATCAGTTGTTTGTGCTTGAAGGAGAGCTACTTGAAGGCCATCAAGACCTTCTCTGGGCCGCTGGAAAGCATCAAACTTTGTACATCTTCAACAACTTTTTCATTTCTGTGTTGTCCTCTTCTTTCTTACTTCAATGTTGTCTTCTTCCCGCAGCTGTTCGTCCCCACACTGAAGACACGTACACAGATGACACCATGAGCGTCCATCAAGTTCCCATATTTGGTCAGTAGAAGCTTCTCTCTCTGCTCCTCACTCACATGTTGCAGTCGTTTTCTTCTTTTACTTATTTTTATTTTTATGTCTTCTTAATTTTCTTTTGTCATTTTGTGTTTCTTCCTACTTTTCTTTTTCTTCTTCTTCATTTTTGTTATTCTGCTTCTTGTTCTTGTTCTTCTTTTTCCTCTTTCTTTTTCTTCCTATTTTCCCTCGTTTTCTTGTTCTTTTTCTTCTACTTTGGGGTTTCTTCTTCTTTTTCTTCTTTCGGTTTTCTTTTTCTTCTTTTTTTTCTTTTTTCTTTTTCTTCTTGTACTTTTGTGTTTCTTCTTTTTATTTTCCTTTTGTTGTAATGCGCTTTTTCTTCTTTTACTTTTTCTTGTTGTTCGTCTTCTTGTTTGTCTTTTTCTTTTTCTTCTTTTTCTATTTCTTGTTCTTCTTATAGTTTTACTTGTTGTCTTTCCCCTTTCTACTTCTTGTTCCTCTTGTTCTACTCTTTGTTCTTCTTTATTATTGTTCTTGATCTTTTTCTTGTTGTTTTTGTTTTACTTCTTCTTCCTTTTCTTCTTCTTGTTCTTCCTTTTCTACTTTTTGTTCTTCATTTTGTTCTACTTCTTGTTCTACTCTCAGTTCTTCTTGTTCTTTTCCTTCTTCTTTGTCTTCATGTTTTTGTTTGTCTTCTTGTTTTTCTTTTTTTCTTGTTCTTTTTTCTTCTCTTTTACTTACCTATTCCTTCGTTGTTCTTCATTTTCATCGTCATCGTTTTCATCATCTTCTTACTATTATTCTAATTTGCCAGCAGCATCGCCAGCAAGGAGCTCCTCGCCAAGTCCCACCACACCCAGTAGGAACGAGCAAGCAGGTGACTTCCTGTTGTTTCTTTTTTATCTTCTTCTTCTTTTTATTTAAATTTTTCTTCTTATTCTTCTTTTTATTTAAATTTTTCTTCTTCTTCTTCTTCTTATTGTCTTTCTTTTTTTCTTCATATTTTTCTTTTTCTCCTTCTTCTTCGTCATAGTTGTCTTCTTCTTCTAATTTGTCAGCAGCTTTGCCAGGAAGGAGCCACTCGCCAAGTCCCACCTCCTCCAGTGATAACAAGAAAGCAGGTGACTTCCTGATGTGTTTCTTATTTTTGTTCTTCTGTGGTATTTGTGAAAGAGAGAAGGTTTCATGTCTTCTCTCAATGGAGCAGAACAATCAAACGCTACAAGAGACTCATCTCTGGTTGTCGCCTTTATCTGCAAAGTAGGTCAGCTTCTTCTCCAAATACTTCTTACCACTTTCACTTGAAAACAACACACGTGTGTTTGTGTCCGTGTGTTTGTGTGTTTGTGTGCGTGTCAGCTTCATCCCAAGAAAGGAAACTTCTTAGTGGCACAGGCGAAGGATCTTGGACTTCCTGTGTGAGTCGTTACTTCCTTCATGACAGTCAAGCAATGATGTTCCTTTTCATAAAAAAATAATAAATAAAAGTTTCATTTTCGTTGTAGCGGCACGGCGGCGATCGGGCCCCTCATCGCCGCCCTGAAGAGCGGGAAAAGCATCACGTACGACGGCAAAGAGGTGTGTGTTCACATTGTTCTTATTTAACAAAAAATAAGTTTGTAATTATCGTCGCTCTCTTTTAGGTCCGCCCAGAGCAGGTGTGCACGCCCACTGATCCTGGACCGGTCTTTGTGGTGGTGGAATGTCCCTCCTTGGACTATGTCCAACCTCTCTGGGACAATCAGCACATATCAAGGTAACACTCTCCATTGTGTGTGTGCACGCTCGTGTGTTTGTGTGTTTTGCAACGTTCCTTCTGGCTCCACTTCCAGGTATCAAATTGGGGGGGCTGAGGACCCTCCCGCCTTGGTGGTCCACATGACTCCAGAGTCGGTGTTGAAGACGGATCAGTACCAGAAGTGGATCGACAGGTTGGCGTTCTCGAGTTTCGTACATTTGAACTTCCTGCCTTCTTTTTTTTTTTTTACCTTGAGCTCTCGTTCCATCCGCAGGTTCCCGCCCACCACAGAACACCTGATCCTCAACGAGCATGCCAGCTCCGCCCACAACGTCCGCAGCCACAAGATCCAAGCCCAGCTCAACATGATCCACCCGCAGATCTTCCCAGAACTCAAGTCTTGGCGAGCTCAGGTCGGTTTCCATGAGCCCAAGTTAGACAATCTAAAAACCTTTGTGTTGTCATGGCGATTCTCAGGAGCCAGAGGCTGCTCTTCAGGTATCCCATGTGCGCGCTGAGTGTCTTCTCAAGTTCCAGCTGCGACCCGTCGTGGAGTGGCAGAGGTCAGCTTTGATTTTTGTATCAGTATGACAGTGTTATTCGAAATATTCCATTGTCTTTGGCAGGAATGTAATTTGAATGAAAACGGACCCCAAACACCATAAATTGCTACTTTTTCCCTACGCTTTGAATCCTGCGGCCTATAAAGCGGTGCGGCTAATTCATAGATTTTTCCTCGCTGACGACCATAATGCAAATAAGTTAAAAAACAAAGCAAAAACACTGAATAGGTGTTATTTTTTGTGCTGTGGCGCCATCTTTTGGACAAGTTCGCTCACTGCAGGTGCTGCTGTGCTGCATTGCCCTTCTGTTTGAAATGAGCCTTCAACCGTAAGTGCTGTTCCGTCTTGTAGCCGTCCACAGCGTTCTTACTAGTATTGATTTCTTCATTCATCTTTTCAAGCAACGTTTGTAAGTTTTACAATATACCTAAAACAATTCTTACTTACTTAACCGTCCCATGTGTGATATCTGTAAGTGTATTTTCATGTATATTTGTACAAGCTATCGTAATGTAATGAAGTTAGCGTTGTTAGCATTAGCTGATATGCTAGCACATTTACGAGTGTCTTTGTTAGTATTATTACCTTACAATAGCATTTTTTAGGTATTGTTTTAGTTTCACAAATTCCTCAGTAAATTCACCAAAACGTCACCATGAAGTTATTGAGTCTGTTTAGCTGATTGGAGAGCTAGCTTCCGCAGTTAGTGGGTCCATGACGATCACCCGTTTTACTGCCGTGTTAAACACCATTTGGAAACAATTAAGGTATGAAAATAAACATTTACAGAATATTTCTGTGTAAATAATTAATTTCACAACGTATCTGCGGCTTATAGTCATATCATTTCTAAAATTTAGTGGGTGCGGCTTATGTTCCGGAAAATACAATATATATTGTTGATATACCGGGTATTTTGTTTTGGTAAAAATGTATTTTTGTCACTGATGACAGAAGCCTAATTTAATTGTTTGATTGACGTCGTAGCAACATTACCTCTTATTGGTAAAGATGTCGTCTCTCACACACTGAAATACCCTTCACAATAATGTACATGTCTTCCCATTCAAATAATATCTCTTCAAAATATAATTAAATATCTATAATAAGTGTTGCATTAATACAAAAAAAAGTCACAACAATCCCGGACATTTTGTCCTCCTCGTTACCTTTTGTGTTTGTGTCCTCCGTTAGAGACGCCATCCCGTCCTGCAACACTGAGGACTTTGTCAAAGAGGCGTTTGACGTCCCCAACTTCCTGCAGGAAGTGGAGAAAATACGCCTCAATGTGGGAGCAGAGCCTACTGGTGAGTTTGTAGAATTTCATGAAGACAAACTCGGGATGAATCCGATTTTGAGTTTTAAGCCGATATTTTGACAATAAATCATAGATGAGAAAATAGTGCTGGGCGATAAAACTATATCAGTATATATTGTGATAGACACGTAATTGATAACAATAAAAAATGCATTTGATGCATGAACAAAGGCACTCGCTTTCTGGTAACCGAGTAACGCAGGAAGTGATCACTGATCAGTGGGAGTGACACGCTAACAGCCAATCGGGTAACAGTATCAACTATCAAGTTTGGTTGCACTATCTTGTTGTCTGACGGTTCAATCTTTACGTACATGGAGTGAGAAGAGAAATTAAAAATTAAGAAATTGTGGATAAAAGGGGAAAGGTCATCTGGACAGTATGGATTTTTTCAAAGGCACCGTAGTCAGACCAATGTGGTCTGTAAATGATGCAAGACCACTAATACCACGCCACCTTAGCGGCGCTCACCCTTTAGAGCACAGTTGTAACTTCCTGGCACTAAACCTGCAGAAAATAGTTCTTCTCAGGTTTCTTTGTGTTCACATTTTCACACTTATCACTATTTTCTTAAATTTTTTCCTACATACACCTTTATTTTAAGATGTTATCGTGAAGTGTTGAATTTGATTTTACACTTTTGTTTACATTGTTTGTTTTCCGTGCTGGTGTTGACATTTCCTTTCTGCCTTGATATCTGAGGGGATTATAATCAGATAAGGCTGCAGCTAACGATTATTTTTCTATCGATTAATCTATAGATTATTTTTTCGCTTAATCGGTTAATCTATAGATTATTTTTTTTCGATTAATCTATAGATTATTTTTCCTATTGCCGATTATTTTTTATTTTATTTTATTTAAAATGAAGATGAAAAAATAAATGTAGGCCAGTTTTTTAAAAAGGCATGGCTTTTATTTACAAAAAAAAAAAAGTATGGCCACTCAGTCAACATTGACAACATGACAAAATATTCTGTAACAATGTAAACATTTAAAACTTTTAACATTTAACAAAATTAAAAGTAACTTATTTGCTTTTTAATGTGCAAATATAAAAGTAAACATCCAGTGCAAATCGTAATATTCTGCAATAGTATAAGCATTTCAAAAGTAAAAGTATTGCTTATTTTGCTTTAAAATGTGCAAAAATAAAGATAAACATCCAATACAAAAAAGTGCAAAACGAAATATTCTGTAACAACAGTGTAAACATTTCAACAAATGTGAAAGTATTGCTTATTTGCTCAAATGTGCAAAAATAAAGATAAACATCCAATACAAAAAAATGCCAATCTAAATATTCTGGAGCACTGTAAACATTAAGTATTGCTTTTAAAATGTGCAAAATAAACATCCAGTCCAACACAGTACACAATAACCAATTCTACTAATTCCAGTGAGTGACTAACAGTTGTAATGAAGAAAGGTTAGCATGTCTACGCTCAGAAGGGGTCGATGTGGCTGGAACTGAGAGGTAATTAGCCTTCACCTCAAGCCAGGACTGCGAGTGAGCTGAGCTGCAGTTTAAGTTTCTAGAAGGTCAACGGGCTCATAGTGATGTTACTAGTAGTTGACTGGGAGGTGTTTATTATCATTTGGGGAGAGTCCGCTGCCTGATGCTCACCTGCTAAACACCTATCTGCTAGACGCTGAAGCGCTGACTACGCACTGCTGATTGGCTGGTAACGTTTTGAATACGCACTGCTGATTGGCTGATAATGCTTTGTGTGTACCAATCAGATGGTTGTGTGGGTGGGACAATGCTGCGTGCTGAGACAGAGGCAGAAGGAGCAAAGCAGCTTGTTAAGACTTTAGCAGCTAAAGTTAGCTTTAGCTTAGAAACTAGTTCGGTACACCCCCGTACAGAAACGGTTCAATACAAAACACGTACCGTTACACCCCTAGCAGATACAAATGACACATTCATGTTTTTGTGTAATGATGACAACGTATGCTAACGCGGACGATTGACTAGTTGATGGTTTTCTTTTCAAATGTTCGTTCATAGCCGTTGTGCTGCTATGATAGGCCATTTACGCTCGACACAGTGTGCATACAACAACATTATTAGGCTGTGTATTGAAATACTCCCACACTTTTGACGACTTTTGGCGTGCTTTTTCCCCCTCGCACGCACAGTCTGCTTTGCGCTCCGCCATGACGGTAGTGTGACGTAAATATGCGACGCGTTGACGCACAAAAACGGCGTCGACGTATTTACGTAACCGATGACGTCGACTACGTCGACGCGTCGTTTCAGCCTTATAATCAGAGGGAGGTTACGTTTAAAATAAAAATGTTTACATTTAATGTATTTTTCTCCTCCTTATTTTCTGTTGGCCATAAAAAATATCAATAATCATCCATATCGACCGATATAAAACAATCATATCGTGATACAGTTTTCAGCCAGATCGCTTAGCTCTAAGTGAAAATGTTTTATATCAAGTAACTAAAGTAAACACAATTACACATTTTTATAAAGCTGACTTTATTAAATGTAGAATTTGCCCGTATTTCTGTAAATCAGAAGATGTATTAAATGTGTGGTATTAAATGCTACGTATATATTTGTTTAACAAAATAATGTGTAAAAATAAGTAAACAAAATGAACCATTGACTTCCATTTAAATCATTTAGATTTTGCCCTCAAAGCCTTCATGTATCCACAGACTTACTCCCTCAGTTTGTAAACAGTAACAAAAACCACCAAAACATTATTTTGAGAAAAAGGAAACCATTGCTTTAATCACCCTGGTATCGTTTATATCAGGGGTGTCAAAGTCAAATGGACGGAGGGCCAAATAAAAAATTTAGCTACAAGCCGAGGGCCGGACTGTTCGAATGTTCATTGAAAAATTTTTAAATGACGCATATAGTCTAGTGAACCTAATTGAACCTACTGAAAACCTAACAAATATATTCCAATATGATCAGATAAATAAAGCAATATTTTCTTATGGCTCTGTCAGTAATCTTTAATTTTCAACAGACACAAAAGACAAATTTCCTTTATATAAAAATCCCCATAACATGAACATTAAATGAAAGAAACCGGTATTCAAGGCACCATCAGTAGCCTATATTTTCTATTTTAGCAAAAGTGGGCTAAATTTACTTCAAAGAAAAAAACAATAATAGCAATTTTCTATCATCCACTCAACTGAAATATTTTTAAAATATAATTAAATTGAAATACAATAAAATAAAGTGCAAAAATCTATAAATCAAAAACAACACTTTGTTTAAGGAGAAGTAACATGCAGTGAAAACAAATATTAAACTTTAACTTTTAAACTTGAATTGAGTAAAAACTCTAAATATGTGATTGCACAGTAATGTTCACATTAAACCCCCCTCCTCCCTCCGTGGGAGGGAGGCGAGTTGGGTGCCCGAAACCCCCCGCTGGTTTCGGCCCGCCCCTTGGCGCGCGTGGCACGGCGGGCTCCGCGACCCGACGGCTGGCCCTCGTGGCTTGACGGCGGGCGCGTCCCGACGGGCCGCGCGTAGGGGTCGAACGCAGGGCCTCGTGGTGAGGGGGTGGCCTGCGGGTTTCGGCCCGCTTGACCCCCCGCTCCGCTTGGCGCGCGCGGCACATGACGGGTTCCGCCACCGACGCTCGGGCTGCAGCCCGACGGTGGTGCGGGCCCGGCGGTGACGCGCGGTTTGGGGAAACAAAGCAGAAGTCTCAGGGCCTCGGGGCCGGGTTTCGGCCCGCCCCCTTGGCGCGCGTGGCACGGCGGGCTCCGCGACTGACGGCCGGGCTGCAGCCCTTCGGCCGGCAGGCGCGTCCCGGCGGGCCGCTCGCCCCCTTTCGGAACCTTGGACCGGCATCCGCTTGGTGCGTGTAAAAGATCTGCGGTCTAAAAAAAAAAAAAAAAAAAAAAAAAAAAAAAAGATCTGCGGTCTGCGGGCCGGTTCTAATAATAAATCAAGATCATCCCAAGGGCCGTAAAAAACCTTCTCGCGGGCCGGATATGGCCCGCGGGCCTTGACTCTGACATATGTGGTTTATATGGTGATGCTATACCATGTATGGGTATGTTCAACATCTGGATGGATCAGACCTACTTTACATTGAAACTTCAGCGGTTAGCTTCTTTTGTCGTCCTGCTGAGAGTGTGTAGCATGTTTAGCCATCCCTTTTTTACTAGTCCTCCATTGATAACGAGACTGGCAAGAAATGTATTTTTTTCCATCATGGTGGTGAGGATTAGTATCTTAGAAGCGGCTTCGCACTGTGGATAGACACATAAATTGGAATTCATACACCTTCCGTATGTGTGTAGCAAGAAATATATGTATTAATTGTGTCTCCCTGCGTGTGCATTTATTTTGAAGGAATCATTCATGCGAGTTCAATGTTTAGCATGTAAACGCTGGGACACAGCTGTGCTAAAGATCACTCAGCAGCCGATCGTTTAATAAAGTCAAATATCGGTATGTTGTGTTCGGTCTTCCTCTTCCATGGAGTGTTTTGTCTGCTGCTGCAGGACAACAGGACTATCCTGAGCTGGTCTTTCTGGGAACCGGATCCGCTCTGCCCATGAAGATCAGAAACGTCAGCGGCACTTTGGTCCACATCAGGTCAGCAGCCCACACCGGAACCTCTAAAACGCTAGAAAGTTCCCACACGTCCTCGATCTTCTCCCAGCCCCAGTCAGTCGCTTCTGTTGGACTGCGGCGAGGGAACCTTCGGCCAGCTCTGCAGACACTACGGCGACGGCGTGGACGAGGCGCTGTCGAAGATCTCCACCATCTTTGTGTCGCACCTGCACGCCGACCATCACACGGTCAGACCTACCGATCAATCAATCAATCCCAGCCTGAATGATTAGGACTTGTTGTAACGAGAACCTTCTGTCTGTGCAGGGTCTCCTCAAGTTGCTGTACCAAAGAGAACGAGCGCTGGTACGTAGATAGCAGGCTTGTCACCGTACAGGAATTTCCGCGATCCTCAATACTTATTTGATACCACCAAGTACCACCATGTACAAAACCCAAAACGAGTGAAGTTGGCACGTTGTGTAAATTGTAAAAAAAAACCAGAGTACAATGACTTACTAATCCTTTTCAACTTATACTCAATTGAATAGACTGCAAACACAAGGTATTTAACGTTCGCACTGGTAAACTTTATTTTTTGCAAATATTAGCTCATTTGGAATTTGATGCCTGCAACATGTTTCAAAAAAGCTGGCACAAGTGGCATAAAAGACTGAGAAAGTTGAGGAATACTCATCAAACACTTATTTGGAAAATCCAACAGGTGAACAGGCTAATTGGGAACAGGTGGGTGCCATGATTGGCTATAAAAGCAGCTTCCATGAAATGCTCAGTTACCAAACGTTTACTGAGTGTTGTTAAAAGTAAAGGCCATGTAACACAGTGGTAAAAATTGCCCTGTGCCAACTTTTTTGCAATGTGTTTCTGCCGTTAAATTCTAAGTGAATGATTATTTGCCAAAAAAAAGAAAGAGTCTCAGTTCGAACATTAGATATCTTGTCTTTGCAGTCTATTCAATTGAATATAAGTTGACAAGGATTTGCAAATCATTGTATTCTGTTTTTATTTACAAATTACACAACGTGCCAACTTCACTGGTTTTGGGTTTTGTACTTTTAAATTCACTACTTAAAGAAGTCATATCATGATTTTTATTTGTATTTTAAAACACTTAATTGTGTTCTACATAACATGTAATGGTGGCTCTTTGGTCAACATTTTGCACAGATTTTGACAAACGGTTTGTTTTGAGAGGCGGAGTTGTTGACTACACTTTCATCCTTGTTTATTACAGTAGTTGTTTTTTGTATTTTTTTGCTTAGACCGTATGGAGAATATGGAGATCGGTGATTGTTATTAGCTATGTAATTTTTACTTGACTTTCACCACAACACAACATCCCGGATGATATAGCGAGATCAGCAGCTCGCCGTGGTTTGTTGTCGGCTCAAGGGGGGGATGACGCCGGGGACAAAAAGTAAGAAAGCCCGGCTGCAAATCTGGTACTATACGCTAGCCTAGTCCGCCCTGAGACTGGAAGGTTGTGAGTTCAAACACCGGCCGAGTCATACCAAAGACTATAAAAATGGGACCCATTACCTCCCTGCTTGGCACTCAGCATCAAGGGTTGGAATTGGGGGTTAAATCACCAAATGATTCCTGAGCGCAGCCACCGCTGCTGCTCACTGCTCCCCTCACCTCCCAGGGGGTGAACATGGGGATGGGTCAAATGCAGAGGATAATTTCACCGCACCTAGTGTGTGGGATTATTTTAGGAACTTTAACTTTAGCTAAGGTTGAACTTCTGTTGAGTCTTTATCTCTCCAAGTATCATTTCTAACCTACTGTTATTAAATTCTGGTCTCCATTGCCATAGATAGTAGGCACAGACTCCGCCATTAAAAGCAGTTTTTCGGAAAATCCATCTTTTTGTGGTTGAGTCAGGACTCTTCTCTCAACTTCCTCACAGTTGCGAGCGCAAGTTAGAAGTAAGGCACTTTTTACTTCAGATGAGGCTGAAAGTTTGTGTAGTGACACATGCTGGTAAAGCAAACCAACAACAGGGCATTTTCCTCCATTGGGTTTCATTGCGGAAATGTTGTTGTGGCACAGCCGGATTTGCATAAATTTAAATTAGCTGACTCACGCTAATATGTTCAGGTAGATTTCTACCATATGTGGATAATCCACTGACGTCACACGGACAGTTTGGAGGAAGTAGGGAGGAAGGCAAGATTGTTTTGTTTTGCATAATTGGTCCCCTTTATTTGAAGTGTTTCAAATGTCAAGTCTTAAAATGGGACATATTCTGCAAAACTTTTAATATTTATTGATACTTATTTTTGTGTATTTGGAATCTGCAAATTGTAAACTCAAATTATGGAAGCATTGCGGAGATTTTTATAAAACAATCTTGCCTTCCTTCATACTTCCTCGTCTGGAATTTGCTCCTTTTGTGACGCTTTTCCCAATTGTGACGTCAGCGGATTATCCATATATAGTAGAGATTGACCCACAGCGCTTTGCTCAAGTCCGCCATTGTAGTCAATAAGTTTCTTCTTTCTCTCTATCCTCTTGTTGTGGTAGTATCCATTTATTTTTTGTGTGTTGGTATTGGTGCTTTTGACAACCCTAGTAGATACGGTAGTAGAGTATGGGGGTCTAAGTGGGGTACGTGGTGGTGGTCTAATGCTGGTGTTTGTTAGGCGACTTTAGGGAAAGCGTGGAGTCGCGTCTTCCTGATGGCTCCCCCAGACATGATGAGCTGGCTGAGGCAGTATCACCACAGCTGTCAGGAGATCCTCCACCACGTCAGGTATGAGTGCGCGCCGCGGCCGTCTTCTCGCGTCCTCACCGGCCCCTCCTCTCTTCCAGCTTCATCTCCAACGAAGTCCTGCGCTTCAAAGGCGACCCGCCGACGCCGAGGACGCAGACGTCCCTCCGAGCGCTGCTGAAGAACAACAGCCTGGAAAAGGTTTGATTGGACGTGCTCGGCGTCAACGTCCTCGTCTCACTACGTGTATGTATGTATGTATGTGTGTGTTTGTGTGTGTTAGTTCCAGACGTGCACGGTGCGTCACTGCAAGAACGCCTTTGCCTGCAGCTTTACTCACCAGTCAGGATGGAAGCTGGTCTTCTCTGGAGACACCATGCCCTGTGACAACTTGGTGCACATGGGTGAGTCCACCATCTTCCTTCCCTTGCCGTCGTGAAAGTGGAGGCGTTCATGCCAATGTTCCTTAGAGAGCACTGAGCTGACTGCTCGGTTCTTGTCTCGGACCGCAGGGAAGAACGCCACCTTGCTAATCCACGAGGCCACGCTGGAGGACGGTCTGGAGGAGGAAGCTGTGGAAAAACGCCACAGGTGAGGACAAACTTGGTGCCACCGGATGAAGATAAGTCTTGTCAAGCGATTAAAAAAAAAAAGTAGCCATGAAGTAATGCTTTTGGGACATTTACCTTAAATTATCTTTTTTTTGTTTTATTTTTCATTAATTATTTTTTGTTATTGTATTTAATTTATGTAATTATTAGTTAAATTAAATTAATTAAACACCTGCTCAGTGGCCTTGTGGTTAGAGTGTCCGCCCTAAGATCGGTAGGTCGTGAGTTCAAACCCAGGCCGAGTCATACCAAAGACTATAAAAATGGGACCCATTACCTCCCACTCAGCATAAAGGGTTGGAATTGGGGGTTAAATCACCAAATGATTCCCGAGTGCAGCCACCGCTGCTGCTCACTGCTCCCCTCACCACCCAGGGGGTGAAACAAGGGGATGGGTCAAATGCGAAGGGTAATTTCACCACACCTAGTGGGTGTGTGACTATCAGTGGTACTTTAACTTTTATTTTTCAAAGCCCAACAGGACATAAAGGTCAAGAAGTGTCTCATATATATTTTTTACTTTTTTGTTTAAATGCCTCAAACATGTAATGTTTTTTAGTTTTTTATACCCTTTTGAAGGTTTTATGGTAAGAAAAGGTCACAGGTTTTAATCAGTAAAATCACTCGTGATTTAAAAATGTATATTATAGATCGACCGATATAGTTTTTTCAGGGCCGATACAGTAAAAGTGACACACTGGTGTCGAAATTTTAAATAATATTATTAAAAACTCAAACTTTGTTTGAATGCCTAAAGCCTATTTATTAAAAAAAAGGACATAAAAATAAAAACAAACAAAGGTGTAGGAGTTCCTTTTAAAGGTAAATAAAGATTTGAATAAATAAATAGCTACCTAAAGTTTTACCAAGTAAAAAGCATTATTTAGGTAGGTAGGTAGGTGTGTGTATGTGTGTCTGTGTGTATACACACACACACACAAGTGTGTGTGTATGTGTTTTCAAATTTATATGTATATATATATATAAATTTGAAAAATCCCTCCTTTTTAGGACCACCCTCATTTTGATAGATTTCACCACCAGGGACAAATGAGACATTCTCTATTAGATGCAATGGTTTTCCGTATTGGGACCATGATTTATTTCCTAACTTGTTCACACCTCCTCATATGGAAGGTACTTTTCCTTGTTGATGTCTCTAGAAGGGTAGAAATACAAGAACACACAAACACACATTATTTTCTCTAGTTTAATGGTGTCATGAAGTACCAACCTTGAGAGAGAGTTGATGAGAACGCGTAAGTAACCTTTCAGTTTCGATCCCTGTCAAGGCACAGCAACCTGAGTGGACAAAAGCATGAGAGACGGGCGACCATTTTTAGAGCTCGCTCCGACGTTTAGACAGCTTGGCTCTCTTTCACAGCGCTGGTATGGCAAGTGTTTGTACTTACTCTTTGTGTAGAGTCAATTATTTGTGCTTTGTGCTCCGGACAGCACGACGTCTCAGGCCATCGACGTGGGCTTGAGGATGCAGGCGGACTTCATCATGTTGAACCACTTCAGCCAGCGTTACGCCAAGATCCCGCTCTTCAGCGAGGACTTCACCGAGCGCGTGGGGATCTCCTTCGACCACATGCGGGTGAGGAGGTCGTGTATTTTATTTTTTATTTTTTCAAAGCGTGACCTGGTTCCCTTCCGTGACGCGCCGTCTTGTGTCAGGTTCGTCCGGGGCACCTGAAAGTCCTTCCCCGACTCATCCCGGCGCTGAAGACCTTCTTCGCCGAGGAGCTGGAGGAGATGGAGGAGAGGCGAGAACGAAGGGAGCTGAAACAGCAGCGAGCCGGCGACTCCGACAAGTCGAAGGAGGTCCAAATGGCAAGAGGCGCCAAGCGGGACCAGGAGCACGCGGCCACTCCGGAAAACAAAAGACTGAAAAGCCACTGAGATGCTTTGATGGAGTTATCATTTATTTTATGCATAATGAAAATTTTTATTTGATTTGTTTTCATGCAGTGTTTATTTTCTGAAAGCACTTCAGCTTGGTCTTGTGCATAAGTGAAGATATGTTTTGATTTGTATTGCTTGTCACACAGGAGAAACAAAGTGCAACGAGAGCTTCATCATTTCAAAACTCAAAAGCAAAGAAAACTACCTGCATGTATTTGAAATTAATAAAGCACCAACACTGTTGTAGGAAGTGGGATTGTGTTTAAAAAATGTCTTCTTTTACTAGTTTTTCTTTAGGTAAGTATTGAAATTATGTTCATTATTATCCTCCCACTTCAATCGTATTTATGAGGCCCTTAACTTTAAGGGTGTCTTAAAAAAAAAAAGATTTTTTAATGAATCGCAATTCCTAAATCAATTTGAAAAGAATCAAAAATGTATTCAATTTTTTTTTCTGTCCTGTCCAGCCGATTCTGCAATTTTGTCGGCATCAAGTGTGAAATGTGAGAAATTCAGGGAAATGACCTTTTATTGTGAGCAGCATTTACTTATATGACCCAATGCAAGCAAACAACTTTCCCTAGTCATAATGCAAAAATATATAAAATCCAATCGACAAACATGGTCACACTTAACATAACCTGCTCACTGAACTTTGTGGATATTACCAAAAAAAAGGCCAAGCTCTATAAAAAATTCTAAATTTTCACTTCTTTAAGTCCATTACAAAGCATGATGGGAAAAGTGCAAAATACTCTCCACACTTAGTCATGTTTGGCACATTTTAGCTGCTTAATATTTCTGATTGATTACAAAACTTTAAGGGGGTCGTCTCGGAAGTAAACAATGGAGGAGTCTAACTTTTACATACTTTTAATATCCAATTATGTTAATTATACATCCATTATATTAATATATGTACACACACACATATATATATATATATATATATATATATATATATATATATATATATATATACATATGTTACTTTACATGCTGTAGGCTTTGGGCCCTCAGCCCCCAAGTCAAAAAGTTTGGACACCCCTGTAGATTTACTTTAGAAAACAGAAGTATTGGATACCGTTCTTGTGTGTGTGTGTTCTTGTATTTCTACCCTTCTTGAGACATCAACAAGGAAAAGTACCTTCCATATGAGGAGGTGTGAACAAGTTAGGACATAAATCATGGTCCCAACACAGAGAACATTTGCATCTAATAGAGAATATCTCATTTGCACCCCTGGTGGTGAAATCTCTCAAAATTAGGGCGGTCCCAAAAAGGAGGGATTTTGGTAGAAAATGGATGGATGGAAATTGACTGTGCCGGTTTTAAAAGTGCGCCCCCCCTGGTCGACATGAAATAACAAGTGTGTGTAAATTTTTTTAAGTGCTCCCCCTCTGGTCAACATATGTAATAACAAGTGTGTGTAATTGAAATGCGCCCCCTGTGGCCAATTTTTTATTTAAAAAAAATAAATAACTATGTATATAGAGACATACTGTAATAACTTGAAATACGATTAAAAAACACTTACAAACAAAAAATCCCCCCCAAAAAATGTTTTACTAAAAGCTTACCTTTTTTATATTTGCATAGTATGTATATATTATGATTGTTGTAAATACAAATCTTTATACAGCATTTTTCGGAGGTCTCAAGAAGGTGACAAATACAAGAACGTGTGTGGTATTTTATTTTATTTTTTTGTCATAAAAAAATACAATCATGTGTGCTTACGGACTGTATCCCTGCAGACTGTATTGATCTATATTGATATATGATGTAGGAACCAGAAATATTAATAACAGATATAAACAACCCTTTTGTGCGAATGAGTGTAAATGGGGGAGGGAGGTGTTTTGGGTTGGTGCACTAATTGTAAGTGTATCTTGTGTTTTTTATGTTGATTTAATTTAATGAAATAAAATCAAATAAAAAGTATATATTTTTTTTATTTTTTGTGCGGCCCGGTACCAATCAGTCCACGGACTGGTACCGGGCCACGGCCCGGTGGTTGGGGACCACTGGGTTAGAGCATCCGAAAAAATGAGGTGCAAGGTTTGGGGAGGGCCCGTTCAATGCCGCTCACAGCTTTAATGACATTTATTCTTCAATGGCAAACACACTAAAAGTTCCAGTAAGTTGTTGTATTATTCAATTATACTTTTTGTTATTAATGACACGGTTTGGTCTTTGAGCTGATGTTGGAGTTCGTATGTTCACTCAGGCACTCCGGACACCTCATCTGGGTATAGTCGGCGTTTATTAGCAACATGCTAATCATGCTAACGTCCTTATTTTCACGTTTTTCCGGTGAGCAATGCCCACACAATGATGTCTAGGCGCACCAAACCCAGAGGTACAAAGTATAATGACTTGAAAAGGTGACACTTAACACAATTATGACGTCTATATCAATTATGTTTATGTTAGCTTGGCAACCTGAGTCTGAAGCTAGAACGGATACCAGTGCTATGGAAAACATCCTGCATAGTGCCGGTGCCCAAGAAGCCCATCCCATCGAGCTCAAATGACTTCAGACCTGTTGCCCTGACGTCCCAGGTCATGAAGGTCCTCGAGAGACTTGTGCTGGATCAGCTGAGGCCACTGGTGGCTCCTTCCCTGGATCCTCTACAGTTTGCATATCAATCAATCAATCAATGTTTATTTATATAGCCCTAAATCACAAGTGTCTCAAAGGGCTGTACAAGCCACAACGACATCCTCGGTACAGAGCCCACATACGGGCAAGGAAAAACTCACCCCAGTGGGACGTCGGTGAATGACTATGAGAAACCTTGGAGAGGACCGCATATGTGGGTAACCCCCCCCCTCTAGGGGAGACCGAAAGCAACGGATGTCGAGTGGGTCTGACATAACATTGTGAAAGTCCAGTCCACAGTGGATCCAACACATCAGCGGGAGTCCAGTCCACAGCGGGGCCAACAGGAAACCATCCCGAGCGGAGACGGGTCAGCAGCGCAGAGATGTCCCCAACCGATGCACAGGCTAGTGGTCCACCCGGGGTCCCGGCTCTGGACAGCCAGCACTTCATCCATGGCCACCGGACCTATGCAACTCCCCCTCGCAAGGGACAGGGGAGAAGAGGAGAGAAGAAAAGAAACGGCAGATCAACTGGTCTAAAAAAGGGGGGGTCTATTTAAAGGCTAGATTATACAAATTAGTTTTAAGATGGGACTTAAATGCTTCTACTGAGGTAGCATCTCTAACTGTTACCGGGAGGGCATTCCAGAGTACTGGAGCCCGAATAGAAAACGCTCTATAGCCCGCAGACTTTTTTTTGGCTCTGGGAATCACTAATAAGCCGGAGTTCTTTGAACGCAGATTTCTTGTCGGGACATATGGTACAATACAATCGGCGAGATAGGCTGGAGCTAAACCGTGTAATATTTTATACGTAAGTAGTAAAACCTTAAAGTCGCATCTTAAGTGCACAGGAAGCCAGTGCAAGTGAGCCAGTATAGGCGTAATATGATCAAACTTTCTTGTTTTTGTCAAAAGCCTTGCAGCCGCATTTTGTACCAACTGTAATCTTTTAATGCTAGACATAGGGAGGCCCGAAAATAATACGTTACAGTAATCGAGACGAGACGTAACGAACGCATGAATAATGATCTCAGCGTCGCTAGTGGACAAGATGGAACGAATTTTAGCGATATTACGGAGATGAAAGAAGGCCGTTTTAGTAACACTCTTAATGTGTGACTCAAACGAGAGAGTTGGGTCGAAGATAATACCCAGATTCTTTACCGAGTCTCCTTGTTTAATTGTTTGGTTGTCAAATGTTAAGGTGGTATTATTAAATAGATGTTGGTGTCTAGCAGGACCGATAATCAGCATTTCCGTTTTCTTAGCGTTGAGTTGCAAAAAGTTAGCGGACATCCATTGTTTAATTTCATTAAGACACGCCTCCAGCTGACTACAGTCCGGCGTGTTGGTCAGCTTTAGGGGCATGTAGAGTTGGGTGTCATCAGCATAACAGTGAAAGCTAACACCGTACTTGCGTATGATGTCACCCAGCGGCAGCATGTAAATACTAAAGAGTGCAGGGCCAAGAACCGAACCCTGGGGAACTCCGCACGTTACCTTGACATAGTCCGAGGTCACATTGTTATGGGAGACGCACTGCATCCTGTCAGTAAGATAAGAGTTAAACCAAGACAAGGCTAAGTCTGACATACCAATACGTGTTTTGATACGCTCTAATAAAATATTATGATCGACGTATCGAAAGCGGCGCTAAGATCAAGAAGCAGCAACATAGATGACGCATCAGAATCCATCGTTAGCAATAGATCATTAGTCATTTTTGCGAGGGCTGTCTCCGTAGAGTGATTTGCCCTGAAACCGGATTGAAAAGGTTCACAGAGATTGTTAGTCACTAAGTGTTCATTAAGCTGCTGTGCAACAGTTTTTTCGAGAATTTTGGAAATAAACGGAAGGTGGGAGACCGGTCGGTAGTTTACCATGAGGTCAGGATCGAGGTTAGGTCTTTTGAGCAGAGGATGAATAACCGCTTTTTTGAATGCTAGGGGAACAGTGCCGGAGGAAAGTGATAAGTTTATAATATTTAACACTGATGGACCTAATAATACAAACAGTTCCTTGATAAGTTTCCCAGGAAGTGGGTCAAGTAAACATGTTGTTTGTTTTATCCCACTTACACGCTGTAATAATTCCTCTAATGTTATTTTATCAAAAATAGAGAGACTATTTTGGAGGGCAGTGTCCGTCGTATATACAGTCGTATTTGTGTTAATAGAGCCCAGTTGTAGCTGGGATGCGTTGTCTTTAATCTCCTTTCTAATGAGTTCAATTTTCTTATTAAAGAAATTCATAAAATCATCTGCCGAGTGGGTGGAGCTACTGGGAGGAGTCCCTTGTTGGGTTAGCGATGCTACTGTACTAAACAGAAATTTAGGATCGTTTTTGTTGAGGCGGATGAGATTTGAGTAGTATTTAGCTTTAGCTAAGGTAAGCATGCGTTTATAAGTTATTAAACTATCACTCCATGCTTGATGGAAAACCTCAAGTTTAGTCGCGCGCCATTTGCGTTCCAGTTTTCTACATGATAATTTATGAGCTCTAATTTCTTCTGTAAACCATGGGGTGCGCCTTTTAGGGGCCCTTTTTTGCTTTAGCGGTGCTATACTATCAATAATTTCGCGCAAGGCATCGTCAAAGTTGTTAGTGAGTTTATCAATAGAGCCGACATAATTTGGGAATGGTGCTATTACCGAAGGCAGTAGGTCAGCAAGAGTCATCGTTGTGGCAGCATTAATGTTGCGGCCGCTATAGCAGTTATTATTATTATTAGCTTGTTGACAAAGAGTCAAAACTTCAAATTTTATAAGGTAATGATCGGACATTACTTTAGTATATGGAAGTATCATAACTTTGGAGGTGGTGACACCCCTGACAAGCACTAGATCTATTGTATTACCGTTGCGATGCGTGGGTTCATGTATTGTTTGTGTAAGACCACAGCTATCAATTATGGTTTGGAGCGCCACGCACTGAGGGTCCGATGGGGTATTCATATGGATATTAAAATCCCCCATTATGATTATATTGTCGGCGTGCGTCACTAGATCAGCAACGAACTCTGAGAATTCACTGATAAAGTCCGAATAGGGCCCAGGGGGGCGGTAGATAACAGCCAGGTCGAGAGGTAGCGGTGTGACAGACCTCATAGTAAGCACCTCAAACGATTTATATTTATTATTTAGGTTAGGGGTAAGGTTGAAATTTTCATTGTATATTAGTGCGACACCCCCTCCCCTTTTAAGAGGGCGGGCAACATGCGCATTCGTATAGTTAGGAGGAGATGCCTCATTGAGCGCAAAAAATTCGTCCGGTTTGAGCCAGGTTTCGCTAAGACCAATGACGTTAAGATTGTTGTCTCTAATGACCTCATTAACCAATAACGCCTTGGGAGACAATGATCTTATGTTTAAAAAGCCCATATTATAGGTATTGGGCTGTTTTGACGAGTTTTTGTTAAGATTATCCGTAGTGGCAATATTAACAATGTTGCGTTTATTATGCGTAGTGCACTTTAAATAGTTTCGACCATATCTAGGAATTGATATGACGGGAATTTTCCGATTGTTTGCTTGGTGCTGCAATAGACTGGACATATCATAATTTGCCACCTCAGTAGAATGCATGTCCACCTCTGACACAGACACAACAGAAAAAACATTATGTGAATTGTGTATTATTCTAAGAGAATTGCTATGCGTACATGGATTATCCAGCCTGGCGCTGGCTAGTTCTAGCTTAACTGACTCCTCACCCGGACTAACAGACATTGTAATTGCCTGTGACCGGGCTTGCTCTAGTGTAGTCAGTCAAGTGAGACTTAAATAGTAGTCTATGTTTCTAGACAGGATGATGGCGCCTTCCTGGTTAGGGTGAAGGCCGTCTCTCATCAGCAAGCCTGGTTTGCCCCAGAAAGAGGGCCAGTTATCAATAAACGTTAGTCCCTGCGTCCTACAGTAGCTAGCCAACCACTTGTTAAGCGAGACTAATCTGCTATATCTCTCATCATTGCCTCTCGCAGGCAGGGGGCCAGAGACAATTACTCGATGCCTGGACATCTTTCTGGCGAGATCACAAGTCCTGGCTATGTTTCTCTTTGTAATCTCTGACTGTCTCATTCTAGTGTCATTGGAGCCAACGTGTACAACTATATTCGCATAATTAGTGGTGCGATTAGCCTGTCGTACGTGTTTACTAGGCCTGTTGCGAGTTAGCTCCCTAAGATTAGCTTCAATGTCAGGTGCTCTGGCCCCGGGGATACACTTTATTGTGGCTGGTTTGCTAAGCTTTATGTTTCGGGTGATGGAGTCCCCTATAACTAAGGTGTGGTGCCCGGTAGACTGGGGTGTAGGACTAGCTAAAGAGCTAAATCTATTATGCGTCTCAACCGGTACACCGTAGCTTGTAGGCCGCTTAGGACTGCTACAAGCTGGGCTAGTTAGCTCGCTACAGCTAACGCTAGCAGATGTGTCCGCAACATCTAAAGTTACGACATTACTCTGCTCTAACTGGCGGACACGGCCCTCTAGCAGAGCCAACCTCTCCGTGAGTATGGTGCAAGACGCGCAGGAAGCCATTACTCACAGTGTTTTCTGTCACCGAGTGAAGTTCCTGCTGT
Source organism: Entelurus aequoreus (assembly GCF_033978785.1). Classification (NCBI taxonomy): domain Eukaryota; kingdom Metazoa; phylum Chordata; class Actinopteri; order Syngnathiformes; family Syngnathidae; genus Entelurus; species Entelurus aequoreus. The sequence continues at coordinate 25,428,165 of NC_084736.1, read as the reverse complement.
CCTCAGGGAAGTGGTCGCGGTCTGTAGGAGTAGCTTCTTACTGACCGGCGCTGCCTTTCTCCGCGCTAGCTTAGCAGCTAGCTAGCTGAGGAAAGGGTGGTGGGACAGAGATCGGGTGATTTGCAAGTTAAATAGTACCACTAAAAATGTTTGAGAAGTGATAAAGAAAGCTGTAGAACAATTAAAAGCACACAGATAGAGCGCTACTTAGCTTTTTCGCAACAGCGAACAGACGGCGAGCAGTCACGCACGGTGAACCGGAACCGGAAGTGCAGGAAAAATCAGCCCCATGTAGGAGTGGACGATGCTGTTATCTACCTGCTGCATCATGCTCACTCTCACCTGGATGGTGGGAAGGGCACTGTGAGGATCATGTTTTTTGATTTCTCCAGTGCCTTTAACACCATTCAGCCAATTCTGATGAGTGACAAGTTGCTCAGGATGGGTGTCAGTTCATCCATTGTCTCCTGGATCACTGATTACTTGTCTGACAGGCCCCAGTTTGTGCGACTGGGGAGCTCCGTGTCGGATACTGTGGTCAGTGGTGTAGGTGCTCCACAGGGGACCGTCCTGTCTCCTTTCCTGTTCACCCTGTACACCTCAGACTTCCAGTATAGTTCCAGGTCCTGCCACCTGCAGAAATACTCTGACGACTCTGCTGTGGTCGGGTGTATCGGAGAGGGACGGGAATTGGAGTACAGGACACTGATCGCTGACTTTGTGGAGTGGTCTCAGGCGAACCATCTGGTCCTTAATGTGGACAAGACCAAGGAGCTGGTCATCGACTTCAGGAAGAGAGTGACCCCGGTGGAGCCCATCAAGATCCAGGGCCGGGAGGTGGCAGTGGTGGAGCAGTACAAGTACCTGGGAGTCCACTTGAACAGCAGACTGGACTGGAAGGACAACTGCAAAGCTGTTTACAAGAAGGGCATGAGCAGACTCTTTTTCCTGAGGAAGCTTAGGTCATTCAATGTGTGCAGCAAGCTGTTGGAGATCTTTTATCAGTCTGTTGTGGCCAGTGCACTGTACTTCGCAGTGGTTTGTTGGTGGAGCAGCACCAGCAAAAGGGACTCAAACCGGATTGATAATCTGATCCGGAAAGCCGGCCAAACTATTGGCACGCAATTGGAGGCGTTTGAGTCAGTGAGGGACAGGAAGTCACTGGACAAACTGCTGGCCATCATGGACAATCCTTCACACCCACTCCACCTGACAATTAAGGGACAGCGGAGTTCATACTCCAACAGGCTCCTTCAACTTCCTTCCCGCACTGTGCGATTCAAGAACTCCTTCATTCCACACTCCATCCAGCTGTATAATCACTCGCCATACAGCAATAGATGACATCTACCTATTACCTGACACCTGACATGTTAGCTACTTCTCTTTGTTTATCAGAATCAGAATCAGAATCAGAATAGTTTTATTGCCATTGTTTGAGAACGGGTTCACAAACTAGGAATTTTTCTTGGTGCAAACGTGCGACATAAAACACATATAACACATATTTGTTATAAAAAGAGCTGTGACTGAGCTATCAGATAGACTTACAAGGGATTCAAGGAATTCAAGGAGCTGCTGTTAGGAGTTCTTGTTCATTTGCCTGATGGCCGAGGGGGAAAAACTGTTCAGGTGGCGGGAGGTGTGGGTCTGGATGGAGCGTAGTCTCCTGCCTGAGGGGAGAGGGGAGAATAGTGTGTGTCCAGGGTGAGAAGAGTCAGCTGTGATCCGACCCACACGCCTCCTGGTCCTGGAGGAGAACAAGTCCTGGAGGGATGGGAGCTTGCAGCCAATCACCTTCTCCGCAGCACGTACGATGCGTTGCAGTCTATTCTTATCCTGGACTGCGGCGCCGGGGAACCACACTGTGATGGAGGAGGTCAGGATGGACTCTATGATGGCTGAGTAAAACTGCACCAGCATCTTGGTCGGCACCTTAAGTTTCCTCAGCTGCCGCAGGAAGTACATCCTCTGCTGGGCCTTCTTGATGAGGGAGCTGATGGTCAGCTCCCACTTGAGGTCCTGGGTGATGGTGGTGCCCAAGAAACGGAAGGAGTCCACAATGGGGACGGGGGTGGGAGAGTCAATCAGGGTGAGGGGGGATAGTGGGGCTGTGACTTTCCTGAAGTCCATGATCATCTCCACTGTTTTCTGGGCGTTCAGCTCCAGGTTATTGAGGCTGCACCAGGACGTCAGCCGGTCTACCTCTCTCCTGTAGGCGGACTCATCGCCATTCGAGATGAGCCCGATGAGGGTGGTGTCATCCGCAAACTTGAGCAGTTTTACGGATTGGTGACTGGAGGTGCAGCAGTTTGTATACAGGGAGAAGAGCCAGGGGGAGAGTACACAGCCCTGAGGAGTACCAGTGTTTGTGGTTCGACTGTCCGAGACAATCTTCCCCAGCCTTACATGCTGTCTTCGGTCTGTCAGGAAGTCATTAATCCAACTGCAGAGGGAGTCGGGCACGCTGAGCTGGTAGAGCTTGTCTCGTAGCAGTCCAGGGAGGATGGTGTTGAAGGCAAAGCTGAAGTCCACAACAGGATCCTAGCGTAGGTTCCTGGGGAGTCCAGATGCTCCAGGATGAAGTGGAGGGCCAGGTTCACTGCATCATCCACAGACCTGTTGGCTCTGTAGGCGAACTGCAGTGGGTCCAGGAGGGGGGAGGTGATGTCCTTGAGGTGGGGCAGGACCAAGCGCTCAAAGGACTTCATGACCACAGACGTCAGCGCGACCGGCCTGTAATCATTTAGTCCTGTGATCCGTGCTTTCTTGGGGACAGGGACAATGGTAGAGGTCTTAAAGCAGGACGGCACGCGGCATAGCTCCAGAGAGGTGTTAAAAATGTCAGTGAAGACAGGAGCCAGCTGGTCCGCACAGTGTCTGAGAGTGGAGGGGGAGACACCATCCGGCCCGGGGGCCTTCCGCGTATTCAGCTTCAAGAACTGCCGCCGTACATCCTCTTCTTTAATGGAGAGGGTCTTTACAGTCTTATTGTGTTTTTGGAGTCCTGTGATGTCATTGGAGTCCTTTGAGTCCTTTAACTCCTTTAATGATGTGCTGGCATTGGTGGGGGGAGCATGGCTTTGATGAGCTGAAGGCCGTTCATGACGACAGTAATGTGTGTTGAGGCCCTGAGCGAGAGTCTGGTCATTCAGGGCCTGGGGGGTTTTGGGCTTACAGTTCGTAAGGGCCCTTAGACCTCTCCAAACTGCCGCAGAATCATTGGAGCGGAACTGTTCCTGTAGACGGTTAAAGTACACAGATTTAGCTTTCTCCACTTCCCTGGTGAAGTGGTACTTCGCTTCTCTGTATGTACTTCGGTCCCCGCTTCTCCACGCAGCCTCCTTCTTCTTGCGCAGCTGTCGGAGCTTGGGTGTGAACCAGGGCTTGTCGTTGTTATAACAAACCCTGGTGCGCGTTGGAATGATGCACGCCTCATTGAACTGTATGTATGAGGTCACAGTGTCCGTATACTTGTCCAGATTGTTCGTGGCCGCTCCAATTGCCTCCCTATAATGTCTATTTTCTATTTCCTGCTGGACCTACTCTCCATTTTATGCTGCTGCTGTCATATAGACTGTATATACTGTAATATTGTACATGGTCATTGGTTTATATTGTATATATGTTATAGACATAATATAATATATCTGTATATAAATTACTCTGTACACATATTATGTATATATTCGTATATATGTTAGATTTTTTATAGCTATATTGGTCTATTTATACCTGCATTGTCCTTTCCATCATTGTAACTGAGCTACTGTGTTGAACAATTTCCCTTGTGGATCATTAAAGTTTGTCTAAGTCTAAGTCTAATTAGCTGTTCAGGTAGGAAATGAAGCAGCTGTATCCTGATAACAAGACGTCAATTATTTTTTGAGTCCTTATTTTTTCATTTGAAATGTGTGAATATGAATGCCATTTTTAATTATTATTTTTTAAAAACTATAACCAATACAAATGTTCCCTTTTAAGATTCCCTTGCTGTGTCGAGGAGCTGCGACACTTCCGTGTGTGTCCACATGGGGGTGCCAAAGAACCACTAGAGAATCCCCTCCAAGCGCCCTGGTGACGTCAGAGGGCTCAGCAACGTGGAAGAAGATGAGCAGGTTAGTGTGACAGCAGATGTGTTGTCAAGCGTGAATGTTTTGATTGGCACATATGGACTTTCATTTCCAAACGTTGACCTTTCAATTAGTCGTGAAAGAATCCCTGCGGTCGGCCGGCTACGATTCCTCTGCTCTCTCCTCTCCTGCCTCGCCGCCGTTTAATCTTGCTGTTTGTGTCCAAGCTTGTCCATCACGCGGCTCGTAGTCATCATTCTCCGGATCTTAAGGCCGTCACAGCTGCCTTCTCACTAAATGCGCCGCTGATGCAAATGTGACTTTTCAGAGATGAGCTATTTTCTGAGGCGTGAAGCCGTCAGATGGAGACGCTCCTTAAAAGGTCTTCACCGCCGGCGGGGTCACCTCAACCCTAAGCAGCTTTGCCAAACGCCGCCTCGATAGACCCAATCATCCCACCGCGAGGCGCTATCCAAAAGTGTTTATCTTAAATTTGGGGGAAGCAGCTGTGGCTTCATGCAATAGTGCTCAAACATGATGAATGGAATCTTTCTGCTCAAACTTTTGAGTTCCTCCAAGCGCGACCCAACATGTGAATGTTACCTAAACACAAAGCGCCAGTAGTTCCACTGCAGCTTGGCCAGCTGGAATGTGATCAGCGATATTTGGACTTACGAATAAAAAAGTGGTTGGAATAAGATTAGAAACTAGATAATGTGTGTGAATGCTGCAGACCATGGGTGTCCAAACTACGGCCGCCGGGCCGCACATGTTCATTTTGGCCCGCGAGACGGCACAAGTTCAATAAACCATGGCTGGGAGCTGCTATATTCATATCATATACGAATAGCCAGGGGACTGAAAGTTGCCATTTTCTCACTATCTGCTGTCCAACAAAATTACCTCAACCATTAATTACACTTGCAAGATTAC